>NC_041383.1:374381576-374425517 GCF_002162155.2 Triticum dicoccoides | reverse complement strand
AACCTGGGCCACGACACTACTCATCCTACCTAGGATATGTTACCTCTGGGCGTGGCGAGGTCGGGCGACCCCTCCTAGGGTCGCGCCGAGATGCCACCCTGTGGGCGTCATGACCTAGTGCCAAGCCTGGCAAGCACCGACGCTGGACAGCCATGCGACGACTCGGGGATGGCGGCTTCAGGCACCCCTGTACCTCCACTGATGGACTTGCTGTATGCGCCAAGAAGAAGCCTCTGCCCGTTTCCCTTGCCAGCCTGGGCATCGAGGCCACACGAGGCCAAGGTTCTTCGCGAGCCACCCCGGAGCTTCACCGACGTCTTCAATGACAACAGCCACCTGGTACAGCCAATATCTCATGGGAACAATTACACTAACCATGGACCGCATGTGAACCAAGCCACGACAACAGCCGTGGACCTCAGGATGATGGCCCCGCTACAGGCGAACACGATGCACTGGGAGCTACGCGGGGGGAGCCCGCGCCGCATGGAGCAAGGCGCCTCCACAAAGGCGGTCCGTGCCTCACAAAGCTAGGCCCTCCGCCGGGGAAGGCGCCGGCGAGCCCTTCCCCCCAACGGTTGGGACCTGCGATCGCTGAGGCACCGCTAGCATCCCCCTTGCCCCTTGGTCTCGTCCTGGTTTCTGCACGCCCCAATGATGGTAAGGGGAGGCACAGGGCGGTCCCCTCGTCAGGCGCCGGGGGTGCCCGTGAAGATCTCCGCTCATGACACTCTCACATAATAATGAGTTGGGGTTGTACACGCCCCGAAGTCTCCTAAGTGCCGCCCTCGGGCCTCACGGGGGCTCCCACCCACGACAAGTGGAAGCACTTAGCTCACTGTTGGTGAGAAGACTAGTTAGGTGCCGGACACGCATGTTTGTTTTCGCCCCCTTTCTGTAACCTAATTTGCCATCTTTTGGAATGAGATTTGGAGTTTCATGTGCTTATCAAAGGAAAAACAGGGGGAATTTTTCTTGGTTCGCGGTGATTTCCTGCCTTTTGGTTTGTGTTTAAGAGTAAGGCTCATGCCTGCTACCCCCCTGTGAGCACCCCGTGAGCGGGGGCTGGGCGTGGTATGCGCGCATCGAGCACGCTTGGGCTAGCCCAAGCGGCGCCGAGGCCCCCTCGGGGTTAGGAATGCAACTGCCGCAGGATCACCGCGCACACACCTTGCCGTAATCCGGCAATCGGCTCCTCGCGAGGCCCTCTTCGGCGGGCCAGCATGCTCCCCAGGAGGCTTAAACCCTCGCGATCCCCCAGAGGGCTCGCCTCGGGAGAGGAGTGCTTCCGCAACACCAGAACCCGCTCAAGGCCAACATCACCAAAGATAAGTCGTGACAGTTACTTTGGTCGGAGCCTCCTGGTTCATGGCAGCACGTACTAGAATCTATCTCAAAAGCGTATCATCATTTCATACATTATAATGGGCCTCCCCCCTCTCCAAAAGTGCTTTCACACCCCGCAGGGCCATACTCGAAAATTTTGGCATACAGGTCAGAACAGGAAGGGAAATGCAAGCCTAGCCAGATGCACTGCCGCCGCCGGCGTCCTCATCATCACTGTCCGCACTGCCTCCCTCGGCTGCAAGCACGGCCGCGCTGTCTTTAGGGGCAAACTCTATGGCACCCCGGCTCAGAAAAACCGGAACGCCCCGTATTCCAGCCTAGAGATCGAGATGCAGTATTCTGGAATACGGCACTCCTTAACATAGAACAAATCAGCTCTTATTACAAAGGATAAAATACAAAGGTCTGATGTTACAAAGGTTCACATCAGCATGGTGACACTACACTTGCTCTATGCTAGCAGCAGAACAACTGGTAGCAGCGAAAATCTTCTAGCAGCAGAAAAACGAAGAAGGTGGTGAACTCCACTCCGCAGGGACTCTGGTTGGGACACGATCTAGCTCGCACGAACGGAAACCATGACAAGCAAACAAATAGGACATCACCTGCAATCTAGCATAACACGTCAGGTTAGTACATTGAATGTACTTGCAAGCTCACAACAACCAAAAACATCAATGCAAGACAACAACATAGCATTTAATAGGTTAATTAAATTAACAGCTACCATGATCCAAAAACAACCACTAAACAAGATATTAACTACTACCATACTAATAAACCAACATCTCAATCCCAACAACAATCTCACTCTTGGCTAACCGGCGAAGCAATATACCATCTCGACCACCTCGTGGTCCAAAACCAAACGGTGATCATTCACGGATCACAAATGGAACCACACTTGGTTCAACGGGTTATCTCATAACCAAACGATGACCATTCAAGGATCACAAACGGAACATCCACATGATCACCTCGTGATCACATCACAAACTGAATGATCATCCTCAAGATCATCTCAACATCATCATCAACATCCTGCCAAACTGTTACTGCTCACATATATCATATAAATCATCTATAAGTCATTCAGTCATGTGCGTGTTGATCGAACGGTGTGACCTAGTACGAACTTGTGCCCATGACCGAGGACACGGCTATTGATAGATTAAAACACACACACTCTGCGGAGGTAGCACACTTTACCCACACCACGGAACCCATGGCCTCGCACTCCCATTCGGGTGGACCAACGGTGTTCCGACAAAACCGATCTACTGCCAAGACACTCTCCCGGCCACTCCAACCAACACACCCTTTTGGGTTCAGTCCTGGGTAGCCCAGTGCCTACCAAAGGCATCAACGGCCACCATCGCGGAAAAACAAGAATGGTCCCAAACGGTGACAAAAAGGGCCCTATCCAACTACGGGCACACAAGGCTTATGTCCGCCTACCTGATCAGGGTAGCGCGCGCCCATAACATTCCCTTGTGTGAGGCACCCGCGAGAGACATGTTAATAGACCGCATTAGGGCCTTCCCATAAAAGGCAAATGTGGTTGCACTGGAAAAAGCCCGTTTCAGTGGCACCTAACCAACGCAATGACGAAATTTATCCCCAAACTATAACAGTGATAACTCATACTCCGCTACCATCTACCAACTTGTAATCCAAGTCATAGCAATATCCCAGGAAATAATCCTAACTAATATAATCATACCAAAATACTCCGAGGATAGCATAACACTACCATCATGATGAATCCAAGAAAGATATTACTACTTCTCAAATATCAAGAACAAGCCGCTAAGATCCACATGTAAACATCAGCTCCGAAAGCATACTCCAAAACATAATATCAACTAGCATCATAATGAAAATAATTCTGGCCACTAAAAATCCAAAGGAAACATGACATTCCAAGTAATACTCCAAAATATAATACCGGATTCCAACATGAAAATAATCATCATATAAGCCACTAATAATCCAAGAACAACAGGACATCCATCAAATAGCAAGCATAAATCCTAGTACTCCAAACAGTATCATGGCAATAGCAAGATCAAAAACTCCGAGAAAATGCCATGCACAAAGTCATGTTGCTAAAGCAATATTTTAAACAAGTTTAAATATTTTAAACCATGTCACTGCATTACAGTGATGCAAATGGATGGTGTGGCATGCCTGGGGTGGAAGGATTCACCGAGGGAAAGTGCGAGAAATTCGCGAAAAGAATCACCGGAAAATCATCTCTCTTGAAGGGGGCTGAATAAGGGCAAGGGCAAAATAGTCACTTTCAGAATGTCAAAACATGGTGAAAGTGTGACCAACAGAACGGGCTTGACGAAATGAAGAAGTGGGCTTCGGATTCAACTCAACCGGAGTTGCGAGTGAAAAGTTGTGGCCGTTTGTTCATTAGGCAAAAAACTAACATAAGCTGTCCTTTTCTGCTCTTAACTGACAAGCGTTCACAAAATAAGGTTTTCGGTTGGCGGCTGGAAAAAGAGAAAGCGCCTTCTGGGAATACACTTTTCTGCAGAGAAAACATACTTTGGTTATAAATCGCAGGTGAATAAGCTTTCGGCTACAGAAGACGTAAACCAGAAAATATGCGTTCACTTATCCACGTCAGCGCCTGGTCGGGTTAATGTGGAGTGGCTAATGCGCGGGGCCCACCTGCATGTCACCTCACTCGCCCCAAGTCGTCGTCTTCATCGCGCTCGCCCGTGCTAGGCCGTGGTAGAGCCGGCCCTAACAAGGATTCCGGGCGGCTCCGGCCATCTCCCGCGGCGCTCCGCCTATGGGCGAGATCAGCGCAACGAGGCCCTTCTGCTGGTGCCTACTATGGCCGTCGGGGATGGACAAGGCGGCAGCAGCTTTGATACTGGCGGATAGGGGCTTCGACTGGAGTTGGGCGTGGTGCCACGAGTCATCGGAGTAGGAGGAGAGGTGTTGGGGTGTTCTACCGAAGATGGAGAAGTGATATGGTGGTGGTTAAGTGGGGAGTGAGAGCTCGGAGGGCTTGGAGCAAGCTTACCCCCTGCCATGGCGGACGGCGGTCTCGGGCAGAAGTGAGCACACGCCCACATGCCACTAGAGGAAGAAGCAAAGGGTAGGGGAGCTTCAGAGAGGTAGAGAGGCTCCTCTGGTGATGGTGGAATGGAGAGAGGGACATGGGGTCGCTGGAATTGAAGTGGATAGAGGCGGCAGCCGAGGCGACGATGGAGGTGTGAGGAGCACTCCAGGAGCCCAGGGAAGAGGCTGGGGAGGGCTAGAGGAAGTGGGGGAGGCCAGTGGTTAAGAAAGACGAGGTTGGGGAGGCCTTAAATAGGCGCGGGAGGGGATGGCCGAGCCATATGTCGTCGTGCATGTCCTGCCAAGCTCTGCCGAGCTCATCGATCATGGGGAGGGGCGAGGAACGCGACGAGGCTATGATGCAGAGGTCACGGAGGAGAAACCACCGCCGGGGAGCAGAGGAAATGTACAAGAGGAGCTCGGAGCCAAACTGAGCACTGTGCTCCCGTGGGCGTTCAACGGCGAGCGTCGGTGAGCAAGCTGCCGAAGGGGGAGCGGGGTTCGGGGAGTAGGCACGATAAGGGGAAGACAAAGGACACGGTCACGCGCGCGAAGACGACGAGAGGGAGAAGGGCCAAAGCACAAACGATGCTCTGGACATGGCCACAGTGCACAGAGCGCGTGCACAGGCGTGCCAGCTGCGCGGTCACCATGGGACAAGGAATAGGGAGCCCATGAGGGAATTGCAAACCTTGTCTGAGGTGAAGTCCTTCCAAGGTGGAGCATTTATGTGTCATTGGCTTGATCTTAGGTGCTATGGTTAAATGGTAATCATCATCTAAAGTTTACTGCAATAAACTTGGCCATGCACTGGTGATCAACAGGAACTTGATTGGGGTCAATGGAGTTGTCTAGGAGGTTTAACTAAGGAAGAACTACGATCCTAGGGAGTTTGAGGAGAAATGGACCAATAATTAATAGGGTTTGTTTGCAACTGCATTTTTGGTCCAGAAGCTTGATCATCATGCTGCACTCACATGGAGTGATGAAATAGGATGGAACTTGGCAAAACCTCATGATATGGACATATAAAGATGTTGTAAAAAGGTCATACCAAATGGACAAGCCAAAATGGTACTTGCTTCACAAGCATCTTCTCTGTCCAAAAAATTAGAATTATTTTGGTGATCAAATGGCTCAGTGAAATGATCCGAAATTGGGTGGATAGATGTTTTATGGGTAGGAGCATGACCTGGTAATTTATCAGAAATTTTGCAGCAATATAAAATACACTTGATTCACAACCTGAAAATATTGCCAGAATCAAAGATTTGGTCATGTGCTCCAATAGATCATTGGATGAGGCTGCAAATGGGTGGAGGTGGTTAATATGAGCACATTAAGGAGTGTGCAAAAGTTCAACTCATTTGGATACTCCTAGCTAGTACTTCCTTCACAAAGCCTTCTGTCTAATAGAAACT
The DNA here is from genome assembly GCF_002162155.2 of Triticum dicoccoides. NCBI lineage: Eukaryota > Viridiplantae > Streptophyta > Magnoliopsida > Poales > Poaceae > Triticum > Triticum dicoccoides. The sequence goes on along the minus strand of NC_041383.1, from coordinate 374,419,668 downwards.
TTGAAAAAACACTAAGGAAGGTTGGCTAGGCAAATAAAGTTAAATTTTGGCAAGAGGCAATAATTTGGATGAAACATCATGCCCAAGAAGTTTGGGAGCAATCAAGAAAGGATAGGTGGCACTTCCTTCACAGAAAGTCACACTGGACAGAAATGAAGAATAATTATTGGGGAATTAATTTTGGGCTAGGACAGGAAAGTTTGGGCATATTTGATCAACATATGACCCAAAGGAATTATAGGAATTATTTGGGAATTTTTGGATGGACATAAATATAGGTTGCTTCACAACCTAGGGCATATGAGGTTATTCCTTTAATGAAAAAGGAATATTCCTCAAGAAAAATAATATTGGGATTTGGGCTAGGATGGAAGTGGCAGGGTCTTGAGATGAGTTTTTGGGTGATGAGCCACTTGGGAGAGGAAAATGAGGATGATTTCCTAGGTGGCAAGGCCACAGAACCACTCCAAAAGCAAAAACAAAGCAAAAACCAGATAAATCAAAAGAGAAAGAAAAGGGCCAAAAGCGAGGCTGTTACAAACTCCGCGACTAGGTCGTCCACATGGTCATCCACCTAGTTCGCTAGAACGCCCTAGATGACAGTGGGCATGGGGGCTATCACGGCGTTGAAGTGAAAATCGGGATCGAGGCTTAAGGTAGCTGAAGACGGGCGAGAACGCTCGCCCAAGAAGGCTCCAACTCCTCTCTTTGACGAGCTGGCGAGCCCTCGTGGCCTGGGCTTCTAGGCAGGTCACGACTTGGGTGAAGAAGTGAAGGTAGCCGGCGTCATCATCCTCGTGCGGGCAGGAGATGCTCTCTTCACAAATGGTGTCCAAGGCCCCGTTAGCCCTGACCCTGAGGTCCTCAAGCATCGAGGAACACCCGTGCTGCATCGTCCGACAGCGGTCTGCTTCATTTGTGGTCTTCTCCACAAGTGACATAACACCTGTGACCTGCTGCTGGAGTGAGGACAGGTTGGCTCGAGCGGAGGCCAAGTCGGCTTGGGCGGAGGCCTAAGCCTCCTTGGCGGTCCTCTCGCGCTGCTCTGCTGCAGCCAGCTTTGCGCTAAGGGCGATGGTCCTAGCCTCAAGCTCGACCTGCTGCTGTTCGAACCGGGTCTACTGGAGCATCAACTCTCAATGGTTCTTGTCAACAAGAGCCACGCGAATATTTGCCACCCTTTGGTCAATCTCCTCCAGGACCCTAGCTTCTCGAGTGGCAATGGCGTCCTCAGCCGCGGATGCTTAGCGCTCCCTCACCTCTAGCCGCTCGAGCTCCAGTCCCTGCTCCAAGACCCCGAGCGCCAGCGCATCCTTGCGCTCCCGGATTTCCTTCTCATCGGAGGGGGCCATGTTCGGCGGTGCCGCCAGGGCAGCCCAACGCGCCCGGACCTGCCGCTCAAGGGCTGCGTTCGAAGCCTGGACCTCCCTCTCAGGCTCATCGGCTGCCTCAAGGCGGCGGTCAGCGGCACCAACCTCCTCCAGAGCGCGGGCGCAGGCCTAGCGAGAAGCCGCGAGGGACGCCGCGGCATCTGCCTGGGCGTGCTCGTGCTGCAGATGCCCAATGTTGACAACAACCTTCAACTGATGCCACTCGCGCGCCCCCAAGCCGACCCAGCATGCTCATTGCCTCCTGGAAAAGATCATGGCGAATGATGTTGCGCCCGCGCGCGAGCTCTGGCGCGTGGGCAAGCCCCTCCTCCGTACCAGGGGCTGTCGTGGAGGCGCGGGGCGACTCGCTCGCCTTTGACAGTGGGCTGGATGCCGGCGCTCCCTCGACCGATCCCTGAGCCTTGGCAGAGGTGCTACGCATCTCGGCCTCACCGCTCGAGGATGACGCCGATGCTGGGGCAGCCCAACCACCAACAAGAATCAATGAAGGAGCCCTTGGGACGCCTCCTGCACCCAGAGGTAGTCACGGAGGAAGGATCCTGGAATCACAGGCTCATGGCCCTCCAGCGATGCCCCCGCCCCGCAGGCCAGTCCCGTGCCTAACGCAGATGTTTGTTGTGAGGGGCCTGGAATCTAGAGCGGACCAAGGGCCTTAGGAGGCCGCTCCCCAGGAAGTTCCGCCGCCGCAGCCGAAGAGATCCTGAGGAGCCAGGGTCAAGAAAGGATGCGACACACAAAGAACCACAAAGATAAGGCACTTACTCGTCTACGGCTATGTACTTCCTCTGTTTGAGCGGTCAGGGGCATCACCACTGCAGCTCCAGAGCCCTTTCCTCTTGCAGAGTGCTCCAAGGTTCAGACGAAGTGAGCCGAGGATCAGAGCATGGCCCTTTGCGGTTGGGCTGCACATCGCCACCTCAACAGCAGTTACCGGAGCTTCAGGGGCACATGCCTCAGGAGCACGGGGCCGCACCTGCTCACCAGCGGCCACCTCAGGAGCGCTCGCTGGAACTTCAAGAGCGGCTATCTCAGGAGCACCTAACGACATCTGCTCCCCAGCAGTCGCCCCAGAGTACCCGGCGGCGTTCGCCCCCCTACAACCACATCTGGGGCGCACGCCAAAGGATCGACAAGCACAGGGGACACCAAGATGGGATTCTCGGGAGGCCCCTCAAGGCCCACTAGGCGTAGCCCCCACATGTAGAAGCAAGGCATCTACCTCGTGAAGGCCTACCTATTCAAGCATTGATACAGGACGCACTTGTCTGCTGGGAGCGCTGGAGGCGCCGGGTCGCCCACCAGGAGCTGGAGCACCATCTGCAGCGTCTTGGAGGGAAGCAAGGGCACCTGAAGCCTCATGGGGTCTTTGGGGCCGGCAAAGGCCCGCATTGGGCGAGAGTGGCGCTGAAGCGGGGCGATGCACCGCCGGACGAACTCCCTCACCACCATCAGCATTGTCACCCCCGCCTTCTTCAGTTCGGACAACCTAGACCAGACGCGGGCGAGCCGCCAGTCGACAAGCTTTGCGTGTCCCCAGCCGGAGCTTGGCTTCGCCGGCGCCCGTGCAAGCTGGAGAAGGGGCTGTACGTGGCGGCGTCCACATACACCCATTGCTCCTGGAATCCCGTCCCATCCGGACGAAGCGTGAAGTCAATGCCAGAGTCAGCCGTCGCCGCCACCGCCCAGAATGACACGCGTCCCGAGCATTGTTTGTTGTCGACCAGATGAAGCGAGAAGAAATGGCGGAACAAGGCCACAGATGGGGCGACACCCACAATGACCTCACACAGGAAGGCAAAAGCGGCGAGGAGCACAATGGACCCATGGGTCCAAATGCAACGTGTGAATATGATAATGTGAAAGCACGACATTGAAGAAATCAGAGAAAGGGGGACCAAGCCGTCCAGGAGAGCATGAAGGTGGATGGGGATCTCAGTGGCCGTCATATCGATTTGGACCCGCGAAGTAGGCCAGACCATCATCTCCTTCCACTAATTGGAATCGGCGGCAAGGGTCGGCTGGACCTTGTCCAATCCCTCCTAATTGATCACCTCGACCAGCCAAGCACCGGCTCAAAGCCTGGAGGGGATTCAACGGGCGCGCGAGTCTTCCCCCTCTTCTTCGGCCTCGGAGCCATGGTGACGAAGGTGGATTAGCATCGGCGTGGAATCTGGAAGGGTAGGAGCAAGCTCACAGGAAAGGAAGAAGCGGAGGACAGGCGCAGCGGGCAATGGTGGCTGAGCCGTGCTCGCAATAGGCAATCATCAAGTTGAACGGTTGCCGAGGCTGCATGGGGAAGTGGAGACACCCATGTCCCGTCAAGCGCCACCCGTCGACCAGGGCCTCAGGTGGTTGTGGCTCGCGGCGCTCCGCCCTTGCCCTTTGGCTTCGCCTCGAAGCCAAGTCCGAGCGTGGCTTGGGCCTGGGGGCTACTGTCGGCATTCTGGGAACCGGGGTACCCAGACTTGCCTGCCTGCAGCCCATAGCGTGACCCCATCGATGGCCTGGTACGGCCCACCTTCAGCACCAACAACACAATACCCTTGCGAGGGGCCAAGCCTCGCGAGGTGGACAACGCCAAGACCTCCAGAGGGAGTGTCCTCCTTGTGCTCGCTCCTGAGGAGCGAAGATTCCTATGCGAGCCCTCACCTCATGAGGTTCGGATGATGCAAGCCATGACGACCAAGGCCAGGCGGGCGCGAGCTGGCGCAGTACATCAGGTTTCCTCTTTGGTGCTAAAGACGAAAGCGTGGGCGCAGAGTCCCAAGGAATCAACCAAAGGTTTCCATTTCCAGGCTACAAGACCAAGACCGCCAGGATGGCAGGACGGAGATCATCGCCGAGCCCAGCACGATGTTATGACCAGAAGGTTTGCAGGCGCAGACCACCTTTCATCAGGATAAGATGTACTAGTTGTCTCCCTTCAAATTTGGACATTATGGGATCCCTTCCCGCCTTCATTTTGGGGGAAGAGGACCAAGACCACTATAAATATAGCCTAGCAACCACCATAGAGAGGGGAGAGCATTCAGACGATCCACACCCTCACCAGCTCACACAAACACAAGAACACACCTCTTGAGGTTGTTCTCCCTTTGTACCAGTTCATCCTTAGCCCACCTTGAGGAAAATCCACCACAAAGAAGGAGTAGGGTATTACACCACAAGGTGGGCCGAACCTAGGTAAACTGCCTTGTCCCGTTCTTCTTCGGTTCAACGAGCTAGGCCATGAGATTAACGAGTTGGCATACTGGGGAAGTTGAGTTCTTCGCACACACCCTAGAGTTCAAATCTATCTTGGGTCTGCGGAGCCCCGAATCCGACAATCACGCTAGAGTCGATACCCCGGCGTCATCGTCCACCGCAACCGCAACCACAAACACCCTGCACGGCTAGTAGTTGAACCCAAGGCCGAGCTACCTCCAGGATCCGACGTGCGCTATACCCAGGCCAGTTCAACCATGCCATCCTGCACCTCACCGCTGCCGCTCCAACGTCGCCACCATCCACCGCACCGGAGATGTTCCCACTACGCCATCCATCGCTGCCTTGGATCTGCTTCCCCTCCGCTAACAGATCACTACTGCAGAATGCTATTAACGCGACACTATAATCAGAGGCCCTTTGACAAAACTGTGTGCGATGCATTAATCGCAAATGTTGATGTAAAAAAACCATCAAAAAGATGCAAAACATTTGCAATGAATGATACATCAAACATAGTTCAGATTTTAGCTGCGTGTGCGATTAGGGGCATACGGTTCAGTTCAATTAACTTTTTGTGATGTGGCAGAACAAAAGAAATGAGCAGCCAGACAAAGGCGTGTGTGATATACGGCATACAGTTCACGCAGATGAACTGTTTGTGATTAGGCAACACAGAAGACACGGTCAGCCAGTTCAACATGTGTGTGATATACGGCATACGGTTCACTCAGATGAACTGTTTTTGATTAGGCAATGCAACAGAAATGGTTCAACCAGATCAAGGTGTGTGCAATGGAGGGCATACAGTTCATTCCGACAAATTGTTTGTGTTGAGCCAAGAGAACAGAAACGTTTCACATAAACAAGATGTGCGTAATACGCGACAAACATCCAATTACATAGGTGGCTAGTACACACATGACATTTCCACACACTAAAGTAAACTTTTACATGCATAATTAACTAGGATAATAGATCATCTGATCATCATCTACTTCTTGTGCTAGCTCGATGTTCCTTCTATGCTAAGTTTCCTTTAATTAATGGCATTTTATGAACACGCCACTGTTTCCAGCCATTTCCTCACCGTTTTCCAGCCACCCAGCGATATTGCGCATAAACAAGGCGGCGTGCAACGCACGGAGGCAACAAGCGCAACCTGTAGCACATCCACCTTTTCCTAGCATGCCAACCTACCAAAGTGCCGCCTCTGCCATCAACCTCATCGATGAGGAAAACGAGCAGGCGTCACGGCCCGTCCAAGCCAAGGTGCTTCTCGGCAACGCGATGGACGATGTCGTGATGCGCGTAATCAATCAGGGTTGAGCAGACCTTTGGCGCATGGCGCTTCAGCACCATGGATCAAGATAGGCATATCAGCGCCGAGAGGCTGCAACTCGCCGCACAACATGATCGATGGCGCGCCATAGACCAAGCTAGGCGCGTCCGCGCTGATAGGCTGCAGCTCGCCGCATGGCGGGACCGTTGTAGCGCCGCAGAGCGAGAGGCGCGGCGTGGCGCACAGCAAGAGCAGATCCATTGGTGTTTGCCTACTGGCGATAGGGCGTCGCAGCTGGGTACACGTCCCGTCAGTACCCCCATTCCTCCTTAGGAGTGGGCAGAGGCCCTCTGTGCCATACTTGCACCAGAGCCCGGCCGTGCCGTACTTGCACCAGACGCCTGCCGCGCCGTTCCCATGTGTCACGCCGCTCACCTTGTCCGCGGCTCGCTTGATGCCAATGTCTTGGTCGGTAGGCTCGACCGCCTCCTTGGCCTAGGTGTCCACCTGGGCGCAGTAGAGGAACATGGCCATCGCATCCTCGAGCTAGTGATCTCCGATGAAATAGCCAACTTGGAGCTCTAGATTGCGCTCTAGATGCACCGCGAGCATGCCGACCGCTTGGACGAACGCCTGCACGAGTTTAGCCAGAGCCAAGATCTACTGTAGGCAAGGGCTGCTGGTCATGGTCTCATGGACACGTTTATTTTGTTGAGTCGTTTCAACGTGGATAGCTATGTATTCACAACAATCATAGTATTGATCTGTTTATTACTCTGTTTCAATGTGTGTACTCTGTTTTCCGTTCTTATATGTTCTATTTTAATGTGTGTATATACGCTTTCCATTCTGTATATGTGGATGATAATAGCTAGATTCAAATTATTATACAAAAACAGATAGAAAATGGAATCCATAATATATATATATATATATATATATTAATTGTTCATTAGTTCATCACAAAATATATATAATATCATCACATATACATGATGATACTTAACTACTAGGTACAATGCATAAAATTGAAAACGAACAATACTAAAACTAATAATCCCTCCTGGGGGCAGTTTTCCGACAGTCCCTCACCAGCAGCTCCCTGGTGCGTGGCATCTTCCCAGCATGGAGGCAGTACTCCGCCTCCTCCGTCTCGCAACGCTTAACGTACCGATCTGCCTCTTGCTGGCAGACGAGCATGAACAATCTTGCCATTTCGTTGGGCGCTCACTGGAGCTCCTCGTCGGTGGCACACTGGAGCTTATCGGCCAACCTCCATGCAGCGATGAGGCACCTAGCGCCTTTGACCTTCCTCACAAAGTACCTGCCTTCGTACACCTCCTTCGCACGATGATGCGGCCGCCCAAAGCTCCACCACCTCGTTTTTCCAGGCGGCATCACGGGCTTCACAGGCTGCATGGTACCTGGCTTCCTCCTCTGCCATCTCCTTCTTGAACGCCACTTGCCTGACTTTCGCAGCCGGTGGCAGCGACTTCCACAGATAAAGATTGTATTGGCCCCAAAACCAATCCAAAGTTGGGGGGTGTAGCGCAACCTCATCCGGCGGCGTGTAGGGGTCCTCGTCGTTGCTCTTCAAGTGAGCATCCTCGGGGGCGGAGACTCCTCGTCGGCGCGTGGGCAGACCAACGACGCCATGGCAGAGATTTGAGAGAGAGAGAGAGAGAGAGAGGGCGAGCGAGGGGGATGTAGATGAGAATGCAGGTGGGACCACATGAGCAAGGTAGTATTTATTGGCGGCCGGAATCTAGATCGACGAGAACAATACACATGCCGGTTGCCAAAATTTACGAGTACTATAGTTTGAATTACACACGATTCCTGCAGTAAAATTCGTGTGTGAATTTAATAGCTGACGGTTTCCAATACAGAACTGTGTGTGATTAATAACCCCCGCCACTCACCTACCAAACCTCGAGCCACGGAATAGAGTGCCAATCGTGTGGGGGCCATTTGTCTTGCCAGATATTTACATTTTCTTTTTTGAACACCAGATATTTACATTGTCTGATGATTTTTTCACTCACACACAAGTACAAAAAAATATGATTTTCAAACCGTTATTGTTAGCCATTGCATGTAGATGTAGTTCAAATTTAAATTACGGTCATTAAATGGCTAGAAAATCACTTAATGTCTTTAAAAGGTCAAATGACACCTAGAATTTTCCAAATTTTCACATGACAGTTGCAGTAGTGCATGTTAAACGTAGAAAAAATTTGGAGGCCATAAGAGGAAGCTATCTCCCGTTTGTCATCAAACACACATTGTTCCCCCTCGGAACCACGAGCCTTCAAGTGAGTTGCTCCAGTTTGTGATGGGCGTGTGTCCAAACTTTCGTCAAACAAGCCAATTTTTTTACCACATCATCTTGGTGGCATGACATTACATCAAGCAAGGTTTCATGTTTTTCTGACCATTCTTTTATTTGTGGAATTAAAATGCCATGGCACTCCATGCATGTGTACTTGCCGTGAGACCAATATGTTTGAAAGTTCCTTCTAATTCACTGCACAAGGAATTAACTCGCACACAAGTACACAAATATGATTTTTCAAACCATTATGGTAAGCCGTTGCATGTAGATGTAGTTCAAACTTGAATTACGGTCATTAAATGGCTAGAAAATCACTTAAATGTCTTTTAAAGGTCAAATGACCCCTGAATTTTTCCAAATTTTCACTTCACAGTTGTATTAGTGCGTGTTAAACATAGAAAAAAATTGAAGGCCGTAAGAGGAAGATATATCCTGTTCGTCATCAAACATGCATTGTTCCCTCTTAGAACCACGTGCCTTCTAGTGACTTGCTCCGGTTTGTGAGGGGTGTGTGTCCAAACTTTCGTCAAACAGGCCACTTTTTTTACCACGTAATCTTGGTGGTATGTTATTACATCAAGCAAGGTTTCATGTTTTTATGATCATTTTTTAATTTTTTGGAATTAAAATCCCATGGCACTCCATGCATGTGTCCATGCCATGAGACCAATATGTTTGAAAATTCCTTCTAATTTACTGCACATGGAATTAACTCACACACAAGTACACAAATATGATTTTTCAAACCGTTATGGTTAGCCGTTGCATGTAGATGTAGTTCAAATTTGAATTACGGTCATTAAATGGCTAGAAAATCACTTAAATGTCTTTAAAAGGTCAAATGACCCCTGAAATTTTCCACATTTTCACATGGCAGTTGTATTAGTGAACGTGAAATGTAGAAAAAAAATTGAAGGCCATAAGAGAAAGCTATCTCTCGTTCGTCATCAAGCATGCATTGTTCCCTCACAGAAGCACGAGCCTTCTAGTGACTTGCTCTAGTTTTGTGAGGGTTGTGTATCCAAACTTTCATCAAACAGGCCAATTTTTTTACCACATCATCTTGGTGGCATGACATTACATCAAGCAAGGTTTCATGTTTTTCTGATCATTTTTTATTTTTTGGAATTTAAATGCCATGGCACTCCATGCATATGTCCATTCCGTGAGACCAATATGTTTGAAAATTCCTGCTAATTTATTGCACATGGAATTAACTCGCACACAAGTACGCAAATATAATTTTTCAAAACGCTATGGTTGGCTGTTGCGTGTACATGTAGTTCAAATTTGAATTACGGTCATTAAATGGCTAGAAAATCACTTAAATGTCTTTAAAAGGTCAAATGACCCCTGAAATTTTCCAAATTTTCACATGACAGTTGTACTAGTGCACGTTAAATGTAGAAAATAATTTGAAGGCTGTAAGGGGAAGCTATCTCCCGTTCGTCATCAAACAAGCATTGTTCCCTCCCGGAAACACGAGCCTTCTAGTGAGTTGCTTCGGTTTGTGAGGGGGGTGTCCAAACTTTTGTCAAACATGCCAAAAAATTTACCACATCATATTGGTGGCATGACATTACATCAAGCAAGGTTTCATCTGTTTCTGATCTTTTTTTAATCTGTTGGAATTTAAAAGCCTTGGCACTCCATCACTACAAAAAAATACACTTCCGTGATGATACGTGTTTGTCACAGTATGTCGCGTTTTTTGTCATCCATGTACATCCATGAAAAATTTATGACAGAATCAAGATAGTCATACCTGTGCTGTCGTAGAAGTGTTCCATGGCATTACCAAAATTATCATCACGGAAGTGTCCACTTCCATGACGATAAATCGCGTGTCACAGAACTGCTTTCGTCAAGGGTGACCCACACGTGGCATCCACCGTAACGGAACGCCGTTAAGCTATCGGGTCGGGTTTTGGATCCGATAACCCGTTAACAGCTCCGACCAATGGGGATTTTCCATGTGTAAAATCATCATTGGCTGGAGCAAACACGTGTCGCCTCACCGTTGGGATAGATGTCATCCGCTCATTGGACCGAAGGCGCCTATGATACGGCGACACGTGGCACGGCCCAACAGAGGCCCATTCCTGTGAAAAGTCCGGCCCGTTTGACTTGGTCAAAAGGTGGCGGGCTGGCCCACGGAAAGCCTGTTAATGGCCTGTTCGCATATAGCCCATTTACAGCCCGCTAACCCAGGGCCCGTTACGCCCTATCCGAATTAGGCCCGGTAGCGTCATCTGGGCCGTCCAATATGATTCAGCTCGTTTTAACTTCCGGCCCATGTGTGGCCCATGACTTCTTTCAGCCCATATGAGGACCTTTGTAACTCTTGGCCCATTAACGGCCTGTGGTGAAACTGGCCCGTAATGAACAGTGTATCACTTTATACCCATTAACGGCCCGTTATTCCATTGGGCCGTTTCTAGCCCAAGTTATCTTTCGGCCTTCTCAGGGCCCATTGACTCTTGGGCTCATTTGCAGCATTCGGTTACATACGGCCCGTTACTGTCATTTTCTGCTTGTGGGCCAAATTCAGCCTGTCATTACAGTTGGCCCGTTTGCGGAAGGTTAATACATTGGGCCGTTTTCATGTAAAACAAAACCGTTGGGCTGTTTTCATAGAGTTATCAAATACGGCCTATTAACGACCCATTATGGTCCACGAATAGTACGGCCCATGATTGGCGAAATGATGATACGCCCTGTAGAAGGCCCATGGGTCCTACGACCCGTATGAGGCCCATGGATAGTACTGCCCGTAGAAGGCCCATGGACCCTACGCCCCGTAGAAGGCCCATTGATCCCTAAGGCCCGTATAGAAGGCCGATGGATCCTACGGCCTGTATAGAAGGCCAATGGTCCTATGGCCGAACGAAGGCCCATGGATCATACGGCCTGCAGAAGGCCCATGGTTACAACAGTCCATGTGTTGCCATGATTATTTTGGCCTAGTTACCAAAAATAGGCTATTGTGGCCACTAGAAAAACACAGAAAAAGAACTACATTGACTACAAGCAAACAACTAAACAAGACAATAAGGAAATAAATAGGCAAGCAATTAAGGCTAGCCTATTACCGATATTACACATATTACATCCACTGGGCATTAAAGTTCGCCACCAGTGCAAATATAGGGAACAAAGCAGCATATTACATACACTTGGCCGTCAAAATTGGCCACCAGTGCAAATAAACGCGGCAGCAAAACAAGAGCATAACTGAAACAACTTCAGAAGAGCTCAAGAAACGTTATCCTGGGTATCCACCATGCTGACAATAAGCTTAGCAAGCTGATTAGCTTTGTCCTGTTTGGCGCTAAAATCCTCCAATGCTTGCTGTTGCACCAGAAAGTATGCATCTGAATGCTCCAGGGACTTCCTCAGTCCTTCCACTTCTTGTCGCAGCAGAACTGATCGACGTCTTTCAGCTTGTAGTTGAGACTCAAGAAACCAAACTGATTCAGACAGTGAGTTTGAATAGCTTGTGCATGCGGTAGTGGCTAGTAACTCGAACACTAAACCAAGACAGGACTTTGGGGCTGTCTCGCTGTCTTCAAGATAGTCTTCCTTAGCTGTTTTATCAGCTTTGTTGGAGACCAACAAGGATGTATCACTATCCTGAACCTTATCTGCATTACTTCCTTTACCATTGCTTAATAAGGCACTCTTCCCCAATATTCTATCAGCATTCTAAAAGAAGAAACAAGCAGACACATAACAAGTTTAGCATGTACTAGTATATGAAACTCATTTCGGTGAACCAGATCATTAGTAAGGTGGACTGGATTAAACTACCAAGTCTTCTATTGCCAAGTACTAGTACATAATAAAAGCATCAAACAAACATATATCTATGTCCTATGGTGACTTCATTGTCTTGCCAAATCAAAATAGAGACACGGTTCAAATCATATCAGTTCAAGACAAAGCAGCAGTGAAAGAATACAAAGCGTGGGAAACTACACGGCACAACAAGATTTTAGATGGGTACCACGGGTCTACATGTACAACAACACTATTGGCTCTGTTGTGATGCTAGTAATATGCATGATATGAAAGTCAACTGTATACACAATTGAAATTGAAATCAACAGAGCTATTGATAAGAGCAAACTTGTTAAAGAAACATGCGTGAACATACCTATTGTGCCATTGGAGTTTCGATTCGATCCTTCAACTTAAAAATAAGTTCGTATCAGTAAATACAGTGATACAAGAGCAAAGCAATCATAGTTAAAAAAAGGCGTGCCTAAGCGAGCGCTTAAGCGCGCCTAGGCTCTAGGCGTTTGCAAAATGCATTGCGCATAACTACACATAATCTGTGCATAACTGCGCATAAGCATGCGCTTTGGTCAGTAAAGCGCAAGGCGGTGGCAAAACGCACAATTAACGCCTAGCGCTTTTTGAACTATGATAGCAATGGAATCTTAAATTAGAACAGTTATTCTTCAGGTTTAGGCACTTGTTCTACATGAACAGAGTACAGTAAGACGCAAGAATAAAATACTTAAAAATAGAAAATGAGCTCATAGACCTTACCACATTCTTGGTTCGGGACCAGTACAGAACAAGGCGTTCCCAGTCATCGTCTAGTAAATGTGTCTCAAGAGAACGTAAGGGAATTTGATGAGTTTCTTTCCCGGTGAAGTACGTTTTCTTCAGGTAATTCCGATACTACCACCAAGCATTCTTGAAGATAGCAGAGGTATTAGCACAGGTTACCTCATCCTGAGTTTCCAAATTGGTCCTTCTCTATAGAGAAAAATGGGAAAATTTGCTGTATTATAACCATCATGGAGGTAGGATGTATGGGATGAAGCAAAGTAATTGCCATGAATAACATTACTTACACATAACTCCTGGATAAACACCTGCAACTGGCATTTTCCTTCATCTTCAGTATAATATTTCCAAGATGGGAAGATATGCACATACGATTTAACAACATCAAATGTGATAGATGCTAAACTATGACTGGCTGGTTGTGCTTCCTCCACAGGAATAGGCGTACTAACTGGTGGAGTTGGGGTTCGCCGTGATAGAACTAGCCCTTTGGGCACTGGAGCTGCCTTACTAACTGCTATTGTTTGGGAGCTCTGTGGTGGAGATGGTGCTGTGTCAACAGGAACTGGGTTACTATCGGCTGCGGTTGGGGTTAGATTGGGTGAAGCTGGTTCTCTGTCCATCGCAGTAGGGGTACAATCTGTGAGAGTTTGGGTTATGTGTGGTAGGGCTGGTTCTTGTGCATGTACAACCGGGGTGCTATCTCCACCAAGAGGTAGCACTGTTTTATTTAAAGACCGTGTTTTTATTCCGCTAGATACTGGCATCACCCGCTCCAATTCAAATGGCTAATAAACAGGAAACATAGTTGAATATACAGACATTGTATGAGAGACAGATGCAATAGATAGTGTGGAAAAAAGACGGCATGAAATAGTTGACATGTATATTGTTTAACTAAAACGGATAGCATGACATAATTTCACATATATGATGTCTATCTAAACTGGATAGCATAGCATAACATAATTCAAAGATATGATGAATAACTAAACATGATCGCATGACATAATTCACCTACATGTTATCTAAGTAATCAGGATCGCATCATTTAATTCACATATGTGATTTATATGCTAAACAGAGGGCATTCAATATGATGTATGAACTAAGAACATGGTGTTGAATATTGTGTATATGATGTCTAAACTATGCAATGCAAGACACCGTATGCATGATATCAGCAGTATAACCGTGCCAAGTTAGAGCATACACCTCAGTGGGGGAATAGGACTGGTCATCTGTCTCTGAATCCATCTCCGAGGAGCTATTGGGACCCAACAAGAGATCTGCTTCCACAGGTAGCACTGTCTGCTCTGAAGGCCTTGTTTTCACTCCAGATTTTTCCATCTCCCACCCAAATGGCTGATTCACAGGAAGAGTAGTTTAATGTACAAATATTGTCGACAAATGGAAATGTAATGAAGAAAAGGATGGGCAAGATATCATTCAAATATATGATGCCTGGTTAAACAGGATGACATTGCACATTTCACATATATTATGGCTGGCTAAAAGACATGAGACTGCATAATTCCCATATATGATATAGAAACTAAACTGGTGGCATTACAGAACATGTCTAAACTAAGCAGATGACATATATGATGTCAAAAGTAGGCACTGCAAGGCAACATATGCATGATATGACTAACATCATCATGCCAAGGTAAAGCAAACACCTTGGGGGGTAAATAGGAGTGGTCAGCAGCGTCTGAATACGCCTCAGAACAGATATCTTCCTCTGGATTACAATCTGGAGAGGGGTGGGGAGGGTTTGCCATTGAACCCACCATGGAGCGATGTCTACATGACATTGTATTGCCACGCAAAACTCTTCTCTTTTTCTCTACATGTTCAACATGACTGTGTACAATATCTGACATGCATACGAAAAAAATATGGTGAGAATATGTAAGGAGAGCATGCAGAAATTTAGAGTGATGGTAACAACCAGTGGATCGACGTTTTTTCCATTGAACCAATATAGCCCTAATGGATCGACGTGAATGTATAGTAATAAGTGATGCAACAAGTGTACAACCTCTTTGCCGTAGCCGTGTCGACCTCAGCATCATTGGGTTGGTCGCTGAAGCAGTTGAGGCAGAGGTGGCTGTCGGAGGTGTGGAGGAAGATCTCAGGAATCTGTAGACGACGTCCAGGGCACTGTTCTATTGTCATGGATCGTTCTGTCGTTGGAGCAGCTCCGGTGAGCCGTAAGACATCAAGGCTGATGCAGCACAAGACAGACATTGTCAATCTCAAGTGGGATTCTAATTGCATCTCCAATAGATGATGACAAATGGATGTAAAATTAACATCACCAAAAACCACCTGACTACAACAGATGAGGTAAAAACTGTTGACTCTGAACTTAACTGTCAAAACTGAAATTTACTGAGGAATCTGAATGCTACTATCGAAAGTGAACGGAATGGTAGCAGAGAGGCACTTGACATGTAGTTTAGGGAGGGCCTGCAGTTCATCTTCAACCTGCACACCCCTGAGCCGCCTGCCACCACTGGCCGAACCGCCGGCCCTAGCGCCGCCTCGCCGCCCCAAAACAACTATCCACCACCGCCCCGGCCAGCCCACTAGGCCCCCCGCCCCCCCACCCTGAACCCTAAGATAGATAGTGGGGTACCTCTCCGGCGAGCCCCAGTCCTCGCTGCAGGTGGTTCCTCCTTAACTCCGGTGAGCCCCCCCCCCAACCCCTGAAAATCGACTGACCCAAAAGTCGATTCAGTCGACTGAAGTGTGGCTTAATTGGAGCAGAGCTGCAGCACGAGCGAGGGGGAGAGCAGCAGCAGCAGCAGCTGGGCGAGCGAGCGATCGAGCGAGAGCCGGAGCAATAGCAGCAGCGCAAGCGAGCGAGAGCCGGAGCAGTAGCAGCAGATCCGGCTGGTATGGACGCCGCCGCCGCCGAAGGGGCCTCGCACTGGGGGAGAGCCGCCGTGGAGATGTCGCTCGCGGCGCCGGCTTCAAGGTAGCCGCTCTATGGGGGTGCAGGATGGAGCACCATCGGCACGAGGAGGTTGAGTTAAGGAGAAGGTGCGATGCGATGAGTGTACAACCTCTTTGGTGGCGCCGAGTAGGCCTCGGCTTCGTCCGAGGAGTCGGTGAGGATGTTGCGGTTCCGGTGGAGCGGGTTAAGGCGGCACTGTGGGGATGGAGCAGCTGCGATAGACGAGGCGATCGTCAGAGCGGCTCCTTGGAGGTGGAGGACGGGGTGGCTGAACCGTCGGGACGACGAGATGGACGAGGATCCTCATCCGAGGAGGTGGACGAGGGACGTCGAGCTGTTGTGGTGGACGACGTCGTCGGGGAAGAGGCTCCGGCTGGGCAACGGTGACGTGGCGGACGGAGGAGGGTGGGGTTTCGCGGCTGGAGCGGAGAGGTTATGGCGGCCTGGGATTTCGAATGGCGAGAAGGGGGTGATGGGAGGGGGTGAAGCTTGACTTAGGGACGCGCTTGTCCAAAATGTAGGGTGTGTTACAAAAGTACCCCCCACTGATTTGAACTAGCGGACCTTTCGGCTCAGGGTTAGAAGGGGGATTTTGCGTGTCGGGATTTGGCAGCTGAAGGGAGTTTTCGCGCGTGTTGTAATTTCGGGATAGCAAGGCGCGGGTTGTGAAGGCGCCAGTTTTGGGAGCACGATATCTGAATTTTCGGGATATAACAAGACGCGGGTTGAATTTTAGGGACAAGCCTAACATGTAGTAATATTGTACTTGTACGCCAAATCAATTTGCACTTCCCTCAACCAAAAAGAAAACGAAAAAAATAAAACTATTCACACCACACAAAGAGAGAGTCTTGCCCCGTTTTACTATACAAATGATATTCAAAGCTACTCCCTCCTTCCATCTATATAGGGCCTAATGCGTTTTTCAATGCTAACTTTGACCAAATATTAGAGCAATGATATATGACATGCAACTTACACAAAGCACACCGTTAACTTCGTCTGTGAAAGGTTCTTTCAATGATATAATTTTCACATTGTGCATGTCATGTACTATTAATCTTTTCAATAGTCAAAGGCGGTCTTAAAAATCTCATTACACCCTATATAGATGGAAGGAGGGAGTATGAATCCATGTTATGTGCGATTAATTTTTTTCGCTATGCTGTATAATGCATGTAACCTACTCATACCAACATTTTAGTGCATTCCAAATGTCTATACTACCGCTGCAATTCGAACTAAATTTGAATTCGTTTCTCTATTTCAATAAGAATCTACAATCATGATTGTTGCCAACTTCAACCATCATAGTTTCCTTGCTATCCGCCAGATATAAATCGGACGGCCTATAATGCAGGATGGCAGGCACACCATCATCAACAACTCTGTTTTTTATAAGAGTAGAGATAAAGTATATTAAATGTAGTATAACATGTTCATAAACACACCATGTGTATCACCGTTATATATATTCACACATACGTCGGTTTAAAACACTATGATAAAATTTTCAAATATCTGAATTCGCTTTTTATAATGAAGTATATATGATCTCTATTCGTCTTTTACACCCACACAACCCTCTTCTCTTTGTAGCTAGCGCTAACTTTCTCTTGTGCATGCACACGCCCGCATCCCTCTCACCCTCCCTCAGCATTCTCTAGCTCCATCGCGCAAATTCGTCTTTTCACTTTAGGTCGTTCACCCACGGTGTGTGTAGGCCCCCCACCTCCTTCTTTACGGCACACATCGATCGATATGCCTCTCTAGCCAGGTGTGCCTAGCACAAACACAAGCTTCCCCTATTCTCTTGTCATCGTCCATTCCTCACTCCCACCACTCTTTTCATTGTTCTCGTACTCGCACACTCCTCCCCGCTCGATATAGTATGCCTCTCGTATCACCTCCTACATGCATCCCTCTATCTCTATCCTTCTCCTCGTGCCTCATTTGCTTCTAACACACACATGCATGTATACCGATCGATCTCCCAACATATACCTAGATCGACTTTAACTACCCCCCATCGATCGACGTACCTCACAAGTTATGTCTCTCCTTTCCCTAACAAAGGGCGACTGATCTTCCTATGTAGTTATCTCTGCTTACCACAGCCACATTGTCCCCCCTCATCATTCGTGCATGCCTCCTGACCCGTCTCTCACACGCACGTGCACAGACAACAAGCAGCCATCTCCTCTCTTATTGATATTGCGAGCGTGCCCTCCGTTTGTCTAGCAAGCCTATCCCACCATTTGTTAGAAGCAACTCCACTACCACCCCCTCCAACACTCTAGCTCTGTCTCTCTCCCAACCTTATTCCCCTCATGCACATATGCATGGATGCCGATAGATCTCCTTTAATACATGAGGCAGATCAATCTCCTTAATACATGAGGTAGGCCTCTCTCCTCCTCCACACATATACCAGCCATTGTACCTCTATAGTTAATTGGGCCTCCCTCTTCCCCCACCACACACCAATAGTCGAGCGCTGCGGGTAGGTATCCATGCCACAGAGTCAAACTGCACATGTCCCCTCTCACGTTCCAGTAGGCCAGCCACTCTATATCTTTAACGTGGGCACACACAAATTCGATGGCACTCTTTATCGATCGTGCGCGCGCACACACACACATCATCCCTCTTTTCGATTCTATGGACACCTCAAGCCGGTGATACCTCCACTCTCTTCTCGTGGATCGCCTCCTATATATATGTATGTTATATCCAGGACTCTATTTCACACACATTGCATATGTTACATTTTTTGATTGACCCCCCCCCCCAAAAAACTCTCAAGAACCCACACACTATATCTCTCTAGGTTTGTATCTCTCTCACACAACCCCACGTAGGTGGTGTACGTATACAAGAAGAGAATAGGTGCACCGTGCACGTACTCACGCTTCATGCCCAGCCACACCCGCACAGGTACACGGTGGAGCTCATTTCTTTACGAAATGGCAGCCCATGTGCTAATTTGAATGCCTGTAGCGGCTGTTTACCTAGGGAGGTCGTGTACCACGCCTACACGAAACAAAGTTCGACTTGACGCGCTGTCGCGCTATTTTTAAATAAAGTTATAGCGCTCAATGGCACGTACACAGAATATAAAAAGATTTTTATGGAGAAAATGGTAGTCCGCTCACTATATACAATGGAGCCTTGCGTGCCTGGTTTGTCGCTCTTCAGAGTATCTCACACAAGGCTGCGGTGGCCTCTCTCTCTCTCTCACCGTTGGTCACTGATCCGGCCGCATCCCGTCCGCCGGGGGAAAGGGAGTGCGGTGACCTCTCTCTCTTTCACCGTTGGTCACTGATCCAGCCGCATCCCGTCCGCCTGGGGAAAGGGAGTGCGGTGGCCTCTCTCTCTCTCACCGTTGGGCACTGATCTGGCCGCATCCCGTCCACCGGGGGAAAGGGAGGAAGTGCATCGTTTCTCCGTTCGACAGCGCCGAGGCAGCACGTCTCGATCTGCGGTACACGTTGTTCTCTCTGACCAAGCTCCGGCGCGGCAGGGCCTACGCCACCTGCTCGCAGATTCTGCCCGCCGCCACTGACCTAGTTACATCCCGATGACCTCTAGGTATCCCCTCCGGCCTTGCTCCACTGCCCATCTTCCCACGTCGCTGCATGTGGATCTTCCATAGTTCTTTGCCCAAAACGTAGCTCGTCCAGCATACTTTTCAAATTGCATTCTCGTCCTCACACCATTTTAGACAAACACAACCGTGTTGTTATCTTCCCTTAGGGCAAGGAATATGCTTCTTTTTTGTCGTCGCATGTGTCATCAACTGTTATTGGCCAGTAATTGTTTCTTTCTACCTCTTTTTTGCAAACAGGGCTATCCATTTCACCTCGTTGCTATTGCAACCTTTTGGTGAACTGCACAAATCACTTTTTTCTTAAGAGTGTTTTGTGCAGTTGTACTAAAATGTCACATGGGCAACGTCTCTACATTTCAGTGCGACTGCACAAAGGGAGATTGGTTTTGCTCTATCCTCCTCATCCAACTCCGAGCCTAATCTTCTCCAACTAGTTAGTCTTAAAAGAGACTGCAAAGGTGATCGGCTTCTATTTATCTGTTTATTGTTTCATATGCAGTCCTCTATTATCGTAATCACACTTAATATCTTTGGAACAGGGACGCTCAGCTCTATTTTAGTGGAACTGCACAAAATGATCGGAATGTTGCATGCTCCGGACAGCTACTTTTTTCCCAACATGCCTTATTGATTTAGACAGAGCTGGGGGGACGTTGCTGCCAATGAAAGCATGGATCAATTTTAATTTAACACCTTCTCACAACTCTGTCTTTAGTTGTGATGTAATTATTAGCTCTGATATGCTAATAATTGACATGCATTAGCAAGGAAGTTATTTTTTTATTGTTTCCGAAAGAGCATCGGTGGCAAGACACGCGAAACAGAAGCTGAAAGCTCACACCATTGTACAATTTCATGTCTCGCTGGAAAATTATTTGTATAGTACGTCAATTATGTAGACAAATATGGAAGCTTGACAGCATTGCCAGAAGCCTCTTCATCATCCGGGTCCATGTGCCATGCACAAAATTATACTCCTTCGTTCCTAAATATTTGTCTTTTTACAAATTTCAAATGGGCATATTTTAGAGTGTAGATTCACTCATTTTGCTTCGTATGTGTACTCCCTCTGTTCCTAAATATCCTATTCGTCTTTCTAGATATTTCAACAAGTGACTACATACGGAGCAAAATGAGAGAATCTACACTCTAAAATATGTATATACATCCATATGTGCCAGTCCATTTGAAATCTCTAAAAAGACAAATATTTGAGTAGTCACTCGTTGAAATCTCTAGAAAGACAAGTATACTCCGGAGTATATTTAAGAACCGAGGGGGTGGTGCACAACTGCATGGGAGACTCAGCCCGGTCGTTGCGCCACATTAATAGTGAGTAATGAGCAGTCAAATCGGAAGCCCCACCTTTCCCACTGTAAGTTGCTCTGAAGAAGCAACCATCAATACGCTCTTCTTTGAATCCGCTCATACTACTCCATCCATCACTGTTTATACAACGCGCTTCAGAAAAAAGAAAAAAAGATCTGTGGGACCAAGGCGACTAGCGATCGGCCTGAAAAATAGCATTGGTAGTTATAGCACGGCGTCTATTACTAGTAGAGGGAATAATGCATACACACATGCATGCAGTGCTTCCACCCCGTGTACACACATGCATGCACTTACTCCACTCCGTAGTTACATGGAGAGAAAATTGTGGACTTGATTGCGGTTACCACGCCCTAATTAATTGAGCATTAAACCAAACACGTCTAAAGTCTCTCTGGTGGTGGAAATGCATTGAGAGAAATGCATCATAATGAAGCGCGCCCTATAAACTGTGATGGAGGGAGGAGTAGTATGAAGGTTCAACACCAAGTACGCGTATGGCCAGTCGGTCAAAGCACCTCCTCTTGGCATATCACTGACATGTGGGACAGGAGTGTGAGCAAACCGATGTCAATTGACAGCAAAGAGCCAACCCGTCGTTCCTTGAGAGAGACGAGGAGCAAAAACACACAGACGGGTTCGCATGGAGGCCAAGATATATTCGAGCATGGTTGGTTGATCGATATCATTCATTACATGTTGGGCTACCGTTTTCCGCCCTACTCCGGAATAAACATGTACTTTATCAGAGATAAAAAGAAATAAGAGTACAAACGCTCCACCATGCGGTTCTAGTAGTAGTACTACTCGTACTACTGTGCTTGGCTCTTCGCCTCTTTGTGAAGTCGAACAATGATGGTACTCTGCATGTTGGGTACTAGAGTGTACGCCTCTGACAATCTGACACCGAATGGACTGATGCATGTCCACCGAGGGTAGGTTGCATTAGTCAAAAGGCGTAAGCAAGCTTCACCTTGTCCTGCAAGCTTCTCCTTGTTCTGCGAGTTGACGGGACACACCAAAAAGTAGTGCTAGTCCATACTCCCTCCTTTCCGGTTAATATGGCTCAATATTTTTTGCGGGTAAATGAGAGAGCATTATTCATATATAAGCATTCTTAGGACGATCAGCCAAGACACTGGTCATAGGAAGCGAGGTACCCCGCAAAAAAAGAAGTAGGAAGCGAGGTGTTTCATCAAGCCAGCTCTCGGCCACATTCAAAGTGCAGCAAGCACGGTTCGCACGAAGATGCGCCGCAAGGTTTGCTGACCTGTTTACATGCTGAATAACAAAAAAAGAGGAAATATTACCGAGCGCTACTATTTGTAACAGGATATGAGCCAAAATTAAGCGAGAATTGTGGCGAGTGTTCCATGCAATCAACTTCCATTATCACATGCGAGAACCCTCGAAGAGAACCAAATGTGTTGAAGATTGCTTTATCACATTTTAAAATTATAATAAGAGTGCAGACGCTCCTCCATCCGGTTCCTAGTACTAGTATAGTACGTACCTTTATAGACTATATTAGTAAACTTTGCGCTTGGCTGTTCACCTATTCGGGAAGTCGAACAATAGTAGCACTAGTAGTATAGTGTATGCTTCTGGCAATCTGACACCAAATTAACTGTTGCATGTCCACCGCCTGAGCGAGGGAGAGCCTGCATTAGTAAAAAGTTTCTCCTTGTCCTGCGAGCCACCGCGCGCAAGTAATGCTAGTCCATACTGCCTCCTCTCCCGTTAATATGGATTAATTTCAAACGAGATAAATACACTGTCTGTCACTGTATATTTGTAAAAATACGGTCAGTGGACTTCATAATACGCTCATTGCGCTCAATATATATATTTTCCGGTGTTTATACGGTCACTAGCTCACCCTGACTGAGTATGTGTGTGCATGCACTGTAGGTTGAGCACTTAGCGTGACCGTGTGTGTTCCGTCGTGTGCTCGAACATGCATGCATTAGGGCCTCGCGCGCGTTTTTGCGTCCATGTGTACATGTGACTGTTGCATACACGTAGGGGGAGTACGTGTAGGGGCCACTAAGGAGCAGTCAAATCACACAGTAAGTTAGTCGGAAGAAGCAACCATCATTTCACTCTTGAATGACACGTACGCAATATAAAATGGTTGATATGGAGAGAAAAACAAAACCACTATATATACAATAGCAGGAGCCTAAGCTACAAGCCTGCTTGCTAAGGTTGCTCTCTTCACAAGCATAGAACGACGGGCCTGATCCCGCAGCTAGGGGAAGGGAACAATGTTCTGTGTAGACGCGGTCGACATCGGCGAGGGAGAAAACCCACAGTCGGTGCGTCCTAATCGGGGGTCATCGCGGTTTGGGCCGATGCCGCGTCCCAACCACCCTTCTAGCTACAGCCCGACGTCCCAGGTAGTCCATCTTCCTTTTGGAGCCGGCTTGCTCCACTGCCGTAGCTCCATCTCCATGTCGATCTTTCTCTACTTCTAGCCACTTCTACTTGTGATGAGTTTATGTCTCATGAACTAGTGCCAGTATTATTATTCTAATCACACTTCTTCAATATCTTTGCCATCAGGGATGCCCAGGTCGATTTTAGTGGAACTGCACAAAAGCATCATATGATCCGAGGGTGCCAGCCGTCTTTCCTTCGACAGGTTCTACCTGGTAAGGGAATTAAATCATTTTTAGGGTTTAGGGTTTAAGTCGTAGTGACCCCATCAACAGTTTTTCTTTCATACACGCTCTAACAACTTTTTTCTTTAGTTGTGAAGTAAATATTGGCTATGATCTGTGAATCATTGAGATGCATCAACATGCGTGTTAGTTTTCCTTTTTATTTGATGGAATGTTGTAACGGGGAAACCCTGGAATAGGAATGAAAATGGAGTGGAAAGTTTCCGTTTTTCCGGAGAAAAAATGGAAATGGAGAGAAACCAACGTTTCATTTCGTTGGATCGCGCCATCGAGCAAAACCAACATTTAAATCACGCCCGTCGTGTTCGTGTCTCACCCTCCTCCACGGCTCGACCCCACACGGTCGCTCGGCATGCCACTCACCGCAAACCGAGTATACGATAACTTTCCCGCCTACTTGTCGATGGATCGCGCCATGGAGTACTACTGGCACTACTGGAAGAGATTGACGAGTTGGGGGAGGACAGCTAGCTATAGCACGGACTCCCAAAAACTTTTTACATGCATGTTGTAGCCGGCTATTGCGACCTTTGAACGCGGAGCGTGCACCCGGAAGCGGCGCGGGCGACGCTCTCTCGACCGGCGCACCGCTTCAATGCCGGCGCCAGTGAGAGGTCGCGTCCGCTCTGGCCGGGCATGAATGCGGCACTGACCGTTTCGGGTGGGAAGCATGGGCGGGTGATGAAGAGGGTTTGGGTTGGTGAGGACCGGCCGTGGCAGCGGTCCGGACGTGCACAAACAAGAGATGTTGTACATTAATATTGCTGCGTATATAATTAACAACTTAAATAATGTGCCAGTTGGACAAATATGATTGGAGATGGAGATGCAAATGGAATTTTATGTAAACACGGATATGCATGTCTATGTCTATGTGTGTGTGCGCGACGACTCTCGCGACCTTGAAGCGGGGGCGTGTTTTTGATCAAGTTTTCTTTCTTGGTACGTTAGAAAATCAGTTTGTCCAATTCACATCTAGATGTTATTTAAGGATATCACATCTAAGCTCCCACAAGTATATAATGTAGCAACAAGAAACAAAAGAAAACTAGGACAAAAAAATAGACCACAAACAGAGTGGACATCAACTTAGATGTGACATAACGATGTCACATCTAGATGTGTCCTAGACAGACCCTTAAAAAATTGTCCGCCAGTTTTCGTTTTTTTTTTCCGGGAACACGCCTATTCTATTTAAAACCACTGCTATGGAGAGATTTTTTTTACTCCATTATGGCCTCTTGTTTGATAGAGTTTCTCACGTCTCGCTCTCTCACCCTCTCCATATCAAAACAAGATGACAGTGTCTAGTCTATCTCTCTCCTCACCGGTGGTCACAGATCCGGCCGAATCCCGTCCGCTGCGGGAGGTGAGGAGGTGCAGCGTTGACATTGTCGCCGTCGGTGACGGGGGGAGCCGATGCGCACCATCCTCTCAGAGCCGGCGCTGGCGCGGACAAAGATCTTCCGCGCCCTTGTTCGCTGCCGTCGTGTGGGCAGATCCCGCCCGCCCGCCTAAACGACATCTCGCCCACCTGAGGTATAACTTCTTGTACTGGTTGAGCTCCCCAGGTCGTTGCGTGCGGGTTTTCTTCTATGCGACTACTCCCCAGCTCCCCATGCATAGTAGCTAGGGTTCGTCGGCTGGTCCAACATCACCTACTAGGACTATTATAGAGGAAATGCCACTCGAAAAGTTGTCCTAATTTATGCCTCGGTGGAGGTATACATGTTGTTTTGACAAAAAGTACATGGTGGTTATGCGGTCATTGTCCATATGGTGGTAGTACTATCACTGGTTAAATGAAGAAATGCTTTTTTTCTTGGGTATCCTGGTTTAGTTCCCATCAAGATATAATTATGATGCTTCTGTTTGTTGGTGTACTTTTCATTAACCCTTTTTTATATTTTTGGAAACAGCGATGCGTGTCTTCATACCCGGGCATGTCTTCCTCAATTTTAGTGGAACTGCACAAAATTGGATGGCCATTGTTGTTCCGCCTCAGTGTCCTCTGCCACGTGGTTCTTCCTTCCTCGAGCTTGATTACTGAGAAGAAATAGACCACAGTGAGGATTTGTCGAACTTCATAGGTGCCTCACCCAAACTTGATGCCAGATGGATGATGCATCACCATGATGACCTACCGATGCACATGGTCGCGCCTCATGGTTGCGTCGGCTCATGAAGCTGATCGATTTTCAATGAAAAGCAAGTTGTCTTCCATCAGTGCTCTTTGCTTGTTACGCACAAAGATGATATCCTTCGTCAGTTCACCTTGGTTGCGTTGGAGACGCAGTCGTCTTTCACGTTGGTGCAATTTTATCACACAATTGGCTATGAACCAAATGTTTCCTCGAAGAAGGATCGATGTTGGTACTAAGAGCATAAGTTTTGTATTGATTTCTAAGCCTTCTCACAACTTTGTCTCCAGCTCCCCTGTAATTTTATTTGTCCAGCTATTAACTTTGATTTAGAAAATGGTGTGGACTAAAAACCCGGATGGACGTAGTAGCCCTCCATTTTTATTTACTCTGCATATTAGATTTGACTGAAGTCAAACTTTGTAATACTCTCAAACCTTTCCAATAAATGAAATTAAAATTCTTTATTTGTACACACTCTCACACGTTTCCGATAATTTGGCACATGTGTGGTTGTTCACTTAAGGGAGGGTAGTGTACCACACGTGAAGGACAGGAAGTGCGACCAGGACGCGTGGGCATGGATCGTTAGTTCATCGGAAGTAGTACTCCATATGTACATTAAATAAAGAGTTTCGTTTCGTACTTACACACTTTAAAATGATTGTTATGGAGAGAATAAGAAAACCACTCCACTATATATTAGTCGTATACACACAAGAGTACTATATGGACACAACTTCATTGACTTAGTGCACCTGCCTTTGGGTTTATGACAATTGGGCCCAAAATGTGGCTGGCTCACCTGTCATACAGCCAAAAGCAGATGGAGTGAAGGCACCGGAGCTCAGTCCGTACTACATTAGTATATATATAAGCGGGAGCCTCAGCGCTTGTTCGCTAGGGTTTGCACTCTCCACACGCTTGTTGCAATACATATATGTTACACGTTGGAGGCTCAGCGTTCATTTGCTAGGGTTTGATATATTCACAGTCTCTCACCCTCTCTTCACCAGATCTAAACAAGATTGCGTTGGCCTCTTGTCCCTCTCCCCCCTCACAGCTTATGAAGGAGGCGTCTGTATCCCGTCGCACCGAGAAGGGGAGGAGGTGCAGCGTTAACTCTATCGCCTTCGGCGAAGGAGGCAATCCACTGCCGGCTGTGCTGTTCTCTTTCACCCAGCGCCTGTGCGGGAGGGCCACCGACCCCTTCTTCCTCGCTGCCGTACGTAGTGTGGGCAGATCCGGCCTCCCGCCGCACGCCTTGCCACATCTCGACGACCCTAAGGTATAAGTTTCTTTGAAACCGTCGTTGCTCTAGCTGCATGTGGATCTTTGTTGATCTGTAGTCGAATCTAGGTCTTGGTTCAAAGAGGAAAGAAAGGTGTGGTGGGGTGGAGCATGAATCTAGGACGTGGTTCAATAAGGAAAGGACGGAGGAAAAGTAGTATAGACTGGCTATCCAGCCGCTTTGTTGGTCGAAAAGGGAAAAAGGGGGTAACCCAATACACACATCTGTAAGGAACCGATCTCTTTGTTGAAAAGGGAAAGAAACTGGGGGGGGGGTCGGGTAGTTTGTGCAGGACTAGATTTGCTGCCCTAACATAGGAAAAAAGTTCAAAGAGAACAAATATGGGACCAAGACAGATATGCTGCTTGGCTACATACTCTGCATCACCCATTTATACATGTGGACGAACATGGTGCTAGCATGTCCCATACAGCTATTTTGCTGTTGTTAATCTAAGAATGCCGCCGAAAAATTGAAGCAATGCCACTGTTAAAAGTAAATTACATTTTTTAACTAATGTTGTTTCAAGAGAGTGTCTCTGTTAATATGAATCAATGCTACCGTTTTAGAAATGCTACTATCCTACTTTGTTTTCCATCCAAGATAAGTTAGATGCTTCTTTCTGTCACCGTTTGTTTCATCCTCCTTTATCGGCAAGTAATTGTTTCCTTTTTTGCCTCTGTTAAAACAGGGGTATCGATTAAACTTGTTGCTATTGCAACATTTTGGTTCGCTACTCGAAACACTTATGTTTTAAGAGTGTTTTGTGCAGTTCAACTTGAATGTCACATCGGTGACTTTGCTTAATTTTGGTGGAACTACACAAAAGGAGATCGAG
The DNA here is from genome assembly GCF_002162155.2 of Triticum dicoccoides. Taxonomy (NCBI): domain Eukaryota; kingdom Viridiplantae; phylum Streptophyta; class Magnoliopsida; order Poales; family Poaceae; genus Triticum; species Triticum dicoccoides. The sequence goes on along the minus strand of NC_041383.1, from coordinate 374,392,020 downwards.
ATTTGTTTCCAGTGTTCCTGTCGAGTTGTTTCAAATCTTGGTCTCAACCACATGATATCTATTCAACTTGTTGCTATTGCGACATTTTGCTTCGCTACGCGAAACACTTTGCTTGATTTTAGTGCAACTGCACAAAATGAGATTGGATTTCCTATTCGTGTTAGCAAATTCGTATTTTATCCTGGTGTTCTCATGAAAGGTCGGTATAGGCCTTCATCCACATGATTGTGCAGTGTGCTTTGAGATGCTGTGCTACTTGTATTGGCAATGTTTTAAATAAATGTTGAATTGAAGCTACTGTATTGCTGTCTTTTCCCATTAAGTAGTGAACAAAAATGGGACCAACCCAGACATGATGCTTGTTGCTTTGTTACAACAAACTCTGCATCACCCCCTTTATAAGTAGATGGAAGCACATATTGTTGTTGTGCCCACTCTCCCATAGAACTGTTTATGCTTTTCGTTAATCTAATGCCGCTGGTAAAATTAAGCAATGCCACTCTCAGAATTAATTAACTACTGAATCTTAGTTCAAAACTGCAACACTTGTTAGGAATGGTACTATCCTGCTTTGTAGTTCTTTCTACATGTTTAACCAAGGTATTGTTAAGATAATGTCTCTTTAAAAATGAATCAGTTGCATTGTTTTAGGAATGGTACTTTTCTGCTTTGTCGTTCTTTATACATGTTGAACCAAGGCATTGTTAAGATAATGTCTCAGTCAATATGAATGAATCACACTGATGGAGAATTGCTCCTCTCCTGCTTTGTTTCCCATTAAGACAAGTCATCAACCGTTATTTCTCAGTAGTTGTTTCCCTTATACCTATTGTTCCTTACAGGGATATCAAAATTAAAGCTCGGTTTTATTCCGACTTTGATTTTAGTTGAACTGCACGAAAGGAGCAAATGTGTCCAAGGCAAACTGCTGCGTTACTGGGTCCAGTTGGTCGTTCCACTTTGCATAAAGACGTAGTCACTGGATTCGGTACATTACAGAAGGAATGACCGAGAAGCTTTACAGAGTATTATTAGACACCGGTGACATGACTAGTCTGCAGAGACCATTGGCAATTTAACAACACGTGGAGTGCCCTGGGCAAAAAGTGCCCAAACAAGTACAAGAAGCTAAGACAGGACACGATCATAGGCATTACATATTTTGAATGGGAAAAGCTTGTCAAAGTTTAATCATTTATGTTAGCAAGAAGACGTTAGTTTAATATATTGGAATTGGAAAATCTTGTCAAAATTTTCTCATTGATGTTAGCAAGAAGACGTTAGTTTAATATATTGGAATTGGAAAACCTTGTCAAAATTTGCTCATTGATGTTAGCCAGAAGACATGCATCTGATATTTTTGAGTGGGACGCCCTTACTGTGAGCAGCGTTGAGTGTTTTTTCCTATTCCTGTGTTCAGTTTAGAAGTAAATAGTTACTCTGCTGAGATATTCCTGTGTTAAGAGTTTGTTCTGAATATTGTCTATGTAATGCCAGGCCTTGTGTTTGATTGCAAAGTTGAGCTGGAATGTTGTGGCATGTGGCATCACGAGCTGTTCACCGTGCCTCCGGAGAATAATGCTTCGTATTGTTTTGCATGTCGATCTAATGCCAGTGATTTGCTTGTTAAGAAGATCATCCTCTTCTGTTGTTTCCGTGCGTAAGAAGTTCATCGATTGATGTTTCATTCATAGCCTATACGACGTGTCGGGTAGGTTAGACGTGAAACCATATGATCTTTCGACCAACTCATGATATTAGGCCGTGATTGGATCGTCGTTTTCCAACCAAAACCGCTTGTAAAAGTGACGCTTGTAAATTAAAGCAGATGGTCTCGGGCGAAGGCGCTTGGTTGGTCGATTTCGACTAGTAAAATATCGGAAGTACTTCACACACGATAAAAATGCTGAATGACAGTGGGACGATTGCTAATCCGGCCGTTAGCTGATGTTTCAGCCTTGCCCATGGATGGCATGATACGCACGTCATGCATGTATCGTCTGGTAATGTCGTCCATATAGCAATGCTCGTAAAATATGCACTGGTATCTCAAATTACACGTGTAACCCACCGGTTTTACTTACAGACCTCGGGCCCTCGGTTTCATTACACCTGTATTTTATGTGTTGTTTCCGATGATGAGTAAATTACACTTGTATGTTAATATAGGTTTGAAATAAACCAGAGCTCCCAAGCGCGGCCTTACCATTTCATGCCATCTCAGTTTCTCGAAGGTGCTCATAGGTGTCCGATGATCCCGGCTTCCTGAATGAGCAGCGGGCGCTGTATCAGACCATCCGTAGGGCCCGCGAGGCCCTCTCCGTCGTCCTTCGAGTTTTTGCGCTCATCGTGGTGCCGAGCATTGTTAACATCATCAACAAACATGAGGATTCAGGAGATGACTTTATTTTGACTGGATGACACTAGGGACCCACTAGGGCCATAGCCGTACATACGCAACTGCCTCCTTATTATGTACAAGTATATTTTTTTGCTTCCTCCTAGTTTCCTGACATCACGGTCCCACACCATTGTCAACCTATGTAGTCAATATAAACGAGAGAATTGCACAAGGTGCGGCCGACAGCTGGGACCGAGCAGCTCGAGCAGTATTTGTGTTTTTGAGGCGTGAGCACTGCAGAGTTTTTCTTGGCGATGATTTCGTTGTTGTTCAGAGGAGAGCAGGGTATTAACTGGGTGGGCTGTGGCCCGTCTAGCCCAGGCCAGATATCCAGCCCAGATACAACTTTTTTCAAGATGAAAATGGCTAGCCCAGCTATACGTCTTTTTGAGGAATACCCAGGCAAGGTCAACTTGTTATTCTCCGCCCCGTTGTGCTGCAAATCTTTCCTAGGAGGGATGCATTAGGCTTAACAGGAAAATGGGCTTTAAAAATAATAAATGGGATGTAATTATAAAAACTGGGCAGTAACTATAAAAAAATGCACCAAACACGAAATTAGTTTATAAAATATTATTTATGGATTTTGAAAATCTTAAATTTTCATTGTTGCGCGCGCAATGTTTCGTTGGATTTTTTACGTAATACAAATTTATATTTAATCTGAATACAAATTTTGGGATAAAAATATTTCGGATCCCATCAAAATGTGGGAAATTTTATTGAATTCTGTCTTCAACGGTTGGTTGAAATTATTAATCGTTGTCCTAGCTAGAAAATGGGTTGTACTTTTAACAAACTGTAAATGGGTTGTTGTAAATTCCATTAGAACTCAAAAATGGGCTGTACATTCTTACAAAACGCAAATGGGCTATAAGTTCTCTGCCACACACTTGTGGGCCTACTAAGTGACGCGTCCCCTAAAAAAATAAGTTGACGCGTATGCAAGGCTTTGCCAACTTATTATAGTCAACACACGGTTCTAGCAGCAGTGACCGTTGGATGTCTATCCAACGGATGTCGTGCTTCTTCTTCAATCTCGGATATTCTTAGCTCCGGCCGCCCAAAAAATGATTCCTCCCCCTGACATCTGGGGCACACCGTTTCGGAGGCTTACCTGTGGGCCTACTAAGTTGGAGCATACCAAGGGCTTTGTCAACTTAGTCAATCTAAACAATTCTAGCTTTAGTGACCGTACGATGTCCATCCAACGGCCGTAGTGCTTCTTCAACCTCTGGTCTTCTTGGTCCAGCCGCCCAAAGTAGCACCGGTCGTGTCGCCTGCTCCTGCCTCCCGTGGCCGGCTGTGCTGCCGCGGAGGCCTCACCGCCCCCATACTACTCCCACTGCTGGCCAGGCTATCCCTCCACTCACCCACACCCCCTATTATTCTGCGGCGACGGCAGCCTCACACCGCTGCCGAAGCAGTGAACCCTCGTACTCCTCTCTGCACGGGCTTCCACTACTGCTTCTTCCCCGGCTCCGCGTCATCCCCTTCCTAGGCGTTGCCGTCGTCCACCGCCCTGGTGCTCTCGGCGTGGCGTGGTCAACGTGGTCAACGACCGACTTCCATCGAAAGAGTACTGTACGTGGAGAGGCTGACAGCTGGGTCCATGGCGGCCGCAAGGAAGTGCCTCCTTATTACGCGCAAAATAATTATTCCTCCACCTGACAATAGGGACCCACCGAACGGGCCACCTTATTTCGCAAAAAAATGTTTCCCCCCTGACTGCTGGCACCCACCGAACGGGCCACCGTATTTCGTGAAAAAAAACATTCCCCCCGCTGTTAGCTCGGACCCAACGGAAGTGCCTCTTTATTACGCACAAAAAAATGAATACTCCCCCTACTAGTTGGGACTCACCTTGGTGGGAAGCTGACTTGTGGGCCTACTAAGTTGACGGGGACGGAGGGCTTTGTCAACTTAGTCAATACGAACGATTCTAGCTGTCACATCCCTAGTTCTATTAATGCCTAGTGCTAGCATCTGGTGTTGCATCATGTTTAAATTTCAGTTAAACCTGAAATGGGGATTGCCTAAACGTTAGCATCAAAGGAATCTACTAGGTTCAACTAAAATATTTTCAGTAAATCCAAATGGCTTTAAAAAATGTTCATCATTTATGGGAAATGCTGTAAACAGTAACCAGAGGTGATGCACATTTTTCCATGACATATTTGGGCTCTGAATTAAATCATATGGTATTCTCATTTGGGCATTTAAATTCTATTAAATATTTTAAACGCTCAAATAATCATAAACTTAAATGTTTGCTGTTGGATATTTTCCAAACAGTGGGCTTGAGCAAGTTTCATGATTTCTGGGATAGTATTAGTATTTTTAATAAAGCCCTAAGGACTACAGAATAATAGAAAAACAAAAACAATTAGAAGAGAGGGAGAGAAGGACTTACCAGACTTACCTGTCCCGGCCAAGCTCCTGTGCTGGCCCACCTGCGGCCCAGCCCACCACCAGCCTCCCTGTCGTCTTCCTCCCTGCCAGGAGGACGGGCGCGTGCCCGACGCGCGTGCACCGCCGTGCGGCCACCTCCACCCTGCTTGCATGCGTTCTCGACGCCTGGACGTCTCCAACACTGCCACACACGCCCCTGGAACCCCCTCGCACTCTCCCTTGTCCCCATCTCCTTCTCTGTCTCTCTCTCCCGTGATCGCCGTGACCGCCCGAGAACGCCGTCGAGCACCCCTGTGACCACCGGCCACCCCTCGCCCTGACGTTGAGCCCAGAGGCTCAGCCGCAACCTCTTCTCCCTCCTCGCCGAGCTACACGAGCCAGGACGGCCCCAAGACGACGCCTATGGACTTCTTCCCCGACCACGGCCACCGGATGCCGCCGTCCGATTCGCCGTCTTCGCCGCCTCCTCGAGTCTGCTGAGCTCCGCTTCGACCTCGCCGTGAGCTCCTCTACTGAACCCCTCTCTCCCCGCCGTAGATCCCCTCCTCTAGCTCCGCTGACCACCGCGGCCGAAGCTCGCCGCCGCCGTGCCTCGTCACCAGCGTCGATAGAGCCTCAATAGCTCGAAGCCAAGCACACCGCTGTGCTCAGCGCGGCTCCAGGATGCACGAGAGTGCCAGCTCTCTGTAGGTGGTCTCGGCCGCTAATTTGGTCGTCGGAGGGAAAAATCCGAGCCCCTCCGCCGTCTCGGCCTCACCGGCGACTCGACGCCGGCGGGATTGACCCCACTGACCGTTGACTGGGTGGGCCCAGTTTGACCCCCTGGGTCACTGATGTGTGGGCCACCTTTGTTAGTTATTACTTAGGTTAGTTTAGCGCTAATTAACCTAGATTAGTGCTTAACCTAACACTAACTAACTCTGTTTAGTTAGTTAACTAACCACTGACACGTGGGTCCCACAGGTCAGGTTTGACCTGGCCGACCCAGTTGACCACTGACATCACAGTGACGTCATGCTGACGCAGTAAGTCATTTTCTGGATTTAAGTTAATTCAGGAAATTCCAGAAAATAGTGCTAACTTCTAAAAATCATAGAAATTCAACCGTAACTCCAAATCAAACAAATTATATATGAAAAATGATCAGAAAAATCCAATCTATCCATCTGTACCATTTTAATGCATGTTAGAACAACTTATACCTGCTGATCAGGTCAAATCAATTAAATGGCATTTAAACTCTCACATATGGAGTTTGAATTTGAACCTAGTGTTCAAACCAACCCCATTTGACTTGTTGCTAGATGCATTAGGCCAATCAACAGCATATTGCCATGTCATTTTCATGCATCATATTGTTGCATGGCATTGATTGTGTTTCTCCTTTGTTTGTCGGTGTTTGTCCCCTCTCAGTAGACGAGTACCGACGATGAGTTCGGTGACACCGATGAAGAACTATATTATCTTCAGAAGTGCCAGGCAAGCAAAACCCCCTTGTTCATTCCGATACAATCCCACTCTCTCGCTCCTGCTCTCTTTTACTGCATTAGGACAACAACGAATCATCTGTTACTTGCTACAGTAGTTGAACGCCTTTATCCTCTGCATGACCTGTCATTGCCACAGTAAATAGATGAAACCCACTAGCATGAGTAGGAGTTGTTTGAGCCCCGTTGTGCCTACTCATTCATGCTTGTTTGTCATGCCTACTACTGCTTAGAGTTGAGTCAGGTCTGATTCATCGGGGATGAATCAGAGGTGTGTGAACATGTCCTACTGCGTGTGAGCTAAGTGTGTGAACACGATTTGGTAAAGGTAGCGGTGAGAGGCCATGTAGGAGTACATGGTGGGTTGTCTCATTGAAGCTGTCCTTAGGAACTGAGTTATGTGTTTGTGATCCATGATTCAGCTACTACCATGCATTGGGCCCTGAAATATGACCCCGCTCGACTTCTTATTCACCCTAGTCCTCTGTCCACGAGTTGCAAGTAGTTTCTGGTGTTTGTAGCTTACTAGAGGCCGTGGCAGCGCTGACCCGCGGGGTGGGCTGTGATGCGGTAGGTACATGGCCGGGTATGCCGGGCACCCGTTAGGTGTCTCGGAACCCTGTACACATCGTTCGGGGCCGTATGTGGAAACCTCGGCCGGACTCCCTGCGGATGGAACCTGAATAGGTGATAAACCTGGACTAGAGACTTAGGTGTTTAGGTAGGTCGTGGTCTACACCCACGTCGGCTTTCGCTTGAAGTCTGCCGAGCACATGTCGTGTGCAGACGCTAAGTGGTGGAAACATGTATGAAGAAGTACACCCCTGCAGGGTTAACATCATCTATTCGAATAGCTGTGTCCACGGTAAAGGACTTCTGGGTTGCCTATAACAGTTCATAGACAAGTGAAAGTGGATACTTTAAAATGCGCAAGATAAGCATGAGTGCTATGGATGGCGTTCTCGTAGGGAGATGGGAGCGGATCTATAGTGGTGTATTGGTTGGGGAATATGTGGACTCGTGTGCGCCACCTCAAAGAGTTACTTGCAATCGTAGTTTAGGATAGCCACTGAGTCAAAGCTGGCTTGCTGCAGTTAAACTCCACCACCCCCTTTGTTGATAATGATGCATATGTAGTTAGTTCTGATGTAAGTCTTGCTGGGTACATTTGTACTCACGTTTACCTATTTTATGTTTTTGCAGAGAGACTTCAGTCTCACTAGTAGTTCCACGTGGACTTCGACGTTTAGCTTGTTACCTCAGCTACGATCTTGTGCCCTCGGCAGGATCTTGTAGATAGTCAGGCTTCTCAGCCTTTTTCATTTATAGATGTATGTACCCAGACATGTTAAGCTTCCGCTTGTGCTTTGACTTGTATGCTCTGAATGTTGGGTCGTGAGACCCATGTTTGTAATATCTCGCTCCTCGGAGCCTATTGAATAAATACTTGAGTTGTAGAGTCATGTTGTGATGCCATGTTGTATTTGCACATATCGAGCATATTGTGTGTATGTTATTGAAATGCTTGGTATGTGTGGGATCTGACTATCTAGTTGTTTATCCTTAGTAGCCTCTCTTACCGGGAAATGTCTCCTAGTGCTTCCACTGAGCCATGGTAGCTTGCTACTGCTCCGGAACACTTAGGCTGGCCGGCATGTGTCCTTCTTCGTTCCTGTGTCTGTCCCTACGGGGAAATGTCACGCGATGAATACCGGAGTCCTGTTAGCCCGCTACAGCCCGGTTTACCGGAGTCCTACTAGCCTAGTGCAACAGCCTGGATTCACTCGCTGATGACCGACACGTTCGATGCTGGGTCATGTATGCCTGTCCCTGTAAGTTAGTGCCACTTTGGGTTCACGACTAGCCATGTCAGCCCGGGCTCCTTGTCATATGGATGCTAGCGACACTATCATATACGTGTGCCAAAAGGCGCAAACGGTCCCGGGCAAGGTAAGGCGACACCCGTGGGAATACCGTGCGTGAGGCCGCAAAGTGATATGAGGTGTTACATGCTAGATCGATGTGCCATTGAGTCGGGGTCCTGACACTAGCTCCAGTGACCGTACGATGTCCGTCCAAGGGCCGTAGTGCTTCTTCAACCTCTGGTCTTCTTGCTCCAGCCGCCCAAAGCAGCACCGGTCGTGTCGCCTGCTCCTGCCTCCCGTGGCCGGCTGTGCTGCCGCGGAGGCCTCACCGCCTCCATACTACTCCCACCGCTGGACAGGCCATCTCTCCACTCCACTCACCCACACCCCCTGTTATTCTGCGGCGACGGCAGCGCAGCCGGACCAGTGAACCCTCGTACTCCTCTCTGCGTCGGCATCCACTGCCACGTCTTCCCCGGCTCCGCGTCGTCCCTTTCCTAGGCCTCGCCTCGTCCACCGCCGTGGTGCTCTCGACGCGGCGTGGTCAATGTGTTCAATGACCGAATTCCATCGAAAGAATACTGTACGTGAAGAGGCTGACAGCTGGGTCCACGGCAGCCGCAAGGAAGTGCCTCCTTATTATGCGGAAAATAATTATTCCTCCACCTGACAGTAGAGACCCACCGGACGGGCCACCAGTATTTCGCGAAAAAAACATTTGCCCCTGACTGCTGGGACCCACCCGACGGGCCACCGTATTTCGCGAAAAAAAACGTTCCCCCTGCTGTCACCTCGGACCCACCGGAAATGCCTCCTTATTACGCACAAAAAAATGAATACCCCCCGCTATCTGGGACCCACCTTGGTGGGAGGCTGACTTGTGGGCCTACTAAGTTGACGGGGATGAAGGGCTTTGTCAACTTAGTCAATATAAACGATTCTAGCTCCAGTGACCGTATGATGTCCATCCAACGACCGTAGTGCTTCTTCAACCTCTGGTCTTCTTGGTTCAGCCGCCCAAAGCAGCACTGGTCGTGCCGCATGCTCCTGCTTCCCGTGGCCGGATGTGCTGCCGTGGAGGCCTCACCGCCCCCTACTATTCCCACCGCTGGCCAGGCCCTGCGGCGACAGCAGCCTCACACCGCAGCCGAACTAGTGAACCCTCGTACTCCTCTCTGCGCGGGCTTCCATTGCCGTGTGTTTCCTGGCTCCCTGTCGTTCCCTTCCTAGGCCTCGCCGTCGTCCATTGCCATGGTACTCTCGGCGCGGCGTGGTCAACATGGTCAAGGAACGACTTCCATCGGACGTGGACTGTATGTGGAGAGGCTGACAGTTGGGTCCACGGCCGCAGCAAGGAAGTGCCTCCTTATTACGCAGAAAATAATTATTCCTCCACCTGACAGCGGGGACCCACCGGACGGGCCACAGTATTTCGCGAAAAAAACATTTCCCCCATGACTGCTGGGACCCACCAGCTGCACCTTCGCACGCAAGGAAGTGCGTCCGGGCAAAAAAACGATTCGCCCCCCTAACTGCTGGGACCCACCAGCTACATCTTCGCACTCAAGGAAGTGCGTCCGGACAAAAAAAGATTCGCCCCCCTGACTGTTGGGACCCACCAGCTACATCTTCGCACGCAAGGAAGTGCGTCCGTGCAAAAAAAAATGATTTGCCCCCCTGACTGCTGGGACCCACCAGCTACAGCTTCACAAGCAAGGAAGTGCCTGACAGTCGGGACCCACCTGGTCGATGCATGCGTACCGTTGTCATTCTGGTCGCGAACGTGTACGTACATATATACTGGTGGATGTAGAGGCACGCACGTGTCGTAGTAGAGGCGCGCACGTAGCATGTACACGTACGTACAACGGCGAGGGTGAAAGAAAGAAAATACGGCCACGTACGTACATATGGGCAGGGTCTCTAACGCCTATCGTGCATACGTACATGGCTGGGTCGGAATGGAGAAACAGCATCGTCGTCGTGTTCATGGGGAGCCAACCGGCTAGGTCAGAACGGAATGCGTGGTCGTGTTCATCGGGAGGGCTCGGACGGAACATGCGATGGAAACGAGGCCTGGCGTACCGCACAACGGAGGAAACGGCCTTGTGTTCGACCGGCCACATTCGAAACGGGGTCTTGTTGATCGGGAGGGGCCTGGCGTACTGCAAAACGGAGGAAACGGACCTCCTACAGTCGAAACAGGGGTCCTGTTGATCGGGAGGGGTGTGGCATACCGCAAAACGGACGAAACATACTTGTCTTGAAGCGCTACGGTC
>NC_041383.1:374325443-374381333 GCF_002162155.2 Triticum dicoccoides | reverse complement strand
GGCTCCTGTTCATCCAGCCTCCACCACGCGCTATTCCACCGGCTACTATTCAACCACCCCTCCACGGGCACCCCTCCATCGTCTACTGTTCATCCAGCCCTCCACACCACGGGGTCCTGTTCAACCACCCCTCCACGGCCACCCCTCCACTATCTACTGTTCATCCAGCCCTCCACACCACGGGTTCCTGTTCATCCAGAGGCAACGCCACCTCTCACTGTTCATCCAACCCCCCCCCTCCCGCAACGCTCACTGTTCATCCCAGAGGCAGCATCGATCAGCTTCAGTTAGCAGTGGTAGCGAAGGAATCACTCCATCGGGTTCAGTTAACAGCCATCGATCGGTCGCTCGGGTTCAGTAACGTGTAGCCTGCAGTGCAATCACTCGGGTTCAGTTAGAGCCCAACACCTCGCTCGGGTTCAGTTAGAGCCAACGCCTCGCACACACGCGCGTACGTACGAGTGAAACGCGCATCGCTCGGCCCCCGACCTCCCACCGTAACCGGCAACTCCCCGAAATTTTCCTCCCCCTCGCTTCTACCACGGTTTTTTCCGTCATGGACGGCCAAAGAATGTCATGCAGCTGTGTCTCCGGCCCGCCCAGGACGAAAAGCCCATTTTCTATCATGATTTTTTGTCATAGAAGTAGGAGTCCACCACATCTATGATGATACCGGGTTTTGTCACAATTATCATCATAGAAGTGTCATATGTATGACAGAAAAAAAATTCGTTCGGCCCAAAATGTCACGGATGTGACTTTTGTTGTAGTGCATGCTTAATTGTGTCATAGCCGTTAGACCAATATGTTTGAAAATTCCTTCCAATTTACTACACATGGAATTAAATCGCACACAAGTACACAAAATATGACTTTTCAAACTGTTATGGTTAGCTGTTGCATGTACATGTAGTTCAAATTTGAATTAGGGTCATTAAATGGCTAGAAAATCACTTAAATGTCTTAAAAGGTCAAATGACCTCTGAAATTTTCCAAAATTTGACATGAAAGTTGTATTAGTACTACAAATTTTCTCGTACATTTAAAACACCATTCGTTGCCACTTTAATCCAAATTCATCTTTCACAGGTAATAAAAAATATCCACAACATCACACACAGTTTGTTTGTAGGAACCGTTTGCGATGAAAATTTCTGGGTCTATTTAAGTCTTCCTCCTTAAGCTTCGCCAACTCATCTGCTTCAGTGCCGGTAACCCCTGAATCCACGAATCCCGGTCCCCATCCCTGCACCCCTTTCTTTCAAAGATGACGCCATGGAAATGCTTCGTGAACGCCCGTACGATGGTCGCGTCCTCCCCGAGCGCCGCCGCCTGCGTCGAGAGCGCGACCGCCTACGCCAAGAATGCCGCTGCATCCGCATTAAGCGCGGTCGCATCCGCTGAGAGGGCATATGCAGCAGCCGAGGCAGCTGTAGCTGCTGCTGCAACGGTGGCTGCAAACGCCAAGAGCGCTCGAGCTGTCGTCCGTGCCGCCGATGTCACCCTGGCCCGGGTCAAGGCCATCCACGCCAAGAGCGAGGATGCACACGCCAAGATATTCCAGGCCACCTCGGAATCCAGCTTGCAACCCATGTCCGAAAAGGCGGCGGTGGCCATGGAGCACATGCTTCCTCATGAGATAGCCGAGCGGGAGCTGGAGATGCAGGAGGCGGCGGAGATCAAGGAGCGCCGAGAGGAGGAGTTGCGCGTGGACGAGGTCGAGGTAGAGAAGAGTCTGTCCGTCGAGGAATCGATGGTGGAGTACCAACGCGAGCTCTGGCGCAGCCACTACTACAAGTACTACACCCTTGAGGGTGGCATTGAGGACGGCGCCGAGGACGAGGACGAGGACGCGGTCGACTTCAGCAGGGTTACGCGGAATCCACCAACGGCGGCATTTCGCCAGGACAAGTCATCGACGTCTCATCTCACACCAACGATGCATAGGCCGGCGTGGCGGCGGATTTGTTGAAATTATGCATACTTAGGCTTTGTTTTTAATGTTGGTCTTTTGTTAGAGCAATGTTTAGGTCAAGTGGTTCTGTTTAATTACTAAAATTGCTCAATTCAATAAGTGTGGTTTGTGTGTTGTACACTCTTTTGTGTTCCCAAATTAGCAAGCGATGTTAAATTATGCAATGACGTACCTGGGGAAATTGCCACCAAAATTTGAATTGTCAAACTCATCCCATGCGCATAAAGCAGAAGAATTTGTGATGCACACAATCGTTCAAAGTGAATGGTGTCCGACGGCACCAGGTGCAAAGTTCCCCTCCACATTTCAAAAAATTTGGCCTACCGCCGAAATATCTACCCCCGCCCCCTCTCCCCTTCCCCACTCCCTTTTCTCCTCGACCACAAGTCACATTCCCCCTGTATCTTCCTTCCTTCCTTCCTAAGCTATAGCTGCTTCCTCGCTTGCTTCCTCGCTCTCGCCGTCTCACATCCTACCGCCGGGGTTGCCATGGTCTTCTTCAATGACCTCTCCAACGGTTCCTCCGACGATGACGACTCCTTCACCACCCGTGTAAGCCTCTCTTATCTCTCTTGGCTATGACTTGGAATGAAGGATTTTAACCTGGCGGTCGATTTGAGTCATTTCTTCCTCTTGTAGCTCCCTAGGACCATCTGTTGCAACGAATGGAGCGGGGTGGCTGAAGATCTGTCTGCTCATTGTCGCCATCAATCTCCATGCATGAAGCTAGTTGCATTTGAATCTGTGGACAGTGGGAGGAAGTTTTTGGCATGTGCAGAGAAGGTTAGACCCTCTTTCGTTGTTACAAATCATATGTTAGATGTAATTCAGGCACTGTCACGGTCCCAACCCATTCATACCACACCTTCAACCAAACGCATACTAAAAATGTTGCCATCTCATCAGCAGTGCCATTAGAAAATTATTTGGCACTGCTTCAGCAGTTTGTGCAGCCAACTTTGGTCCACACATCCGAGCAGCCAAGCAGTAAAATACTAAATCTTTATGGCACGAAGGAACTGGGCATCGGAGAAACTAGGTGCTCCGGAGTCCGGGTCCTTGATTTTTTTCCACTGCATCGGCTTACCAGTGCAGAGCGCCAGTGCGAGATGTAGCAACAATTGTCTTCACACAGATTTTGGCATACATAGTGGACGGCCTTAGTACTATTAGTTCTATGTTACTAAATTTGTGCATGTACACACCTGTTAGTATCTATTTGCTGTCATCCAAACACTGTCTCTATGCTGCTGCAGTTATATTTACCTTCCTTATAAAATTTTCAATTTGTTATTTATAGTACATGAGTAAGAACTTGTAACGATGTTGTAGTTAATTATAGCTTCTGATGTTTCAAAATTTGGTTGTTGTCTCAGTAGCAATTAATTCATTTGCACATTGATCTTTTTGAGAAGATATGTCATAATTAACATGTTTCTTCAGTTTTTCAAAATAAGTATTGGTGATTTTCTATGTTGCTATAAACTCATTTCCCCTACAATTGTTACTTATCTAGTTTTAAATATTATAGGATGAACGGAAGTGTTCTTACTTGGAGTGGGTTGATCAAGAGTGGCCACAGTCTTTTAAGATGTGCCTAGCAAAGCTCTAGAGCATGTATGAGGAAGAGTATAGAGGTAGGCTTAGAGAAAGTGTTGTCAACGCTGAAGGATATTTGAAGATGCGAAATAAAAAGAGGAAGGTGGAAAATTAACTCAGATGTTTTAAATCATACTTTGCTAAGATGGTGTTGGCGAAGGAGGAGGCACTTTCCCAGTTGACCAGTGCAAAACAGGTTCTTACAAACTGAAAGCAGAGGCGGATAAGACGTGCCTGGATGATCTCGATTAGGGAAATGTATATATTATTCTAATATTGTTCTTATGATGTTGAACTAGCTATATGATGTATTGTGTTGTTTTCAGGTAGCTATCGTACTGTGATGTTAAAATATATTTATGTGCCTGATATGAAATTGGCCAACACCTGTTCGATATGAAATGCGAATTTGCGTAATACCAGAATTCTTAATTGTAAACTAATAAACCTGCTAAATGGGTCATGGAACTTTGCAAACGGTTCTAGCAATAAAAGCCCTTGTGATGGATAGCCCAATGCCACACAGTTTTCTTCATCAAATCGTGTGTGATGTAGTTGATAAAAGCAAACGCTTAACCAAGGTAGAGCGTATGTGATAGTTACACCTTTCACACATGAGCCTATACATAAAACTATGTGGGTTGTACATACAAATGGAAATGTTTTCCCTGGATTGACTGTGCGGGATGTACATAAGAATGTATACATTTTCCCTGGATTAACCGTGTGGGGTGTACATAAGAACGGAAGCGTATTCCTTGGATTGACTGTGTGTGATATACATACGAACAAAAATGTTTCTCTGGGATTTACCGTGTGGGATGTACATATGAACGGAGACGATTGGGTTTCGATGCCTCGCCCGATCGCAGACGACCTAATTTTCTCATTTTGCCCCAACCTGTGTGCTAGGAGGGCCTATCCCTGACAGTTTCTGGGTCGTGTGGGAAGGACCCCCTTGTCGCCCACACTCACTTGGCGACGATTCCAAATGCCATCACGGAAAGGGGTTAAAAACCGTGTGTATAGCACCAGCATGTACCAGTGAATGGCCACCGCAACACAGTCAACAACTTGGCCATGGGTTCATCCAAGGCTCCACCGTCCTCCACAACATTGGTCCCCTGGTAAAATGAAGAAGATCGCCACAAAACCAGGAGGACACAACACTGACAGCTGGAACTGGTACTCCTCTTCCCTTATTTGTGCAAATCTTATGTGTCTGCTTGCATGGAATTCACCCCACAGACGACACTAATTGACCGCTTCTAACTGCACCTTCTTCTTGATACCGGATGTTCCTGGTAACTCACGATGCACAAGGTCTCTCCTCATATACTATTTCACATTAGGTAGAGGTCTGTCGCCCCCTAGATTTCCATTCCTGGTCAGTTGATTCCCAATTAAGGGAAGCACCACTTGTGAAGGCACTAGTTCGCCTGTTAGTCGGGGAAGCAGCGCCTTAGTGTTTATCTTAGGGGTGTGGGGGGCGCAAGACATGCTATTGCCCGATCTAGAGGTCGGTCGGGCTTAAAGGGTTGGTAGGTGGCGGTCCCAAGCACGACGGTGATGTGAGGTAGAGGGGAGGGCGGGGCGGCGGAGGCAGAGGTCTGTACCGGTTGTCGCTGGCGGTTCGAGAAAGATTGTCAACAGTGAGTGGCGGGAGGTAGACGAAGGCCATCTACCCATTCCTTGTAGATTGGTCAGTTCAGAAAAAATTGAGTGACCTATTTATTTTCAGTCGGCTGTTATTTTGATAGGACCACATATGGTGGTGTGCTGGAGGAGTACCCGCATTTCCCAGCCATCCTATGCTCATATTACAAAATTCTAGAATCTAATTTTGTGTGCCATGCATTTATAGAGCTATCATATGTCTCTTTTCATTTATTTTTCACCCACATGCTATCTGCTACTTTTACAGTGCGCTAGTTATGCACACACTTCACCCATACTCTCACTATTATTTTTTTGTGCATGGGTATTTCATCCTCTGCCACAGTGTTGATAAATACACAATTGAAAAGACAGAAGTTACTCCAGCTTAGTTCGCACTAAGCAAGTGATACATCTCCAATGTATCTATAATTTTTGATTTTTCCATGTTGTTATATTATCATTTTTGGATGTTATACAATCATTTTAGTCATTTGATATCATTTTTTGGTACTAACCTATTGACATAGTGCCCAGTGCTAGTTGCTATTTTCTCCATGTTTTTTTACATCACAGGAAATCAATTTCAAACGGATTCCAAACGCAACGAAACTTCTTGAGGATTTTTTTGGGCCAGAAGACATCCAGTGGGCCAGGAAAGCACCTGGGGGGTGCTCCGAGGGGAGCACAACCCACCAGGGTGCGCCTGGGGGCCCAGGCACGCCTAGGTGGGTTGTGCCCACCTCGGGTGCCCCCTGAACCGCCTCTTTGCTCTATAAGTACCCCAATATTCCAGAAACCCCAGGGCAGTCGACGAAATTCAATTCCATCCGCCACAGAGTCCAGAACCACCAGATCCAATCTAGACACCATCACGGAGGGGTTCACCACATCCATTGGTGCCTCGCCGATGATGCGTGAGTAGTTCTTTGTGGACCTATGGGTCTATAGTTAGTAGCTAGATGGCTTCCTCTCTCTCTCTCTCTCTCTTGATTATAAATACAATGGTCTTTTGGAGATCCATATGATGTAAGTCTTTTTGCGGTGTGTTTGTTGGGATCCGATGAACTTTGAGTTTATGATCAGATCGATGTTTTTATCCATGAAATTTATTTGAGTCTTCTTTGATCTCTTATATGCATGAGTGATTATAGCCTCGTATTTCTTCTCTGATATTTGGGTTTTGTTTGGCCAACTTGATCTATTTATCTTGCAATGGGAACATGTGCTTTGTGATGGGTTCGATCTTATAGTGCTTGATCCCAGTGACAGAAAGGGGAATGACACGTATGTATCGTTGCTATTAAGGATAACAACATGGGGTCTATTTCTAAATAAATAGATCTTGTCTACATCATGTCATCATTCTTATTGCATTCCTCCTTTTCTCCATGAACTTAATACACTAGATGCATGCTGGATAGCGATCGATGTGTGGAGTAATAGTAGTAGATGCAGCCAGGAGTCGGTCTACTAATCTTGGACGTGATGCCTATATAATGATCATTGCCTGGATATCGTCATGATTATTTGATGTTCTATCAATTGCCCAACAGTAATTGTTTTCCCACCGTTTGCTATTTTTCTCGAGAGAAGCCACTAGTGAAACCTATGGCCCCTGGGTCTCTTTTCATCATATTTTCCTTTGCGATCTATTTTCCTTTGCATTTATTTTCAAATCTATTAAACCAAAAATACAAAAATACCTTGCTGCAATTTATTTGTTCCGCGATCTATTTATCCTATCTACCACTTTTATCTCACGTTATTTGCCTATCTTGAGGCGTCGTACCCGAAAGGGATTGACAACCCCTTTTACACGTCGTGTTGCGAGTATTTGTTATTTGTGTGCAGGGGCTATTTACGTGGTATGAGGAGGTTCTCCTACTGGTTCGATAAACTTGATCTCATCAATGAGGGAAATACCCACCATCGCTATACTGCATCATCCCTTCCTCTTTGGGGAAATACCGATGTAGTTCTAGCAGACATCAGTAAGACACGTTTCAGCGCTTTAAAGGGTGTAGTCTTAGCCGATGGAGATAGTAAACGTAGCTCTGGAGTTGATGATCTCGTTCTCCATGAACCACCATCCCAGGTACTTGCTTTAACTTTGCAATGTCATATATGATTGCATGTTGCATATGGTGTCTAGCTTGTATTCGAAAGGCCGAAGTCGGTCTTTATTAAGATAAGGAAAGAAATTTTTTACATCACGGCAATGGCTGCAAAGAGTACAAGACCACAGAGCACCATAAGGCAAATAGCTAGTCAAGGCACTGGCCAAGCTAGTGAAAAGCCCAGCACAGATAGGCATCACCTGAAGACAACTAAAAAGCCACGATGGTGGCAAAGCAGCCCGCCTCCCGCTAGACTCTCAGGTCCTCAATGATCATGCTCACCACTCCAACTGTTTCTCTAGCTTGTATTGCTTTCAATTTGGTTAAATTGCATCTTCTTTGTTTACACATTATACCTTTGAATATGACTTGCCTTCTTGTTTTTCGTACATACTACTACATCTGTCTATTAACCATGTTCTTACATCAAACTAAAGTTCTTGTGTATCCCTCATCAATCACTTATGATGAGATAGTCAAACTCCTGGATTACTGTGAGAAAAGATCCTCTTTTAAAGAATGCAATGTCAGCATCCCCACATGATTCTCAAGAAGCTATATGAAGACAGTCAATGTAGCTTTTGTAGTTGATGACCGAATTTCCCCTACACCACCATCGCATGTGCTTGATCTAACTTGGCAGTGTGATATGTGGTTGCATATTGCATATGGTTTCTAGAGTGTAATTCTTCCAATAGAGCCATGGGTTCAGAAACCCATGCTCTTCCCTCCTAAACTATCCAAGAAAAGCATGATGAAGAATTTGAGCGCTTTGTTGAAATGCTTAGACCTGTCTTTTTGTGTATGTGTTTGACTAATATTTCGAAAATGTCTCCTTATGCTAAGTATATGAAAGATATTGTTACTAATAAAAGAAAGATACCAGAAGCTGAAATTTCCACCGTGCTTGCTAATTATATATTTAAGGGTGGAATACCAAAGAAAATAGGAGATCCAGGAATACCAACTGTACCTTGCTCCATTAAAAGAAACTATGTTAAAAACAACTTTTATGTGATTTGGGAGCCGGTGTTAGTGTTATGCCTTTCTCTTTGTATCATAGACTTGATTTGAATAAGTTGACACCCACTAAAATCTCTTTGCAAATGGCTAATAAATCAACTGCTATACCCATCGGTATTTATGAGGATTACCTGTCGTAGTTGCAAATGTTACTATCTTAATGGACTTTGTTATTCTTGATATACCCAAGGACAACAGTATGTCGATAATCCTTGGTAGACCCTTTTTGAATATTGCAGGGGCTGTTATTCATTGCAACAAGGGCAATGTCACTTTTCCTGTTAATGGTAATGAGCATATGGTACACTTTCCGAAGAAACAACCTCAAGTTAATAGCATCAATTTTATTGGAAAAATTTCAACTATTGCTATTGGAGGTTTTGAATTCCCTATTCCTACTGTCAAAAAGAAATATGATATTCTTATTGTTGGGGACATGCATATCCCCATTGAGGTAACCTAGTGTTATACGAAGATTCTCCGGTTTTATGACATTCTGAAGAAGTTTGTTAATAAGACTTGATCAACCTTGTTAATGGATTCCTTTTGATGGGCATGAGATGGATGAATTTAGTAAACACAACTTTCTGTACCCACTTTTTACTTTCTGTTATTTAGAATTAATAAAGAAAAAATACTATTAGTTTCCTGTTTTTTGAATTATCCGTGCAATAAAAAATGACCAAAAATAAAAGTTCTCCAAATTCCTTGAAAATTTAGTATGATTATTTCTAGAATATTTAAGAATTTTTGGCACTGAAAACACCTCAGGGGGTGCACCAGTGGGCCAAAATCCCACAGGGCGCGCCCACCACCAAGGGCACGCCAACAGGGCTTGTGGGTCCCCCTCACTTATTCCAGCACCCATCCACTTTGTATTCCTCCAGAAAAAATCCCACCATTTCTCAAACCCGTGTTCTTGCTCATTTTGCTGCCATTTTCGATCCCCGTACTCGGAACTCCATCCCCGAAACTGTTTCGGGGGATTGTTCTTTGGTATGTGACTCCTCCAATGGTCCAATTAGTTTTTGTTCTAGTGCTTTATAAATTGCAAATTTTTGTTGTTGTGTGATACGTCTACAACGTATCTATAACTATTTATTGATCCATGCTATTGTATTATCTGTTTTGAATGTTTTATATGCATTAAGATGCTATTTTATATTATTTTGTGACTAACCTATTAACCAAGAGCCTAGTGCCAGTTTCTGTTTTTCCTTGTTTTTGATTTTTACAGAAAAGGAATATCAAACGGAGTCCAAACGAGCTGAAAATTTATGGTGATTTAATTGGACCAAAAGAGACCCACGGAGCATCGGAGTTGAGCCAGAAGAGTCCCGAGGCAACCACAAGCCTAGGGGCACCCCGCAGGGCGCGCCCTCTGGCTTGCGGGCTCCTCGGGAACTCCCATGACTTGTTTCCAACGCCAAAAATTTCTATAAATATAGAAACCTCCGAAAAGAAACCTATATCGGAAGTTCTGCCGCTGTAAGACTCTATAGCCTCGAAAAACCAATTGGAGCCCATTCCGTGATAGAGGCAAAGGTGTCCCGTCTTTCGATGAGATGATGGATATCGCTTTGGTGGAAGTCGACTTTGACGATCCGACTACGAACGTGCGAGGATGTCGCGCCTTAGCAATCGCTAAACCAACTCCGAGAGGTTATTGACCACGCCGGAGCACGATCAACCTGACCACCAGGGTCTGTTTCCTGCGAGCAAACGAAGAACAAGCAAGAAACTAAGATTGCAATCTGGATATTGCGAATATAAGATGAAAGCTTTATTGATCAAGGTGGGGTTCTGTGACGCCTTTGTCTGGTCGTTGAACACAAACGAAGTACGCGAAGTTGCAGCTATGGCGAACTTTAATCTAAACAAAACCCAAAGTCTAAACGGTGCCCTAAGGGCTGTATATATGGAGGAAGAGAGGGGGAATTTCGTGGCCCTTGGTGGAGGGGTCCGAAATCAACCCTATCTCTTGTTTCCCCACACATACGGACTCTAAAAATAGCCTATACTTACGTATTTCGAAATTACATGGGCCTGGCCCAATAAAAAGGTGACGCAACACCTATAATAGCCTCTGGACGAAATTTATGAAGTGACATCTTGTATATTTCGTCCAAGGCTTCATGCACTCGTTATGGTGGCTTCAAAGACCTGAAATCATCACTTGTAACTCTGTTCTTGTTCCCCTTGCAGATGCCATCATCTCCATGCTTGTTCTTTCTCCAATGTTCATCCTTCTCCAAGCTAGGCCCTTCATTTGTAAGCAAAACAAATGTATCCAATTTAGGCAGCATCATATTCTCATGAACATTAGAATCATTACCAAGAAACGAAAGTACCTGGTAATTTAGTTGGCGTGCGCGAGCTCTAGTAATTGGTCCAGTATGTATAGCAGCAGGGGATGTGGGTGTAACAATGGTATTGATGTTCTCATCATCCTCCCCTTCTTGAAATGAAGTCGTCCTCGACGGAAGCTCATCTTCCTCACCCAAATAAGGCTTCAAATCTGCAATGTTAAAAGTGGGACTAACCCCAAAATCTGTAGGCAGCTCAAGTTTATATGCATTATCATTTATTTTCTCTAACACCTTAAAGGGACCATCAGCCCGTGGCATGAGCTTTGATTTGCGCAAATCAGGAAATCTATCCTTACGCAAATGTAACCAAACAAGATCTCCAGGTGCAAACACAACATGTTTTCTACCCTTATCTCCAGCAAGTTTATATTTGGCATTCATACGCTCAATGTTTTCCTTAGTTAACTCATGCATTTTTAAAATCAATTCAGCATGTTGTTTAGCATCAAAATTAACCTTCTCCGAAGATGGAAGAGGCAACAAATCAATAGGTGCACGAGGTAGGAAACCATACACAACTTCAAAAGGGCACATCTTAGTAGTAGAATGCAATGAACGATTATAAGAAAATTCAATATGAGGCAAGCATTCCTCCCACATTTTCTTATTATTCTTCAAAACAGCCCTAAGCATAGTAGACAATGTTCTATTGACTACTTCAGTTTGTCCATCAGTTTGGGGGTGACAAGTAGTACTAAAAAGCAGTTTAGTCCCCAACTTAGCCCATAAACATCTCCAAAAGTGGCTAAGAAATTTAGTATCACGATCTAAAACAATAGTATTTGGCACACCATGCAAGCGAATAATTTCACGAAAGAACAAATCAGCAACATTAACAGCATCATCGCTTTTATGACATGGTATAAAGTGTGCCATTTTCGAGAATCTATCCACGACAACAAATATGCTATCCCTCCCCTTCTTTGTTCGAGGTAAACCTAAAACAAAGTCCATAGATATATCCTCCCAAGGAACACTAGGTACAGGCAAAGGCATATATAAACCATGAGGATTGAGTCGTGACTTAGCTTTTTGACATGTAGTGCAGCGAGCAATAAAACGCTCAACATCCCGTCTCATCTTTGGCCAAAAGAAATGTGTAGCAAGTACATCCTCCGTCTTCTTCACGCCAAAGTGTCCCATTAATCCTCCTCCATGCGCTTCCTGCAACAACAAAAGACGAACGGAGCTAGCTGGAATGCATAGCTTGTTAGCACGAAACATAAATCCATCGTTAACGACAAACTTGTTCCACATTCTTCCTTCTTTACAATTCTGCATTACATCTTTAAAATCAGCATCATGCACATATTGATCTTTGATGGTCTCCAAACCAAATATTTTGAAGTCAAGTTGTGAAAGCATAGTATAGCGACGAGACAATGCATCAGCAATAACATTTTCTTTTCCCTTCTCGTGTTTAATGACATAAGGGAAAGTCTCAATGAATTCAACCCATTTAGCATGTCTACGATTCAGTTTAGCTTGACTTTTAATATGTTTCAAAGATTCATGATCAGAATGTATAACAAATTCTTTGGGCCATAAATAATGTTGCCATGTTTCTAAAATCCGAACAAGAGCATATAATTCTTTATCATAAGTAGAATAATTCAGACTAGGCCCACTCAATTTTTCAGAAAAGTATGCAACATGTTTGCCATCTTGTAATAACACACCTCCTAATCCAATTTCACTAGCATCACATTCAAGCTCAAAAGTCTTATTAAAATCAGGAAGTTGGAGTAAAGGAGCACGTGTCAACTTATCTTTCAATACCGAGAAGGCTTCTTCCTGTGCGGTACCCCAAAGAAAAGGCACATCTTTCTTTGTAAGCTCATTGAGAGGTGCAGCAATGGTGCTGAAATCTCTCACAAAACGCCTATAGAATCCAGCAAGGCCAAGAAAACTCCTCACTTGTGTGACCGTTTTGGGCTGCGGCCAACTCTCAATAGCTTCAATCTTGGCTTTATCAACTTCAGTTCCCTGTGGAGTAACAACATAGCCAAGAAAAGATACTCGGTCAGTGCAAAAGGTGCACTTCCCAAGGTTACCAAACAAACGTGCATCACATAGAGCAATAAAAATAGCACGTAAATGTTCCAAATGTTCTTCCAAAGATCTGCTATAAATCAGTATATCATCAAAATAGACTAACACAAATCGTCCAATGAAAACACATAAAAATTCGTTCATTAGTCTCATGAAAGTACTAGGCACATTAGTTAACCCAAAAGGCATGACTAACCACTCATATAATCCAAACTTAGTTTTAAAAGCTGTTTTCCATTCATCCCCCAATTTTGTATGAATTTGATGGTATCCACTACGCAAATCAACTTTGGAGAATATTGTAGAGCCACTCAATTCATCAAGCATATCATCTAGCCTAGGAATAGGATGACGATAACGAATAGTAATATTATTAATGCCTCTACAATCAACACACATACGCGATGTACCATCCTTTTTCGACACTAGAATAATAGGAACAGCACAAGGACTAAGGGATTCGCATATATAACCTTTGTCGAGAAGCTCTTGTACTTGACGCATAATCTCCTTCGTCTCCTCTGGATTGGTACGGTATGGCGCACGGTTTGGCAGTGAAGCACCGGGAATGAAGTTAATCTGATGCTCAATCCCTCGAATAGGTGGTAATCCCGGTGGCACATCTTGTGGAAAGACGTCAACGAACTCCTGCAAAATGTTAGTGATAGCAGGAGGCAAAGAGGAAGGCACATCCTCGAATGAAAATAATGCCTCTTTGCACACAAAAGCATAGCAAACAGATTGCTGAAATCTAGCTCATCAATATCCGATTTGGTGGCAAATAAACATGCACTTTTCAATTTAATTTCAGAAACAACACTAGATGGTTTATGATTAGGCTTCATTTGTTGCTCAAATTCTTTTGCCACAATCTGATTTTCACTCTTATTCTTCTCCTGTTTTGCTTTATTAGCTCTATTAATATCATCTTTCAAAATAGAATCAGGAGTCATAGGAAGCAAAGTAATATTTTTATCGTTATGAACAAGAGTATACTGATTGTTTCTACCATGGTGTACAGAATTTTTATCAAATTGCCATGGTCTACCAAGTAATAAGGAACATGCTTGCATAGGTACCACATCACAATCAACATAATCAGCATATGTAGAGATACTAAAATGCACACGAACAGTACGTGTTACCTTAACCTTGCCGCTGTTGTTGAACCATTGGATGTAGTAAGGATGTGGATGTGGTCTTGTGGTGAGAGAAAGCTTCTCCACCATCTCCATGCTAGCCAAGTTGTTGCAGCTCCCTCCATCTATGATGACACGCACAGAACATTCTTTCACAACTCCCTTGGTATGGAACAAATTGTGCCTCTGATTTTGCTCAGCTTGTGTGACCTGCACACTCAAAACACGTTGAGCAACTAAACATTCATACCTGTCAGCGTCTTCAGGAGCCATGTATTGCGTCTCATGATCAGAATCATCTCCACCATGTTCTTCACGTGTAATAAGAGCCAAAGTCTCCTCATCATAGTCACTAGCGGACTCATATCCACCATCCGCGGTAGCAATCATCACACGCGGAGATTTGCATTCTCTCACATAATGACCTCCTCCCTTACAACGACGACAAATAATATCACTTGTGTGCCCTGTTGATGCCATGGAAGAAGAAGAACTCTGTGCAGGCCCAGCAGGTGCGCTCTTGGCAGATAATGGTGGTTGTGCCTGTTTTCTTGTATCACGACTGGAGGAGGCACCTGATTGAGGTGCTGGTGCAGTTGAAGTAGAAGATGCACGCGGTGTCCATGATGAAGGTCGGCCTGCAGAAAAGTTAGTTCGCGCCAATGCTTGTCGATCCTGCACTTCACGTTCAGCTTTACAAGCAAGATGGAATAAACGAGTGATATTAGTATACTCCTTATAGTCTAGAATGGTCTGAATCTCTCTATTTAATCCACCCAGAAAACGTGCAAGCATAGCTTCATTCTCCTCAACAATACCACATCTAATCATGCCAGTTTGTAATTCCTGATAATATTCTTCTGTAGAATTTTTTCCTTGTCTTAAGCGTTGTAATTTTTGAAGCAATTCACGTTGATAATATGGTGGAACCCAACGAGTACGCATAGCAGTTTTCGAAGCAGCCCAAGTAGTTGGAATAGGATATAATCTACAATGTTCAGACCACCATACACATGCAAAACTAGTGAAAGCACAAACAGCAGCGGCAACCCGTCTCTCCTCGGGATATTGTAAACATGTAAATCGTTGTTCAGTTTCTAACTCCCAAGTAAGATATATATCAGGAACATATCTACCCTCGAAAGGTGGAATATTCAATTTCAGTTTAGGGAGATGGTCATAATCTCGTACCTGAGGGAAAGCCCTATCATTGTGATTATTTGCATGTGGACGACCTGGTGGTTGTGGTGCAGGTGGTTGCACGTAGTTCTGATTTTGAGCAACCTCATCCTCGTAATCTCCCACATAATCATCCTCCTCCGCATCAGCAGTAGGAGCCACAGAAGTATCAACAGCAGCACCAACAGTTTGGCCAAACGCAAGAGGAACACGGCTCGCTCGGCGGAGGTCTGTTTTGCGACGTGGAGGTAGTCGTTGTTGTTGTTGTTGTTGGAGAGGTGCGTTAGGTGCAGCGGGTGGTGGTGGTGGAAGATGCGCGAGCAATTCATTAAACTTGTTATCGAGCTCTGTTTCAAATGTCTTCTCCATGCCATTTATCTTCTCCATGGCCTCTTCAAATCTGTTTAGCACATCTTGCACCTGTCCACTCATCATTTGCTGAAATTTATCATGCAAATCCTTATTCGTCATGTTCTCCCAGTCAGTCTCGTCGGCTTGTGATCCTGGCATGGTTAGCAGCAATAGAAACACACAAGAATATGATCCTACAGACTACTAACAAGAGGTGGTGGTGGGTGTCACAAATCCGTCAAGCAAATCTCAAATTCTTACCAGTTCTTACCCAGCAGCAGGCGGTGATCGGCAACCGTTGTAGTCAAAAACTCTCAAAGCTTGGATAGAGCGATTACCAGGGAGAGTCAAACGCACGACGTAGATGTATGTGGAGCTGGGAAGGCTTATAATATGGTAGCAAAAAGGGTCAGCAATAATCAATTCAGAGATGCAAAGTTGAATAAACGCTCAACGACGGTATTGTGCTGGTCCTAGGCTAGACTGTGCTAGAGACGCGAGCCTAGAACACCAACAAAATCACGGCGCGGCACGTAAACAAGGGAAAAGCACTCTGGATTTTTTTTCGCTCTTTTTTTTGCGCTGCTTTTTTTTGCGAAAAATCACTATAATGGCGAGTGTCTCAAAACTCTTCCTAGGTCAAACTAACAGGATGGGCATGAAATTTTTTCGACCAATTTTTTTTTTCAACTGCCCAGACCCAAAAACTGAAAACGGGTCAAAAAAAACTTCCTATAATGGCACCTGTCTCAAAACACTCAGAAACACCTAAAAATAGGATAGCTAGAATTTTTTTTCGAAAAATGTGTTTTCGAAAAATTTTGGGCCTAAACGGAGGGTGGTTTCCAGAAAAAAAAATCTTCCGAAACCTACTCCGGCAAGGAAACACGAATTGAATCTAGATGGATCTCGAAAACAAACCTAGTATGACAAGAACTCGGATTGGTGGTGGATATATGGTGGTAGATGGCAGCGGTGGTGATATATGACAGCGGTGGTGGTATATGGATACGGATTCGAAGCGGTGGCGGATAAGCAGTGGTGGTAGATGGCAGGGGCGATGATGATGGTGCGGCGGCGGCGTGACAACTTATGACCAGAACTCGAAACTCTAAAAGACTAGACTCTAAGACCAGCAACTAGACACGAGATGCAACCGCAAATTCAACAAAGCAAAACCCTAAAAAGATTATGCAAAGGCTCAGATTGGTTCGGATATGATGAACTAACCCTATTTTTTTTGTGGCTTTTTCGTGGACTGTAGGTATGGAGAACAGACTCGATCTAAACTACGAAAAACTGTAAAATCTCACCGAGCAACCTGGAAATCTGATACCACTTGATAGAGGCAAAGGTGTCCCGTCTTTCGATGAGATGATGGATATCGCTTTGGTGGAAGTCGACTTTGACGATCCGACTACGAACGTGCGAGGATGTCGCGCCTTAGCAATCGCTAAACCAACTCCGAGAGGTTATTGACCACGCCGGAGCACGATCAACCTGACCGCGAGGGTCTGTTTCCTGCGAGCAAACGAAGAACAAGCAAGAAACTAAAATTGCAATCTGGATCTTGCGAATATAAGATGAAAGCTTTATTGATCAAGGTGGTGTTCTGTGACGCCTTTGTCTGGTCGTTGAACACAAACGAAGTACGCGAAGTTGCAGCTATGGCGAACTTTAATCTAAACAAAACCCAAAGTCTAAACGGTGCCCTAAGGGCTATATATATGGAGGAAGATAGGGGGAATTTCGTGGCCCTTGGTGGAGGGGTCCGAAATCAACCCTATCTCTTGTTTCCCCACACATACAGACTCTAAAAGTAGCCTATACTTATGTATTTCGAAATTACATGGGCCTGGCCCAATAAAAAGGTGACGCAACACCTATAATAGCCTCTGGACGAAATTTATGAAGTGACATCTTGTATATTTCGTCCAAGGCTTCATGCACTCGTTATGGTGGCTTCAAAGACCTGAAATCATCACTTGTAACTCTGTTTTTGTTCCCCTTGCGCATGCCATCATCTCCATGCTTGTTCTTGCTCCAATGTTCATCCTTCTCCAAGCTAGGCCCTTCATTTGTAAGCAAAACAAATGTATCCAATTTATGCAGCATCATATTCTCATGAACATTAGAATAATTACCAAGAAACGAAAGTACCTGGTAATTTAGTTGGCGTGCGCGAGCTCTAGTAATTGGTCCAGTATGTATAGCAGCAGGGGCTGTGGGTGTAACAGTGGTATTGATGTCTTCATCATTTCGGCACCCTGCCGGAGGAGGAAACCATCATCGGAGGCGACCTTCGTCACCCCAGTGGTCTCCATGATGAGGAGGGAGTAGTTCATCCTCGGGGCTGAGGGAATGTACCAGTAGCTATGTGTTTGATCTCTCTCTCTCTCTCTCTCTCTCTCTCGTGTTCTTGATTTGGCACGGTCTTGATGTACCGCGAGCTTTGTTATTATAGTTGGATCATATGGTGTTTCTCCCCCCTCTACCTTCTTGTGATGAATTGAGTTTTACCTTTGAGGTTTCACTATTATCGGATTGGATACTATTATGGATTTGAGAACACTTGATGTATGTCTTGCTTGGGATACTCGTGGTAACAATGGGGTATTCTATTGATTCACTTGATGTATGTTTTGGCACTCAACTCATGGATTCCCGAGGTGACATTGGGGTAATCTATGCATAGGGGTTGATGCACGTTTTCGTCCTTGTTTCTTCGGTAGGAATCTTGGGGCACTCTTTAGGGTTCTTTGTGTTGGATTGTATATTATGAATCTGAAGTTGTTTGATGCATATCGTATAATTGACCCACGGATATTTGTGGTGACATTGGAGTATCTAGGTGACATTAGGGTTGATTGATGTGTGTCATATGGTGTTATTTTACTATGAACTCTAGGGCTGCTTGTGACACTTGTAGGAATAGCTCAATGGATTGATCGGAAAGAATAATTTTGAGGTGGTTCCGTATCCTACATGCAATTTAATCTTATGTTCTCCGCGATTGGAACTTTGGAGTGACTCTTTGTCGCATGTTGAGGGATTTTCATATGATCTAATTATGTTATCATTGTTGAGAGAACTTGCACTAGTGAAAGGAACCCTACGCCTTGTTTTCAGGCATTGCAATACCGTTTTTGCTCACTTTTGTTACTAGTTACCTTGCTGTTTTTATATTTTCAGATTACAAAAACCCATATCGACTATCCATATTACACTTGTATCACCATCTCTTCACCGAAATACTGCACTTATACAATTTACCATTGTGTTGGGTGTGTTGGGGACCCAAGAGACTCTTTGTTATTTGGTTGCAGGGTTGTTTGAGAGAGACCATCTCCATCCTACGCCTCCCACAAATTGATAAACCTTAGGTCATCCACTTGAGGGAAATTTGCTACTGTCCTACAAAACTATGCGCTTGGAGGCCCAACACGAGTCTATAAGAAGAAGGTTGCATAGTAGACATCAAGCTCTTTTCTGGCGCCGTTGCTGGGGAGGTAAGTTCTTGAAAGTATATCTTTAGATCTTGCAACTGAATCTTTTAGTTTCTTGTTTTATCACTAGTTTAGTCTATAAAAAGAAAACTACAAAAAATGGAAATGAGGTTGCCTCATATGCTTCATCTTTATAATGTCTTTCTTGAAAATGATGTAAAGGAAAATTGTGCTCAAATGTTAGAAGCAGAAATCAATAAAATGTTTCACACTAAATCTTTGGATGATGAGCATGATTGCAATGTTACTAGTATAAATTCTTTGAATATTCATGATGCTAATGATATGCAAAGCTACAAGCTTGGGGATGCTATGTTTGATAAAGATGATATTTTTAGTCCCCCAAGTTTTGATGAGAAAAATTATTATGATGAAAGCATGCCTCCTATTTATGATGATTATATTGATGAAACTGGGTTTGGAAGAGTGTCAACTCTAGGTAGTATTGATCACACTATTTTGGAGGGTGTTGATTCTTATTATAATAATTATGAAAGTGGATTTGGAGAGGTCGTGACTTTATTTAGTGATGAATCCACTATCTTGGAAGAGGTTTCAATTGATTTTGATAACAAAGTTGCTATCTATGATGATTATGGTGATGACATGTATTCTATAAAGAATAATGATAACCATGAAACTTGTCATCATGATTTTAATTTTCAATTGCATTATGCCTCACATGATAGTTATTTTTTTGAGTTTTCTCCCACTACTATTCATGAGAATAGATTTTCTTATGTGGGGAGTAATAAAATTTGAATGCTTGTGGATCATGAAAAGGAATGCTTTATGTGATAGTTATATTGTTGAATTCATTCATGATGCTACTGAAATTTACTATGAGGGAGTACATATGCCTCTACGTATCTCAATAATATCAAGTTTCCTCTCTATGTGTTGAAAATCTTGAAGTTTTGCTTGCTTTACCTTCCTGTGCTAGTCGATTCTTGCTCCCACAAATTGTTTTCTCACAAAATCCCTATGCATAGGAAGTGGGTTAGACTTAAATGTGCTAGTCATATGCTTCATGATGCTCCCATTATGTTCCAATTCTTATCTTTTATGTGAGCATAATTGAAATCATCATGCCTAGCTAGGGGCGTTAAACAATAGCGCTTGTTGGGAGGCAACCCAATTTTTTGTGTGCTTTTGTTTTTGCTTCTGTTTTTGTATAACTACACAATATTACTTTTGTAGTAATTGTGTTTTAGTGTTTTATTTAGTTTTTGAGCCAAGTAAGACCTTTGGGATGGTCTATGGTGATAGTTGATTTGATCTTGCTGAAAAACAGAAACTTTTACGCTCGTTGCTAGAATTTTATAAATTCATAGAAACGTGATTTTGATCTGATTTTTTTACACACAATTGATATAAAAATTTACTATATTTTCCTAATTTTTTAGAATATTTGGAGCTACAGAAGTAGATGAAGTTTCCAGATTACTACAGACTGTTCTGTTTTTGACAGATTCTGTTTTCATTGTGTTGTTTGCTTATTTTGATGAATCTATGGGTAGTATCAGAGGGTATGAACCATGGAGAAGTTGAAATACAGTAGATATAACACCAATACAAATTTAGAATGAGTTCCCGACAGTACCTAAGTGGTCATTTGCTTTATTAT
Source organism: Triticum dicoccoides (assembly GCF_002162155.2). Classification (NCBI taxonomy): domain Eukaryota; kingdom Viridiplantae; phylum Streptophyta; class Magnoliopsida; order Poales; family Poaceae; genus Triticum; species Triticum dicoccoides. Next base: position 374,360,737 of record NC_041383.1, on the reverse strand, counting down.
ACTAACGGAACTTACGAGTTTTGTGTTGAGTTTTGTGTTGTGAAGTTTTCAAGTTTTGGGTAAATATTTGATGGACTGTGGAATAAGGAGTAGCAAGAGCCTAAGCTTGGGGATGCCCAAGGCACCCCAAGGTAATATTCAAGGACAACCAAGCATCTAAGCTTGGGGGTGCCCCGGATGGCATCCCCTCTTTCATCTTCAATCCATCGGTAAATTTACTTGCGGCTATATTTTTATTCACCACATGATATGTGTTTTCCTTGGAGCGTCTTGTGTGATATGAGTATTTGTTGTTTAGTTTGCCACAATCATCCTTGCTGTACACGCCTTTTGAGAGGGACGCGCATGAATCGTGAATTTATTAGAATACTCTATGTGCTTCATTTATATCTTTTGAGTTAGATAGTTGCTCTAGTGCTTGACTTATATCTTTTTAGAGCACATCGGCGGTTTTATTTTGTAGAAATTTCTGAACTCTCATGCTTCACTTATATTATTTTGGGAGTCTTTAAACAACATGGTAATTTTCTTAGGTTATGAATTTAATCCTAATATGATGGGTATTCAAGAGGGATATAATAAAAACTTTCATATAAAGTGCATTGAATAGATGAGAAGTTTGATTCCTTGCATTTATATTGAGATATAAACATGGTGATATTAGAGTCATGCTAGTGAGTAATTTTGGATTGGTAGAAATACTTGTGTTAAAGTTTGTGATTCCTGTAGCATGCACGTATGGTGAACTGTTATGTGATGAAGTCGGAGCATGATTTATACTTTGGTGTTATTTCACTATGAACTGTAGGGTTGTTTGTGACACTTATAGGAATAGCTCAATGGATTGATCGGAAAGAATAACTTTGAGGTGGTTTCGTACCCTACAAGCAATTTCATCTTCTGTTCTCCGCGATAGGAACTTTGGACTGACTCTTTGTCGCCGGTTGAGGGATTGACATATGATCTAATTATGTTATCATTGTGGAGATAACTTGCACTAGTGAAAGTATGAACCCTAGGCCTTGTTTTCAAGCATTGCAATACCGTTTTTGCTCACTTTTGTTACTAGTTACCTTGCTGTTTTTATATTTTCAGATTACAAAAAACTCATATCTACTATCCATATTACACTTGTATCACCATCTCTTCGCTGAACTAGTTCACCTATACAATTTACCATTCTGTTGGGTGTGTTGGGGCCACAAGAGACTCTTTGTTATTTGGTTGCAGGGTTGTTTGAGAGAGACCATCTCCATCCTACGCCTCCCATAAATTGATAAACCTTAGGTCATCCACTTGAGGGAAATTTACTACTGTCCTACAAAACTATGCGCTTGGAGGCCCAACACGAGTCTACAAGAAGAAGGTTGCATAGTAGACATCAAGCTCTTTTCTGGCGCCATTGCCGTGGAGGTAAGTGCTTGAAAGTATATCTTTAGATCTTGCAACTGAATCTTTTAGTTTCTTGTTTTATCACTAGTTTAGTCTATAAAAAGAAAACTACAAAAAATGGAATTGAGGTTGCCTCATATGCTTCATCTTTATAATGTCTTTCTTGAAAATGATGTAAAGGAAAATTGTGCTCAAATATTAGAAGCAGAAATCAATAAAATGTTTCACACTAAATCTTTGGATGATGAGCATGATTGCAATGTTACTAGTATAAATTCTTTGAATATTCATGATGCTAATGATATGCAAAGCTACAAGCTTGGGGATGCTATGTTTGATAAAGATGATATTTTTAGTCCCCCAAGTTTTGATGGACTATGAATTGTAGGGTTGTTTGCTATGAACTGTAGGGTTGTTTGTGACACTTATAGGAATAGCTCAATGGATTGATCGGAAAGAATAACTTTGAGGTGGTTTCGTACCCTACAAGCAATTTCATCTGATGTTCTCCGCGATAGGAACATTGGAGTGACTCTTTGTCGCCGGTTGAGGGATTGACATATGATCTAATTATGTTATCATTGTTGAGATAACTTGCACTAGTGAAAGTATGAACCCTAGGCCTTGTTTTCAAGCATTGCAATACCGTTTTGCTCACTTTTGTTACTAGTTACCTTGCAGTTTTTATATTTTCAGATTACAAAAACCCATATCGACTATCCATATTACACTTGTATCACCATCTCTTCACCGAACTACTGCACTTATACAATTTACCATTGTGTTGGGTTTGTTGGGGACACAAGAGACTCTTTGTTATTTGGTTGCAGGGTTGTTTGAGAGAGACCATCTCCATCCTATGCCTCCCACAAATTGATAAACCTTAGGTCATCCACTTGAGGGAAATTTGCTACTGTCCTACAAAACTATGCGCTTGGAGTGCTTGAAAGCATGAACTGTAAGTGCTTGAAAGTATATCTTTAGATCTTGCAACTGAATCTTTTAGTTTCTTGTTTTATCACTAGTTTAGTCTATAAAAATAAAAGTACAAAAAATGGAATTGAGGTTGCCTCATATGCTTCATCTTTATAATGTCTTTCTTAAAAATGATGTAAAGGAAAATTGTGCTCAAATGTTAGAAGCAGAAATCAATAAAATGTTTCACACTAAATCTTTGGATGATGAGCATGATTGCAATGTTACTAGTATAAATTCTTTGAATATTCATGATGCTAATGATATGCAAAGCTACAAGCTTGGGGATGCTATGTTTGATAAAGATGATATTTTTAGTCCCCCAAGTTTTGATGGACTATGAACTGTAGGGTTGTTTACTATGAACTGTAGGGTTGTTTGTTACTAGTTACCTTGCTGTTTTTATATTTTCAGATTACAAAAAACTCATATCTACTATCCATATTACACTTGTATCACCATCTCTTCACCGAACTACTGCACTTATACAATTTACCATTGCGTTGGGTGTGTTGGGGACACAAGAGACTCTTTGTTATTTGGTTGTAGGGTTGTTTGAGAGAGACCATCTCCATCCTATGCCTCCCACGGATTGATAAAACTTAGGTCATCCACTTGAGGGAAATTTTCTACTGTCCTACAAAACTCTGCGTTTGGAGGACCAACACGAGTCTACAAGAAGAAGGTTGCATAGTGACATCATTTTGGTGACCTTGTTCTTGAGCTTGCATGTCAAATTTATATGGTCCAAAGTAGTTTTGTTGCTTGATATTGCCTCTAGACACTTGTGGGAGTAGTTGTTATCAATCCTGTTGAGTTTTGTTCAGTTTTGTTTTGAGTCACTAAATATTTCAGAGAAAAGAAAAACCATGAGGAGGTGGTTAAGGGGTTCTTCGAGCCGGAATTCAGAGGGAAATGAAAATGAGGAGAAGAAGAAGTGCAAGTAAAACCGTCCTCATGCTTCGGAGGTTCGGTCGTGTGAGTGGCCAAGCGACACTTTCTTGAGAGAGGCAGGAATTTATGACGACTTTGCTACTTCTTGAGGTTGCGTTGGTTTTTCCCGTGAAGAGGAAAGGGTGATGCAACAAAGTAGAGATAAGTATTTCCCTCAGTTTGAGAACCAAGATATTAATCCAGTAGGAGGTACATGCAAGTCTCCAATCTATGCACCTGCACAAACAATCAAACACTTGCACCCAACGCAATAAAAGGGGTTGTCAATCCCTTCACGATCACTTGCAAGGATGAGATCTAATAGAGATGGATATAAAAGATTACTAAAACATAAAACAAAGTAAAAACAAATAAATTGCAGCAAGGTATTTTTGGGTTTTTTGGTTTATAGATCTAAAAATATATGGTGGAAAATAGACCCAGGAGCCATAGGTTTCACTAGAGGCTTCTCTCTTGAAAGAAAACATACTGTGGGTGAACAAATTATTGTTGAGCAATGGATAGAAAAGCGCAAAGTTATGACAATATCTAAGGCAATGATTACAAATATAGGCATCGCGTCCGTGTCAAGTAGACCGACTCCTCCCTGCATCTACTACTATCACTCCACACATCGACCGGCTCCTGCCTGCATCTAGAGTATTAAGTTCAAAAGAACAGAGCAACACTTTAAGTAAGATGACATGATGTAGCGGGATAAACTCAAGCAATTTGATGAAAACCCCACTTTTTATCCTCAATGGAAACAGTACATTACGTGCCTTGCTACCCCTACTATGTCACTGGGTGAGGACACCGCAAGATTGAACCCAAAACTAAGCACCTCCCCATTCCAAGAAGAACCAATCTAGTTGGCCAACCAAAGCAATAATTCGAAGAGAAATACAAAGATATCAAATCATGCATATAAGAATCCAGAGAAGACTCGAATAATATTCATAGATAATCTGATCATAAATCAACAATTCATTAGATCTCGACAAACACACCGCAAAACAATATTACATCGGATAGATCTCCAAGAACATCGAGGAGAACATTGTATTGAAGATCAAAGAGAGAGAAAAAGCCATCTAGCTACTAGCTATGGACCCATAGGTCTGTGGTAAACTACTCACGCTTCATAGGAAGGGCAATAGAGTTGATGTAGAAGCCCTCCATGATCAAATCTCCCCCCGACAGGGTGCCGAAAAAGGCCCCAAGATGGGATTTCATGGGAACAGAAGGTTACGGCGGCGAAAAAGTATTTTGGTGGACGCTTCTGGTCGTCTGAGAGTATTTGGGAATTTGTAGTGTTGGAATTAGGGTTGGAGGACTCCCGTGGGGCCCACAAGCCAAAGGCGCCCCCTAGGGCGCACCCTGAGGGCTTGTGGAGCCCTCAGGACCCTTCTGGCCCCCTCTCCAAGTTTTATCGATGTCTTCTGGTCCAAGAAAAATCATCGCGAAAGTCTTATTCCATTTGGACTCCGTTTGATATTCCTTTTCTGTAAAACTCAAAAACAAGGAAAAATAGAAACTGGCACTCGGCTCTCAGTTAATAAGTTAGTCCCAAAAATAATATAAAATAGCATATTGATGCATATAAAACATCCAAAATAGATAATATAATATCATGGAACAATCAAAAATTATAGATACGTTGGAGATGTATCAAGCATCCCCAAGCTTAATTCCTACTCGTCCTCGAGTAGGTAAATGAAAAAAAAAGAATTTTTGATGTGGAATGCTACCTAACATATTTATCCATGTAATTCTCTTTATTGTGGCATGAGTATTCAGATCCATAAGATTGAAAACAAAAGTTTAATATTGCTATAAACAATAATACTTCAAGCATACTAATAAAGCAATCATGTCTTCTCAAAATAACGTGGCCAAAGAAAGTTATACCTACAAAATCATATAGTCTGGCTATGCTCCATCTTCATCACACAAAATATTAAATCATGCACAACCGCGATGACAAGCCAAGCGACCCTTAAACACCTCAAAAGTTTGGATAAATTGTATCTTATGGGTTGAGGGTTAGATTTGCCTAAGCGACCCTTAAACACCTCAAAGAGAAATGATTCTTTGCTCACATGGTCTTCTACCGTCATACCATCCGTAGTTTTTAAATTGGAAATGCAGTTTCTTCTGTATCTTTCTGTTGCCACAACCTAGAAATTTTTTGAGTTTTCATCTCCGAACTGAATACATCGAATGGTGCATCTTTTTTTCCAGTATTCCTTCTGATATTGCAATAGCCTGATGAGATGCCTTTTGAGGATGGCCTGGAAGATCTTTTTAGGTACCATGAGGTGTCAGCGATCTTCAACGCAATCCATTTCAATGATGGCTTTGTTGGTGTTTTCAATGGCAATTTTTAGGCGGGATATTTTCTTACTCCACTGGGTGAGGGCACGGCGAACTGTTTTGAGTTTTTGACATAAGGTGGATGCGACATTGAAGTTTTTCCCATGCTTAATGGGGTTATTCCAAGATTGAGCTACAATATCCATAAACCCCGGGTGGGCGATCCAATATGTTTCAAACCTGAAAATTTTGCTTTTGGGAATCGTAGTTTGGATAACAACCGAGCACGGAATATGATCAGAGACAGGTCTTCCAAAAGGGTTGAAAAGTGTGTTGGGGAAGGGGGAGGTCCATCAGAGATGTGAAAAACCAGTCAAGCTGTTCATGGAGGGGGTTCTGCTGCATTTTCGACCAAGCATAACGTTTGATAGGGAGCTCCGTGAGATTCTCATGACGGATAAAGTCATTAAAAGTGAACATGTCATGCACGTTGCCACCGGGTTTACTACGGTTATCAGGCGAGCGTTTGTAATTAAAGTCCCTGAGAAGGAGCCAGTCTTCAGAAGACGGAATATCAATATCAAAAGGCCATTTAGTGAACATTTCATGCTGCTCGCCTTGGCATGGACCGTAAATGTTAATCGATTTCCATCGGTGGGCTGATTGCGTGGAGGTGAATTCCACGCCCAGAGTGAATGTTTTGGATAAGAAAATAATGCACGTAAAAATATTACTATTCCAAATCGTAATGATTTCGCCGGAGGCCCCTTGAGAGGGGACGAATGCAAACTTATCAAAACGCCGAGGACAGATAGCCTTAAGTATGGATGCATCAAAGCATGGCATTTTAGACTCTTGAAGGCAAATGATGGCAAAACCACTAGCGTTGGTTGCATTGGAGAGAGCTAAATGTTTATCAGGGGAATTAAGTCCAAGGATATTCCAACAAAGCATATTCTAGTTTGGAAAAAGTACCATTAACTTGAAGATGAAAGAGCGCTCTAATAATTAGGTAGAAGAGGTCGAGTCCTCCGGTGCCTTGACAAGACCTGCGTGAGATAGCTCCTTGGCTGGGATTACACACAGTCGTGTGCCAACTGCCCGCATGGTGGAGATTGGAGTTGGAGGGGGGACCTCAAGAGCTTGTGCTTCAGTAGCTTGTTCTTCATAATTGTGTTGTGGGACTGTAGTGGCCGAAGGTATCAGGCGAGGTTTAACCTTGGACTTGATTGGGTGGGAATCAGAGGGTTGTATGATGTGAAAACCATCATACTAAGTAGATCTGTTGTTGCATCCAAGATTGGCCGTATCAATTGGGCCGGCATCTTCCCTTTGCGTTGTTGCTGGATGTTGGATGTCATGGTGGAGCTCTCTGAAGCAATAGTGTGCCCGTTTACCGCCTCACTGACCTGTCTACCAGTACCCGAGGAGGAGAATTCAGACAATGTTTCTGTAGTGTGCATTGGTGATATATGTCCGTCAGCCAAATTGGCAGTGCTCCCTACCAGTTGCAGAGGGATATCAGGCTGATCCAGAGCCAGGGGAGCACTGGCCTGGAGGAGTGGTAGAGGAGCAGGAGTTGTTGTCTCTAAGGGAAGCAGGTCATCATTATTGGCATGTTCAGACAGTTGTTCAGACAGTTCTGTGATGACCATAGATGATCCGTTGACCTGACTAACCCCTGAGGAAGAGACTTGCCTGAATTCCAAACCATCAGTATTAACAGTAACCTGAATCTCCACCTGCAAAGTGTTGTGCATCGGACCATAACCAGTGCTCAATGGTCCCCAGGTAGCCAGGAGCGGGCGAATCACCAAGAATAGAGCAGTGTTAAGCTATCGACGAGGTATTGGGTTTTCAAGTTAGAGAGTCATAAGAATTTCTCCGTGAGTGGAGAGACCAAAACACATTTCTTCAGTCACAGCTTGGTCAGGCTCCAGTTGGGCTTGATTGTCAACAATCACCAAAGCAAAAGCAGAAGCAGAGTGTTCCTGGCTGGCATCCTCTGAGGCAGTGATGGAATCATTCCAGGCCTTCATTGCATTGTCCTCCACATTATTCTTGGGCACCAATCCATCTTGCACCATCAGTCCATGTGCTACGAGCCATGCTTGGAAATTCATCAAGTATGGTGGCATTTGAATTACAGGTGGGGCTGGTTTCTCTTGCCAGGCACCCCAACCATTGTTGGCCCGTTGTCCACCATTAGCACGAGCTGCTTTATGTACTAGCCAATTGTGCACCTATTGCTGGTATAGTTGCTCTGCCGTAAGCTCCGGACCAAACTGGGGATGGCGGTTCCCATCAGGAGGAGAGGGTTCTTCACATGCTGGCGGTACTTCAGGGAGAAGAACATTCCAATCATTGCTACGCAGAATACTGATTTGAACAGTCCAACAATCTCTTGCTCCTCCCAACTGCCACACAACAAAGCTCTTGGGAAGTAAGCGCATGCTGATAACTCGTGCTTTGATCAACATGAATCTCCTATCCCGACGAGGGTTATACCATGACACCAAAGATCCAACCCCCCAGAGACTTAATGATGTAGTAACATGTCTGGTCATCGTAGGGGAAACCAAAGTACACTAGCCAAATCTCAGGACGAAAAGTGGTGGTGCGCCTATTGAGAGCCTCATGGTGCGGCACAAAACTGATGAGCAGCTCTTCTTCCTCAAGTTCGAAGGGTGTGGCTCCAAAAGTACCTCGAAGGAAAGAGTCCACAAAACCAAAAATCCCAATACCAAATGGATGATCACTAGCCTCAGTGGTAAATAGTTGGGCTTCGTGGAGCAAACCTTGGACAGTGTTGCGGATTGCAGCTCGGCGATGTAGAGGAACATACTGACTAGCTTCTGCAATGGAGAGGTAGTCATGGTTGAGCGGTGGGATCAGGCCGACCACCATCCCACTTCGAACAACGCGATCTATCGGCCCTGGTTCAACAGCGAAGCTCGGCGGCAGGAATTGCATTGGGTTCAATGGGTAGTTCACCATGGTGGAGAGGGGGAGCGAAGGTGGTGACTACGGTGTAGTGGAGAAGGGCAGGGTCATTTGGATTGTCGACGCAGAAGTTGGAGCGTGAGGGGTAGTATTGGAAAGATTGGATTTCTTGGGTATCCACTGCCATCATTTCTCGCTGCGGTGTTTGAGGCAAGATCGTGCCACATGTCCATAGAAACCACATGCGGTGCATCTGACGGTGGTCAATGGTTTGTGGGTTGTAAACTTAGTATTATTGGTAGGCACCAGCGAACCGGCCTGATTGATATGATTCCCAAAGACTAAGGATTTCGAGCTCAGTATTAATGACTGCTTAGAGCATAATGGGAAGAAGATCACCCAATGATTAGGTGTGAAGCAGTTAATGTAAATTATCCTGGCTTGGCAAGTTCTTTTTTTTACCGTGAAACAATAGGAATGTCAGGACCCCGACTCGATGTCACATCGATCTAGCCTGTAACACCTCATATCACTTTGCGGCCTCACGCACGGTATCCCCATGGGTGTCGCCTTACCCTTTGCCCGGGACCGTTTGCGCCTTTTGGCTCACGTATATGATAGTGTCGCTAGCATCCATATGATAAGGAGCCCGGGCTGACATGACTAGTCGTAAACCCAAAGTGGCACAGACTTACAGGGACAGGCATCCATGACCCAGCTTCGAATGTGTCGGTCATCAGCAAGTGGGTCCGGGCTGTAGCACTGGGCTAGCAGGACTCCGGTAAACCGGGCTGTAGCAGGCTAACAGGACTCCGGTACTCAATGCGTGACGTTTCCCCGAAGGGACAGACACAGGAACGAAGAAGGACACATGCCGGCCAGCCTAAGTGTTCCAGAGCAGTAGCAAGCTACCATGGCTCAGTGGTAACACTAGGAGACATTTCCCGGTAAGAGAGGCTACTAAAGATAAACAACTAGATAGTCAGATCCCACACATACCAAGCATTTCAATCATACACACAATATGCTCGATATGTGTAAATACAACAAGGCATCACAACATGACTCTACGACACAAGTACCTTATTTAAGGCCCAGAGAGCCATACATAACATACACATAGGTACGGGTCACACGACCCAGCATTCAAGTCATACAGTCATACAAACCAGCAGCGGAAGTAACTTGTCTGAGTACAGACAACTAGTAAAATAAAAGAGGCTTGGAAAGCCTAGCTATACTACGTGGTCCTTCACAAGCTCAGGATCACCACCTGGGCCTTAGCCTACTCATTGATGTCAACGTCTACGAAGAACCCATCAGAAGGGGTTGCAGCGTCTTCTGTAAAAATGTAGATTATAGCAACATGAGCACAAAGGTACTCAGCAAGACTTACATCAGATCCTACATACATGCATATTATCAAGAAGGGTTGGTGGAGTTGTTGCAGCAAGCCAGCTTTGACTCTTGGCTAGGCTATCCTACGAGACTCCATCTTGAAACGGTTTTGCGCACACGAGTCCACTACTCACCACTTCAATACACTACCGAGGATCCACCTCCGTCTTCCTACGGAAGAGCCATCCTCGGCACTCACACTTATCTTGAGGCTTTTAGTAGTTTCCATTTACTTGTCTATGAACTGTATAGGCAACCAAGTAGTCCTTTACCGCGGACACGGCTATTCGAATAGATCATGTTAACCCTGCAGGGGTGTACTTCTTCATACATGTTTCCACCACTTAGCGTCTGCACACGACATGTGCTCGGCAGACTTCAAGCAAAAGCCGACGTGGGTGTAGACCACGACCTACCTAAACACCTAAGTCTCTAGTCCAGGTTTATTGCCTATTCAGGTTCCATCCATGAGGAGATCCGGCCGAGGTTTCGCTCACAGCCCCAAACGATGTGAACAGGGTTCCCGAGATACCTAACGGGTATTCGGTACACCGTGCCACGTACCTACCGCATCACAGCCCACCCCTACGGTCAGCGCTGTCCACGGCCTCCAGTAGGCTACAAACACCAGAAACTACTTGCAACTCCTGGACAGAGAACTAGGGTGAATAAGAAGTCGAGCGGGGTCATATTTCAGGGCCCAATGCATGGTAGTAGCTGTATCTTAAATCACACATACAGATCTCAGTGCTTAAGGTCGGCTTCAATGAAACAACCCACCATGTACTCCTACATGGCCTCTCATCGATACCTTTACCAAATCATGTTCACCACATCACTCTCATTACCGACATAATCATTTCACTCTAGCTCATCACCCAGACGAACCAGACCTGACACGACTCTAAGCATAGCAGGCATAGCAAGGTAGGAACAACACATACATATGGCTCAAACAACTCCTACACATGCTAGTGGGTTTCATCTAGTTACTGTGGCAATGACAGGTCATGCAGAGGAAATGGGTTCAACTACCGTAGCACACAGCAGTTTGAAACGCGTTGTCTTAATGCAGTAAAAGAGAGCAAGAGCGAGAACATGGGATTGTATCGATATGATCAAATGGTTGGTTGCTTGCCTGATGGATCGATGCACGGATACGATTCTTCGCTAGGGTAATCACGGTACTCCTCGGAGGCAGAACCTGCCGCAAAGAACACCGATACACCACCATCACCAAACAATGTGCGACAATATGATGCATGCATTAAACATGGCAATATGAGTGTGTTGGGCTAATGCAACTAAGACCAGAAGGGTTTGAACCAATTTGAACCAAAGATTCAAATTTCAAACTCATACATGGCCCTTTAAAGTGTTTTATCTTGTTCTGCATTAAACATCAAGTTAACTTGTTTAATCATGCATGAAAATAGTACAGATGGATAGATTGGATTTTTCTGATCATTTTTCATATATAACTTGTCTGATTTGGAGTTACAGATTAAAAGTTATGAATTTTTGAAGTTTAAACTATATTCTGGAATTTCCTATATTAGAATAAATCCAGAAATTAATTTATTGCGTCAGCCATGCGTCAGGATGACGTCAGGGTCAACGAAGACGTCCAGGTCAAACCTGACTGTGGGTCCAGGGTGTCAGGGTAATTAGATTAGTTAAAGTTTAATTAAAACTAAACCTATTTAGTTAACAGGGCTGGGCCCCACCTGTCATTGACTCATCGGAGTCAACCAGGGCCCACCCGCGGTCAAACCCAGGTCGGCTGCACCGGCGTTTAGCCGCCGGCGAGCCCGACGCGGCGGCGGAAGTGGTTTTTGCCGTTCCAGCAACCAAACGAGTCGCGGAGGCCATCGGAGTGGAGCTGAGGAGGAGCCGCAGCTCTTGGTGGAGTCCGTTGGGGTCGGGGTGGCCGGAGTTGGCGCCGGCGACGACTTTGGCAGCCACCGGAGTTCGGCTGAAGGCGAACTTTACGCTAGAGGGGTCGGTGAGGTGCGGGGAGTAGCTGGTTAGGTGCTACGTGATGTGGTGAGCATGATGGACACCAGTTTGTGGCCGGAGGGTGACCGGGAGCACGTCGGCGATGAGCTCCGCGGCGGTGGGTGCGGTTGAGCTCTAGGAGGTCACTACACAGCTCGGAAGCAAGAAAAGAAGGGAGGGGAAGAGGGCTAAGCTCACGGGGAGTTCGACGAAGCACTTGGTGCGGCCGGGGACGGGCCGGAGCGACGTCGGCGTTGAAGGGGATCTCCGGCGACGGCGGTTCGGTCGAGGTCGATGCGGTGGGCTCGGGCCTTGCGAGCGCTCGGGGCTCGGCTTGCTCGAAGGAGAGGAGGATGGCGGAGCTCCTGGACACGGCGGCACGGCGTGGGGTTGACGGAGGGCGTGGCTACGGCGAGGGGGTGGCGGCGATGGCGTCGGCCATGGTGGGGGATCGAGAGAGAGAGGAGTTGGGGGAGAATGGAGGTGTCCTGCGGGTTCACGGCGCGGCGTGGAGTTCATCCATCCAGCCACGAGGCGAGGAGGTGAAGCAGGGCGACGGCCAGCTGCGTGGCGCATGTTGCGGCCGCCGTCGGGCACCTGCCTGCCTGCCTGGCCAGCAAGCAGCTCGCTGGCGCGGCGCTGGGCTGGGCCGGCAGGTGGGCCGGGTGCTGGGCGCCAGGTAAGTTTTTGCTATTTCTCCTGGTTCTGTTTTTTTAATACTTCTGCAACTTTGTTGAATTATTAAAAATACTTAGGCAACTCCTAAAATCACCAAACTACTCCTAGTCCATAGTTGGATTATTTCCAACATGAAACATTTTAGTTTGGAGATATTTGAGCATTTGAATATTTTATATAATTTTAAATGCCCAAATTCAAATATTTATGATTTAATTCAAAGACCCTAAGATGACCTAGGAAAATGTGCATCACTTTTGGCAGAGGTTCTGAACCAAGACAAAAATGATGGGCATTTTAGAAGGGCATTTCAGGTTCATTGAAAAAGTTTTTAGTAAACCCTAGTTGGTTTCAGAGGGGGCTGGGGGTTCTGTCATCCCCATTTCAGGTTTCTGATGAAAGAATAGACATGATGCACACTCTAATGCATGAACTAGCTAGGGTGTGACAACTCACCCCCACTCAAAAGAATCTCGTCCCGAGATTTGGGTTCCTCCGGAAAGAGGGCGGGATACTCGAGTCGAAGACGATCCTCCCTTTCCCAAGTTGCTTCATCCTCAGAATGGTGCGACCATTGAACTTTGAGAAACTTGATATTATGACGTCGAGTGGTACGCTCGGCCTGATCAAGGATACGAATGGGGTACTCTCGATACGTGAGATTATCTTGGAGATCAAGTGTTTCATGGTCCACTCCATGGATAGGATCCGAGAAGCAACGCCTGAGTTGAGAAACGTGGAAGACATCGTGGAATCTGGAGAGATGCGGAGGTAGCTCCAACTGGTAGGCAACTTCTCCTCGTTTAGCGAGAATATGAAAAGGTCCAATGTAACGGGGAGCCAATTTGCCTTTGATACCGAAACGATGGGTTCCCTTCAGAGGAGTAACCCGAAGGTAAGCCTTCTCGTCAACCTCGAAAGTCATAGCCTTATGTTTTCGGTCATATTGACTCTTTTGACGAGATTGGGCTGTTTTCAACTTTTCACGAACGATGCGAACTTGCTCTTCTGCTTCCTGAATCATATCCGGGCCAAAGAATTGTCTTTCCCCGGTTTCTGACCAGTTAAGGGGTGTTCGACACCGTCGTCCATAGAGAACTTCAAAAGGGGCTTTACCAAGCTAGATTGATAGCTGTTGTTGTAAGCAAATTCGGCAAATGGAAGGCATTTCTCCCAATCCATTCCGAATGAGATAACAGAGGCTCGAAGCATGTCTTCTAGGATCTGGTTGACGCGTTCTACCTGACCACTCGATTGAGGGTGGAAAGCGGTGCTAAAAGAAAGGCGGGTTCCCATAGCATTTTGGAAACTTTCCCAAAATCGAGAGGTGAAAAGACTTCCTCGATCCGAGTTAATTTCCAAAGGAACACCATGGAGAGACACTATTCGGGAGATGTACAGGTCTACTAACTGACTAGCAGTTATACTCCCACGAACGGGTAAGAAATGGGCCACTTTGGAAAGACGATCGACAACGACGAAGATAGCATTATTCCCTCTCTTGGTCCTGGGAAAACCGGTAATGAAATCCATACCAATTTTATCCCATTTCCATTCAGGAATAGCTAGGGGTTGAAGGGTGCCAGCAGGCCGTTGATGCTCTGCTTTTACACGACGGCAGACGTCGCAATTAGCAATATACTGAGCAATTTCTCTCTTCATCCTAGTCCACCAGAACCTCTGGCGTAGGTCCTGATACATCTTGGTACTACCGGGATGAATGGTGAGAGGAGATTCATGAGCCTCCTTAAGGATCAACTGCCGTAGATGCTGGTTCTTGGGAACCACTAAACGGTTCTCAAAGTACACAACACCATGATCATTTGTGGAGAAACAACTAGCACCTCCGCTAGCAATGTTCTCCTTGATTTTAGATATTCCCTTATCTCGCTTTTGGGCAGTGATAATTTGATCCGTAAGAGTAGGTTTCGCCACCAAGGTGGAAAGAAATCCTTGAGGAACAATGTGAAGGTTAAGCTTCCGAAATTCCTCATGGAGAAGCGGTTGACTTTGTTGTAACATCAGGTTGTTACAATAAGATTTACGACTTAGCGCATCAGCCATGACGTTGGCTTTCCCTGGGGTGTAAGTTATTCCTAAGTCGAAATCTGTGATCAACTCGACCCAACGTCTTTGCCTGAGATTCAAATCCGGTTGGGTGAAGATGTACTTCAGACTTTGGTGATCAGTGAATATTTCGCAACGATTACCGAGGAGGTAATGTCGCCAGGTTTTAAGTGCATAGACTACAGCTGCAAGCTCTAGATCATGAGTAGGATAATTCTCCTCATGTGGGTGCAATTGCTGTGAAGCGTAAGCAATTACGTGTCGATCTTGCATGAGAATGCAACCTAGTCCTTGTCGCGAGGCGTCGCAGTAGATAACAAAGTCCTTAGAGAAGTCTGGCGGTACCAGTACGGGAGCAGAGGTCAGGTGTCTTTTCAGTTCCTGAAAGCTGTGCTCACATTGTGGAGTCCACTCGAACTTTTTATCTTTCTTGAGGAGTTCGGTTAGAGGTTTTGCAACTTTGGAGAAATTTTCGACAAAGCGACGGCAATAGCTCGCTAAGCCCAGAAAACTCCGAACTTGCTTGACCGATTCAGGTGGAGTCCAATCAAGGACGGCTTGAACTCGCTCAGGGTTAACAGCAATACCTTTACCAGATATTACATGACCTAGATAGGTCACTTCTGACAACCAAAATTCACATTTAGAAAATTTGGCATAAAGGCGATGCTCTCGAAGTTTCTTCAACACTAGCCTTAGATGTTCGGCATGTTCTTCCTCGTTCTTGGAGTAGATGAGTATATCATCGAGGTAAACCACGACGAATTTATCCAAATACTCCATGAAGATTGAGTTCATCAACCGAGAAAAGGTGGCTGGAGCGTTGGTTAAACCGAAGGACATGACGGTGTACTCGTATTGGCCATAACGAGTAACAAAGGCCGTTTTAGGAATGTCCCCGTTCCTGATTTTGATTTGATGGTAGCCCAACCTCAAATCCATTTTGGAGAAGATTGAGGATCCAGCGAGCTGATCATACAGGTCGTTGATCCTGGGAAGCGGATATTTGTTCTTGATTGTGACCAAATTGACAGGTCGATAATCTACAACCATCCGGTCCGTACCATCCTTCTTCTTGACGAAGAGGACGGGGCAAGCCCACGGAGATGAACTAGGTCGGATGAAACCCTTTTTCAAGGACTCATCGAGTTGTTTCTTAAGCTCGGCTAGTTCTAGTGGTGCCATCTTATAGGGTCTTCTAGCAATCGGGACGGTTCCTGGGATGAGGTCTATTACGAACTCAACATCCCTGTCAGGTGGAACACCTGGCAATTCCTCTGGAAAGACATCCGGAAAGTCACGGACTACCGGAACGTCCTCAAGGTCTGGCAAAGGGCTGGCGTTAAGAGGATATAACTGTCGCTTGGCTATTCGGGTCAAGACATTGACTATCTTCCCCGAAGGATGGGTGAGTTGAACAGTCCTAGAGAAGCAATCAATTTTGGCATGATGGGCTGACATCCAGTCCATACCCAAGATGATATTAATATCTGAAGATTTAAGAGCTATCAAAGATGCAAGGAAAACAAGTCTGTCGACTTGGATTTCATTTCCATGACTTACCCTAGAGGTTTGCCATTTGGATCCCGGAGTTTGAATTACCATAGAGGTGGGCATCTCACAGAATGTGGTGTTATGCAGACGAGCATAGCTCTCGGATATAAATGAATGAGATGCTCCTGTATCGAAAAGAACAGATGCCGGGTGGCAATTAACAAGGAGCGTACCGAGAACGACGTTGGGATCCTCTTGAGCTTCTTCGGCAGAGATGCAGTTGACATGGCCACGTGTAGCGGTGGCCGGCTTGGCGTGGAACACTTTACCTGTCGGCTTGCCACGGCCAACAGCTTTAGCAGGTTGGTTGGGGTTGGTCTGGGGACACTCGCGCATATAGTGGCCAAATTCCCCACACTTAAAGCAAGTCACGGAACTGGCGCGTGGAGGAGCATTGTTGGTTGGACCACCATAGGGCTTGGCTGGTGCAAACTGTTGAACAGGGCGAGGCGCCTGGAAGGATGGCCTCGGTGTGAACCTGGGTGGCAGGGCAGTGTTAGGCACCCACACGCGGCGCTTCTGAGGACCAGCACCGGATGAGGAACCCACGTCACGGCCATGCTTGCGTGTTGCGTCATAATCAGTCTGACCAGTCTCAGCACTGATGGCCTTGTTAACAAGCTTCTGAAAAGATGTGCACTCATGCAGACGGAGGTCGCGGCGAAGCTCAGGACTAAGTCCCTTACGGAACCTTGCTTGCTTCTTGGCATCAGTAGAAACTTCCTCAGTTGCATATCGTGCGAGGTTACCGAACTCCCTGCTGTAAGCATCCACAGAGAGTCGGCCTTGAGTGAAACTGCAAAATTCCTCACGTTTACGGTCCATGAGACCCTCCGGAATGTGATGTTCACGGAAAGCCTCGCTGAATTCAGCCCAAGTAGTGACATGGCCCGCTGGGCGGATAGCTCCATAATTCTCCCACCATAGACTGGCGGGGCCTTCAAGATGATATGCAGCAAAGGTGACCTTGTCAGCCTCAGCTACTAGCGCGGAACGCAGTTTGTGAGAAATACTGCGAAGCCAGTCATCAGCGTCGAGAGGCTCGACGGAGTGGTGGAACGTGGGTGGATGTAACTTGATGAAATCACTGAGTGACACCAAGTTATTTCTCTGATGGCGTGCTGTGTTCTGTTCAATACGCTCCAACAAATGGTTGGTCTCCCGCTTGTTTCTCTCGGCTTCCAGCATAACCTCGGCTAGGGAAGGAGGATGAGGCAGATTTGCATTCCTGACTTCACTGCCTTCGGCCTGCTCTTGAGGAGCAGGGTTATTGCGCGTGTTGACCATCCTAGGTAAACAAGACAATGATTTAGTCAGAATGATAAGATTCCGACATAGGATACAGAATGTAAGGAATAACTCGGAATGCAAGATGATCATCCGTATGACATGGTAGATACAGAAACTGCTTCTTTATTCCATCGTCATACACACCATACAAGGTTTAGTACAAGACCAAACAAGGTACTATTACGGTGAAAGGAAGATTACATAACATCGGAGGCATCCCAAGCTCCTATACATTATTTTTCTACACCTCCGGAAAGCGGTACAAACTAGGTCATATCCCACGAGTCACGCAGGACGATAGACGACACAGCTAGTACGAACTAGTGATACTACCACTAACTCAGACCGATCCGTAGTAGTCCTCGTAGAAGTCACCTCCATAGCCTGGAAGCTCAACATGATCATCCGGGAACAGACGATCTCGCGGAGCTTGTGGACCATAGGGGCTAGGATGAGGTCTTGGACCAACAGACGGTGGCCTGCGGGGACCGCGAGGTGGGGTGATGCCTCCTACATCACGTCAACCCATCACGTCTGGCAGAGCAGATCTCACAGGATAGAGATCGCGCATATCCGAATATCCAGCTTGCACAGCCGGTGCAAACCGAGTCAACATGGCCCAATGGTCAGCACGGGTATTGAAAAGCTCTAGCCTCAAGGCCCGATTTTCAGGTCCTTATCCTCGAGCATCTCAGCAGTGGTGCGAGTCCGTGAATCCTCCTGAGTGGGGTCAGCATAGATAGCCTGGAGATACCCTTGTGCTCCCGGAAGTGATGCTGGCATATACCGGAAATCAGAGTCCCGAAATAGGCCAGTCCTGACTCGCATGATGGTCATCATAGAATAGGCGGCATCCTGCACAGCCATCTCAATGGTAACCCCGAGTCCATAGGAGCAGTGAAGGGGCTCGGTGGATCCAGGATAAGATGGAAATATCCTGACAGTGCAGAGATACTGGCTTTGATTAAAGTCTCGAAATTGCTCTTCGACCGTGTACTCAGGATACCAACGGTATCCAGCCTCAGTCATTACCCTGACCAACATGGCAGTATGGCCGGGTACATCTAGGCATCGAGTCAGGCGAACCACTTGATTGAGGTCGCGAGTGGCCATCTGAAAGCACAACCATAATGCAAAGGCATTAGAATTTCTAGCAAAATTTCGACAGCATAACAGCTGTAAATGCTCAAAAAGGATTTTGAGACATTTGACAAAGGATTTCATACACACCCAACAACATCATATCAAAGTTCTGAGTCCATCCCAGCAACATAATGTGGTAGTATAACTGAACTAGGCTTGTATCCATCAAACCTATAAGGTACTACTGATTAGTAACACGTGAACCTGATAGAGAGAAAAGATCCTAATTCCTTAACCCCCGGTGGAAGAATAGACTGACTCAGATCAGAATGTCATAAGATAAAGGAGTAAAAAGAGCCTTACGTTCCAACCCACAAACAATTCCCCTACATATAACTAAAGAATTTCTAGACTCAACATCGACCCGTTTGGCTTGGAGAACCTACAGGCAGTCCGGCTCTGATACCAACGCTGTCAGGACCCCGACTCGATGTCACATCGATCTAGCCTGTAACACCTCATATCACTTTGCGGCCTCACGCACGGTATCCCCATGGGTGTCGCCTTACCCTTTGCCCGGGACCGTTTGCGCCTTTTGGCTCACGTATATGATAGTGTCGCTAGCATCCATATGATAAGGAGCCCGGGCTGACATGACTAGTCGTAAACCCAAAGTGGCACAGACTTACAGGGACAGGCATCCATGACCCAGCTTCGAACGTGTCGGTCATCAGCAAGTGGGTCCGGGCTGTAGCACTGGGCTAGCAGGACTCCGGTAAACCGGGCTGTAGCGGGCTAACAGGACTCCGGTACTCAATGCGTGACGTTTCCCCGAAGGGACAGACACAGGAACGAAGAAGGACACATGCCGGCCAGCCTAAGTGTTCCAGAGCAGTAGCAAGCTACCATGGCTCAGTGGTAACACTAGGAGACATTTCCCGGTAAGAGAGGCTACTAAAGATAAACAACTAGATAGTCAGATCCCACACATACCAAGCATTTCAATCATACACACAATATGCTCGATATGTGTAAATACAACAAGGCATCACAACATGACTCTACGACACAAGTACCTTATTTAAGGCCCAGAGAGCCATACATAACATACACATAGGTACGGGTCACACGACCCAGCATTCAAGTCATACAGTCATACAAACCAGCAGCGGAAGTAACTTGTCTGAGTACAGACAACTAGTAAAATAAAAGAGGCTTGGAAAGCCTAGCTATACTACGTGGTCCTTCACAAGCTCAGGATCACCACCTGGGCCTTAGCCTACTCATTGATGTCAACGTCTACGAAGAACCCATCAGAAGGGGTTGCAGCGTCTTCTGTAAAAATGTAGATTATAGCAACATGAGCACAAAGGTACTCAGCAAGACTTACATCAGATCCTACATACATGCATATTATCAAGAAGGGTTGGTGGAGTTGTTGCAGCAAGCCAGCTTTGACTCTTGGCTAGGCTATCCTACGAGACTCCATCTTGAAACGGTTTTGCGCACACGAGTCCACTACTCACCACTTCAATACACTACCGAGGATCCACCTCCGTCTTCCTACGGAAGATCCATCCTCGGCACTCACACTTATCTTGAGGCTTTTAGTAGTTTCCATTTACTTGTCTATGAACTGTATAGGCAACCAAGTAGTCCTTTACCGCGGACGCGGCTATTCGAATAGATCATGTTAACCCTGCAGGGGTGTACTTCTTCATACATGTTTCCACCACTTAGCATCTGCACACGACATGTGCTCGGCAGACTTCAAGTGAAAGCCGACGTGGGTGTAGACCACGACCTACCTAAACACCTAAGTCTCTAGTCCAGGTTTATCGCCTATTCGGGTTCCATCCATGAGGAGATCCGGCCGAGGTTTCGCTCACAGCCCCAAACGATGTGAATAGGGTTCCCGAGATACCTAACGGGTATTCGGTACACCGTGTCACGTACCTACCGCATCACAGCCCACCCCTACGGTCAGCGCTGTCCACGGCCTCCAGTAGGCTACAAACACCAGAAACTACTTGCAACTCCTGGACAGAGAACTAGGGTGAATAAGAAGTCGAGCGGGGTCATATTTCAGGGCCCAATGCATGGTAGTAGCTGTATCTTAAATCACACATACAGATCTCAGTGCTTAAGGTCGGCTTCAATGAAACAACCCACCATGTACTCCTACATGGCCTCTCATCGATACCTTTACCAAATCGTGTTCACCACATCACTCTCATTACCGACATAATCATTTCACTCTAGCTCATCACCCAGACGAACCAGACCTGACACGACTCTAAGCATAGCAGGCATAGCAAGGTAGGAACAACACATACATATGGCTCAAACAACTCCTACACATGCTAGTGGGTTTCATCTAGTTACTGTGGCAATGACAGGTCATGCAGAGGAAATGGGTTCAACTACCGTAGCACACAGCAGTTTGAAACGCGTTGTCTTAATGCAGTAAAAGAGAGCAAGAGCGAGAACATGGGATTGTATCGATATGATCAAATGGTTGGTTGCTTGCCTGATGGATCGATGCACGGATACGATTCTTCACTAGGGTAATCACGGTACTCCTCGGAGGCAGAACCTGCCGCAAAGAACACCGATACACCACCATCACCAAACAATGTGCGACAATATGATGCATGCATGAAACATGGCAATATGAGTGTGTTGGGCTAATGAAACTAAGACCAGAAGGGTATGAACCAATTTGAACCAAAGATTCAAATTTCAAACTCATACATGGCCCTTTAAAGTGTTTTATCTTGTTCTGCATTAAACATCAAGTTAGCTTGTTTAATCATGCATGAAAATAGTACAGATGGATAGATTGGATTTTTCTGATCATTTTTCATATATAACTTGTCTGATTTAGAGTTACAGATTAAAAGTTATGAATTTTTGAAGTTTAAACTATATTCTGGAATTTCCTATATTAGAATAAATCTAGAAATTAATTTATTGCGTCAGCCATGCGTCAGGATGACGTCAGGGTCAACGGAGACGTCTAGGTCAAACCTGACTGTGGGTCCAGGGTGTCAGGGTAATTAGATTAGTTAAAGTTTAATTAAAACTAAACCTATTTAGTTAAAAGGGCTGGGCCCCACCTGTCATTGACTCATCGGAGTCAACCAGGGCCCACCCGCGGTCAAACCCAGGTCAGCTGCACCGGCGTTTAGCCGCCGGCGAGCCCGACGCGGCGGCGGAAGTGGTTTTTGCCGTTCCGGCAACCAAACGAGTCGCGGAGGCCATCGGAGTGGAGCTGAGGAGGAGCCGCAGCTCTTGGTGGAGTCCGTTGGGGTCGGGGTGGCCGGAGTTGGCGCCGGCGACGACTTTGGCGGCCACCGGAGTTCGGCCAAAGGCGAACTTTACGCTAGAGGGGTCGGTGAGGTGCGGGGAGTAGCTGGTTAGGTGCTACGTGATGTGGTGAGCATGATGGACACCAGTTTGTGGCCGGAGGGTGACCGGGAGCACGCGACGAGCTCCGCGGCGGTGGGTGCGGTTGAGCTCCGGGAGGTCACTACACAGCTCGGAAGCAAGAAAAGAAGGGAGGGGAAGATGGCTAAGCTCACAGGGAGTTCGACGAAGCACTTGGTGCGGCCGGGGACGGGCCGGAGCGACGTCGGCTTTGAAGGGGATCTTCGGCGACGGCGGTTCGGTCGAGGTCGATGCGGTGGGCTCGGGCCTTGCGAGCGCTCGGGGCTCGGCTTGCTCGAAGGAGAGGAGGATGGCGGAGCTCCTGGACACGGCGGCACGGCGTGGGGTTGACGGAGGGCGTGGCTACGGCGAGGGGGTGGCGGCGATGGCGTCGGCCATGGCGGGGGAGCGCGAGAGAGAGGAGTTGGGGGAGAATGGAGGTGTCCTGCGGGTTCACGGCACGGCGTGGAGTTCATCCATCCAGCCACGAGGCGAGGAGGTGAAGCAGGGCGACGGCCAGCTGCGTGGCGCACGCTGCGGCCGCCGTCGGGCACCTGCCTGCCTGCCTGGCCAGCAAGCAGCTCGCTGGCGCGACGCTGGGCTGGGCCGGCAGGTGGGCCGGGTGCTGGGCGCCAGGTAAGTTTTTGCTATTTCTCCTGTTTCTATTTTTTAATACTTCTGCAACTTTGTTGAATTATTAAAAATACTTAGGCAACTCCTAAAATCACCAAACTACTCCTGGTCCATAGTTGGATTATTTCCAACATGAAACATTTTAGTTTGGAGATATTTGAGCATTTGAATATTTTATATAATTTTAAATGCCCAAATTCAAGTATTTATGATTTAATTCAAAGACCCTAAGATGACCTGGGAAAATGTGCATCACTTTTGGCAGAGGTTCTGAACCAAGACAAAAATGATGGGCATTTTAGAAGGGCATTTCAGGTTCATTGAAAAAGTTTTTAGTAAACCCTAGTTGGTTTCAGAGGGGGCTGGGGGTTCTGTCATCCCCATTTCAGGTTTCTGGTGAAAGAATAGACATGATGCACACTCTAATGCATGAACTAGCTAGGGTGTGACAAGGAAAGACTCCTACTGTGTGAGTATATTTATATAAGGAATATGGTACCAGTTACAATTACATTATCAGTATATACAGCCCCATTGCCCCATTTTGAGGTAGGGGGTAAGGAGGATTTCAGGAGATAAGAACTACTAGGGAAGGGAGGTTACAAATGCAAGTACAAGAGGCCTATGTGCCTCTTTCACCCTGTGTTTGAGGAGCCTAAAGTCCTCTTTGAACCTATGCAGACAGGAGTGCAGTATGGGTACAATAGCTCTGAAGTGTTTGTTGTTCCTCTCCCTTCCAAATACTCCAAGCAGCCAGAAGAAACTTTTCAATGAAAGTGGCGATGTTTGCATGGATTTTTGAACTTGGATGGCTTGCAACCGACTGATGAAGGGTTCCCAGTCGATGTCGGACATTGTCCAGCATTGGCGACCGAAAGGGCATGTGAAGATCATGTGATCCACCGTTTCTTCTATATGTTGGCCACAAAGGAGGCAATCGTGATCATCTCCAATGTTGTAGTGCCGGCGTTTCAACATATTTCTTGTATTAAGACCATCGTTGAGCAGGAGCCAACTAAATACTTTAATTTTCATCGCGCATTTGGATTTCCAAAGCCAGGCAAACACTTGATGTGATTGGATTTCTCTGAAGTATAACGGGTAGTAGTCCGTGGACTTGAACACCATCTTGCCCCAAGTATTGTGCCAGACGTTTGAGTTTGCAGTTGTGGGCTAGATGTGGCTGGATATGGCCTGCATGTCACGAATCTCATCAAGTGCTTGAGGCGAGAGTGGGAGGTGGAATGCTTCTCCCAAGGACATGATCGGTAGGAAATCCTTGACCAAGGTATCTTCATGGATGTCGTATGAGAATGCTCGTGGGTGTGAGTCTAACAATATGTGATGCATCCACAAATCCTTCCAGAACAATGCAGTGGAGCCTCAAATGATGTTAACCATTGAGATTTATCGAAAAATAGGTGTAAACTTAAGCACGTTACGCCACCAGAAGGATCTAACTGGGTCGGTAGCATGAGGGAGCTTACGAGTGTAGTATGTGTCCCAAATGAGTTGCACCCACAGCACCTCCATCTTGTTATAGAATTTATGTAGGAACTTCAGTAGGAGAGCCTCATTCTGGAGGCGAAGATTAATGACTCCGAGCCCACCTTTACTTTTGGGTTTGCAGAACATGTCCCAAGCAGCTAGAGAGTTGCATTTCTCCCCTTGTTCAGTTTTTTATAGTCCGAAGACATCTGTGTCTAATCTTGTCAAGCATCTCAATGATCTTAGAGGCAACTTGAGGGTGCACATGGCATATATCAGCAGAGATGTGATCATGGAGTTAAGAAGGGTCAGTCTGCCCGTGTGTGACATGAGGGGCCACATAGATGAGAGGCGCCTTTCCACAGAGCAGACGAGGGGCATAAGAACTTGGATCAAGAGGCACATGGTGCCCATAGGGAGCCTGAGGTACGTGAAGGGCATTGTTCGAACTAAGCATCCAAAGATAGTTGCAATGCTGCTGGTGAGATTTTCATCCAAGTTGATGGGGATAAGCACGGACTTATGGAAGTTAATATTTGGACCAATTGATTGAGCATAGTCCAAAAGGATCCCCTTGATGATTGTAGCTTGGCGTGTGCATGCAGGCATTAAAATCAGAGTGTCGTCCGCATATTGGATCACCGGGTAGTCCATGTGCCCATTACTTGGGAACGGGATCTCGATAAGACCTCGTCTGTATGCATCATTAATTGTTTATTGGAGTAGATCAGCCGCGAGGACGAAGATAAGTGGCGATAGAGGATCACCTTGGCGAACCCCACGATGACAGTGATATTCACGGCCCGGAACACCATTAAGGAGCACTGAAGATCTCCTAGAAGAGAAGATGCATTTAATCCAGGAGATCCACTTGTCATTAAAACCCATGTGCCTCATAATGTTGATCATGGGTTCATGTTTGATAGTGTCGAAAGCTTTAGCAAAGTCCAATTTTAGCAAAACGATCTCTCTTTTGGACTTTTGGCATTGGTGGATATATTGAAAGGCCCATGCGAGGCAATCTTGGATCGTTCTGCCACGGATGAAACCATATTGATTACAATGTATGATTTGTAATATCACTTTTTGCAAACGATTGGCCATGATCTAACAAGGAGCCCATATTACCTTTCTTCTCCTTTGAATAAATGTTTGCAGATTCTAGCTTAGTCCAATGCACGTGCACTCTTATTATTATTCACATCATTCGGTCGTGCAAGTAAAAAAGCAATAATGACGATTTGATGAAATGATTGAGGTGGAGAAAAGCTGGTATGGACTCGACCTATTTTCACTGGTACACGTCGGTGCTATACAAATGGTTTTTAACCCCTTTCCGCGACGGCATTTGGAACCGTCGACAAGTGAGTGTGGGCGATAGGGGGTCCTTTCCACACGACCCAGAAACCGTCGGGGATATGCCCTCCTGGCACACACGCTCGGCAAAATCAGGTTGTGTGTGACCGGTGAGCGAGCAAATACGGTTATACGTATAGTAGTGCTAAAAAAATACAATTATACAGGCAAAATTGTTTCCGGTTGTAAGTACATCCCACATAATCAGCCCCCGCTAAACATTTCCATTCGTATGTACACTCCACACAGTCCATCCAAGGAATATGTTTCCGTTAGTATGTACATCCCACATAGTTAATCCAATAAGTACTAAATGTTAGCGATGCGCACAACATCACAAACAGTCAATAATTTTGAAGCGTGTGTAATAAGGTGACTATCACAAACATTTAATAAGAAAGAACTGTGTGCAATGCTGTTGTTAATCGCACACGTTTTTTCTTGGCTGATCGTGTGTGCAGTGCAGATTGATCGCACATGTTTTTTCCTGGCTGATCGTGTGTGCGGTGGAGATTGATCGCACATGTAGTGGATCCTAGAAACATGTCTGTTCTCCACGTCTATCGCAGACGTTTCGCTTTTGCAAACCGTGTGCAGTGCAATCCCTAATTAATCCCTAATTTAAAAATCACATTTTTGAATTTGAAAGTAGGCAATCACTTATTTCATATCCAACCAATTTTATTACAAATATAGGTTCAACCACTAATGCATAATTCGATGCACAAGTACATATACTGAAGAACTACAGAAGCACCAAGTAAAGAATGATGAACCACAGTTGTACTAAAGACTGTAAAGAGAGAGGCGAAAGACATTCTGGTTGCTGGAGAAGCTGAAGCGGAATGCCCATATTGTGCCCTCCTCCGTGCGTAATGTGCGCACGACTCTAGGCCAACCCCTTGTGATGGCTGCCCGTCCGTCCTTCACTGTCTTCATTACGACTTCTCAATGCTCATTGTAGTCTGGATGAAATGCTTTAACCTTCATTGCATGTCCACCAATAATGTACTTTGCGAGTTAAACTTGAGTGAACTGCTTTGGGAACCACTGTGAATGAAAAAGATTCAGACAGTGTTGTCTAGCAACTCATTATGGGCAGTAAAAAGAGAAGGCTGCAGAGTTTGTAGTTACCATCCTACAGCTCACTGTTGTGTTGGATAGAGCATAAAAAAATTGCTTTCCACCATTCACATCTTTTTGCTAATAATCCTTATCAGTTTCCTCACTTGATGCTTGTTCATGAATATCTCATTACCCCCATACGCAAAAAGGGTCGATGCGTGGATCCTTGCCAAGGGCATATGTACCTACAAGCAACAAGTCAATGTTAGAGGCTAACAAGTGTCCAGGCCTGGATCTATATGCACTACATTATGGAATGACGGGGAAGTACAAGCCGAGGGATGAAGCTAACCTCGGCGGAAAATGGTGGCCACTCCCGTTGTTGTCCTGCATAAGTAGTGGAAAGGCATGATAAGTACGACAACCTTAACATCAAACAAATATAGCAAAGGTAAACAATATCATCTCTAAATGATAGCTTGAATGTGTTGGTTTTAGCATGTTGTTAAATCATATATAAAATGGAAGGCAATGTTACCAACAGCAGGCTTAACAGCCATCAAATATTGCAATTCAAACTGGTATTGTTGAAAATGAATAGAACGTAGGTAATTCTTAAACATCACTAGATAAATGTGTAAAACTGAAATAAAGGGCATGTGTTAACTACACCAGGTACTGGAAGCAAATATAGCCGTTCAAACTGGTATTGATGCAGTCGAGCGGCACAGTTCCAACTTGCACATAATGAACAACACGTTGCGAATGACTGAAATAAACAAGGCATAAATGATCAGTATAACAACCAAATATAGCCATTGAAAACTGGACAGAGTCTCACAGGAACCAACCTAACAAGAAAATAAAGATAAACAGGGCATATGCTTGAAAACTGGACAAATGCTCACTTCAACCAACCTAACAAGCAAATACAGATAAACAAGGCATCTGCTTGAAAACTGGACAAATGCTAAAAACGCAACCTAACAACCAAATACAGATAAACAAGGCATCTGCTTTATAATTGGACAAATGCTCACTGCAACCAAACTAAGACAAAATACATATAAACAAGGCATCACCTCGATAACTGGAAAAATGCTCATTGCAACCAACCTAACAACCAAACATAGATAAACAAGGCATCTACTCACTATAAACGACCAAATGTTTTTGTACACTTTTTTTTGCCATTCCGAATCAATATAGCCATTCATGAAACTGAAGTGGTCAATTCCTACTTAAACATCACATAGCCCTATTAAACAATACATTTTTGCATAACTGAAATAATTAAACACGACATAGTTATAGCACCGCACGACAAATGCTACTACAACAAAGGGTATGGGTTTGGCAAGCTAGAAAAGGTAAGATTTGTTGATAGGATGTTGCCTCACATTTCATGGACGGGATCCTTCCAGTTGGAAGAGCACAGACCCATGGTGGAAGAACCTTTGTGGTTGCCCTCCTCGTGGTCGGTCATGGTCGATGAGATCTGACTTGGCAATTGAGGATTCCAAGCCGCTCGTAGAACATGTCCTTCATAAATGACAAAATGGGCTCGATGGCATATAAGGATCGCAAATCCTTGACCGCTTGGCAGAGGAGATCAGCGGCAGGGCCATCGAAGAGATCGACAACGGTTCAATCAGAGGGGTTGGGGCTGGACCACATAACCGGTGACATGGCCCGCGTGAAGTCGTCACTGTCGACGAGCTTGATGTCGTAGCCAGATTTCCCGAGATACAGTAATACGCAAGCTTTCTGACATGAAGCCTTCGACATGGCAACATAGTCAACATCTTCGTTGGCTTCCGCGGTGACGTGTTGCTCCGGGATGACAGGTCGGGGCGAACGGCGGCCACCACACCAATGTCCATAGGAGAGGCCATGATAAACCACTTCTTGGCCGAACGCTGGTCAGGCTCCACGGGATACGTGGTCGAGCTTAGGCTGCGACATTCTGGAGCAGGGGATGTGGATCTGGCGGGGAGGGACACCGCATGCCTCATCTAAAAACTCAGGGGAGTGGGGCGATGGTATGGGAATCGCTGGGTAGCCTGAACTTTATTATCTAAGCTAGGAGGAACGGGCAGACCGACATAGGTTGGCACCAGCGTCGGCCGCGCCAGCGGCCGCCGCGAGCTAGGGTTCGAGGGGGGGCGGGTGGGGGGCTGTGGTGGGGAGGGATTGTGGTGTTTGAGGATACGCCACGGCTACTAAAATTTTTAGTAATGGTGGGCGGAGATGGTGGTGGACGAGGGAGGGCGACGGTTCAAATGCCTCGGCTACTGCAATTTTACTATAAGGTCGGTGCTGGAGGAGTGTGGGCGACGGTTGAAGTACGGCAGCTACTAAAATTTGGGTAAAGGAATTGGTGCGGGGCGGGAGTGCCCAAGATTGCGCACGGTCTAATAAGAATATGCGTGTATGATAATAAGGAAAACTGGCGGAACCGACGATTTTTGCAACGCCCAAGGCAGGTAGTTTGTTTTTATATTTCTAGCTAGCTGGTCTATCGCACACGGATTGCAGAGTCGTGGTGATTTTATACCACACTTGCATCGCACACGGTTAAGCCAGTACCTCCACCATTTGCTCGTGCTTGCGCAGTCATGGGATTTTACAACGCACTTGCATCGCACACAGTTAAGCCAGTACCTGCACCATTTTGCTCGCGCTTGCGCAGTCATGGTGATTTTACAGCGCACTTGCATCGCACACGGTTAAACTAGTACCTCCAGCATTTTCTCGCACTTGCATCGCATACGGTTAAGCCAGTACCTGCACCATTTTGCTCGCGCTTGCGCAGTCATGGTGATTTTACAAAAACGTAACCTATGAAAACAGAGTCTACAAATTAGCAAAACAAGGATGATCCCAAGGTTTATATAATATGCAACTTCCCATGGGGTAACCCATCCTTGGACTACTCTAGCCCGAGCACGCTTAACTTCTGCATTCTATTCGACTAGGCTAGTGGATGGGAAGCGGCACCTTGCTGATAGGAATTGCCACCTTGCCTTTAAGGCGTTTCACGCTGGTCACCCTATGGGACCTACTCCCTCCTATCATGCACATTTGTTCTTTTTGAAACTGTGTGCGATGGCTGGTGTGTCGCCGCCTAGCCTTCAATGAGCACTGACACTAGTAGCGGGAAACCGATGAGATGAGTGGCGGGAAACAATAGCCTTTTTAGAAAGCGTACAATAGAAGGGAGCGTGAGGTAGCACGATGCATGCGCACAATGCTTACCCATGTACTGCATGTGCTATCGAAAGGGCTGAGGGTTGTCGCTCGATCTAGGAGCATCCAACGGTGCAGACGTACGATCCGTGGGGTTTGGGTTCTGGCTAATCAGAACGCATGACTCAGATTGCGCGCGGCATAGGCCACGGTTTGGTAGGCACACAACTTTCATTTGGCCTTTTTATACACTAATTGAGTTTCTAGGCATTTAATGTCCATAATTCAAATCTGAACTTCAAATACATGCTCCAGTTCACCAAAATGGCTAGAAAAATTATACATGTGTCCTTGGGTGCATGTTTAGGTCTCATGCTAGGAATGGGAACGAATTACAACCGTACCGGCATCCTGGCTTGTCCTCAAACATTTAGAATCTCGGTTTTTAAATCCCCATAAATCCTAAACTCACCAGAAAGTCATGAAAGTTAGCATGGTGTCACGTCTTGGCGCACATATGTTGTGGTAAAAACATTGTCCAATTTGGGCCAAGCTTTATTACAAACCTCTCACAAACCAGAGCTTCTCTCAGAGAAGCCTCGTGGTTCTGATAGGGAAACGTGTCCCCCTTGTGGCAAAACATAATCACCGCATCTTTTCGCCTTGTATTTTCTTCTACGGGCAACATGGAACGACAGGATATCCGTGCAGAAATTTAAACTTATTCAGGGTTCGTTTGGCCTTTTTTATACACTAATTGAGTTTCATAGGCATTTAATGTCCATAATTTAAATCTGAACCTCAAATACATGATCCAGTTCACCAAAATGGCTAGAAAAAATATACATGCATATGTCCTTGGGTGCATGTTTAGGTCCCATGCATGTCAGGAATGGGAACGAATTACAACCGTACCAGCATCCTGGCTCATCCTCAAACATTTGGAATCTCGGTTTTTAAATCCCCGTAAATCCAAAACTCACAAAAAGTCATGAAAGTAGGCATGTGTCACATCATTGCACATATATGTCGTGGTAAAAAACATTATCCAATTTGGGTCAAGCTTTATTACGAACCTCTTACAAATCGGAGCTTCTCTCAACAAGAAGCCTCTTGGTTCCGATAGGGAAACGTGTTCCCCTTGTTGTCGAAACATAGTCACTACCTCTTTTCATCTTGTATTTTCTTCTACGGGCAACATGGAACGACATGATATTCATACTGAAATTTAAACTTATTCAGGGTTCATTTGGCCTTTTATACACAAATTGAACTCCCTAGGCATTTAATGTCCATAATTCAAATTTGAACTACAAATACATGCTCAAGTTCACCAAAATGGCTAGAAAAATTGTACATGCATGTGTTCTTGGGTGCATGTTTAATTTGGTCCCATGCTAGGAATGGGAACGAATTACAACTGTACCGGCGTCCTGGCTCGTCCTCAAACATTTGGAATCTCAGTTCTTAAATCCCCATAAAATCCAAAACTCACAAGAAAGTCATCAAAGGTGGCATGGTTTCACGTCATGGCACATATATGTCGTGGTAAAAACATTGCCAATTTGGGCCAAGCTTTATTACAAACCTCTTACAAATCAAATCCTATCGCAAGAACCCTCGTGATTTTTATAGGGTCCCCTTGTGGGCCAAACAATAATCGCTCCCTTTTCTAGCCTCGTATTTTTTTCTACATGTAACACGTACCGAACAATGGGAGATTCACGCTGAACTTTGAAATTATTCAGGGTTCATTTGACCCTTTTTATTCATTAATTGAGTTTTCTTGGCATTTAATGTCCATAATTCAAATCCAAACTACAAATACATTCTCTAGTGCACCGAAATGGCTAACGTACATTTGTCCTTGGGGTGCATGTTTAGGTCCCATGGAACGAAATGGAAATGAATTCAACCGTCTCATCGTCCTTCCTTGGCCACAAACATTGCGAATCTCAGTTTATAAATCTCTGTAAATCCAAAACTCACCAGGAAATCATGAAACTTGGCAGGGTGTCACTGCATGGTACATATAATTGTCCAATTTGGGCGAAGATATATTACAAGCCTCTTACAAACCGAAGCTTCTCTCAACCCTCGTGGTTTTGGGGGCGAAACGATAAGCATTGCCTCTTCAAGCCTTGAACTTTGTTTTCTACCGGCAACATAGAATAACAGGAGTGTCGTGCCGAAATTTGTAACTGTTTAGGGTTCGTCTGGCCATTGTATATATTATTACTAATAATTAAGTTTTCTACGCATTTAATGTAGTCCATAATTCAAATTTGAACTACAAGCACATGCTCCAGTGAAGCAAAATGGGTGGGAAACCGTACATGTGCCATTGGGTGCATGTTTAGGTCTCATTTAAGGAATGAGAATGAATTACAAACTTGTCGTAGTCCCGAAACATTGAAAATCTTTATTTTTAAATCCTAGTAAATCAAAAACTCACCCAAAAAACATGAAACTTGGCATGGTTTTTCATGACATGGCACATATATGCCGTGGTAAAAAAATCGTCCAGTTTGAGAAGAGGCGCGCACATTATTAGCCAACGGAGTCCTTTTTGAAACAAAAAGATAACACGTTAATATCGCAAACGGTTGTATTATATGAGCCGTGTCAAAATTTAACCATACTCAATGTCGTGCATGCAACTGTTTGATTAGACAGGACGAGCGCGAGAAGTCCGTCGTGTAGGCTCGAGGGGACGCGTGCGAGCAGTCCTCCGTGCAGGCTCGACGGGACGTGTGCATCCTATCCACCTTGCAGGCTGGACAGGACAAGTGCGAGCAGCAAGGCCGCCCATGCTCACTGGGAAGCGACCTCTTTGACCTCCATGCACCAGCTGCCGCCCACCTTGCTCACAACTTCTCCATTAATGGGTTAATTAAAGCGCCCGCCTTCGTTGTTTGCTTGTGATGCCATGGCAACATTTGCTTTGTTCGTGTTTTCAACTCGTATTCCGGCCTAATTTAAATTGCCACATAGGGCAACGGATATTACAACAACAAATAAAATGGCAATGGATAGTACGACGACAAATTTACAATGGCAGAGATAATGATTGTCTTACATATTCCGGATAATTTAAAATGCCACATGCGGCAAATCCCGAAAGACACGGGGGCAACAAAAGAAGGAAATCACAGACAACAATCTGGATCGCTACTGTATCTACTCTTTGATGGATCGTCGGGTGATGACATCCCCCAGCTGCTTCTTCAATTCCTCATGACTTTGCCTGAGAGCAGTCACGGATTCCTCCACCTCTTGCTTGCGCTCGATCCGAAGCTTCCTCAAATCACCCATCAGTTCCTCGACAAAGGCTGTTAGCATCATCCCCGTGGCATTGCTCTGCTAATGCAGCATCTTCCAGCCAGCAGACTCCTCATCCTTATCAACAAGCACCTTGAGGAGCTTCGCATTGTCACCCATGAGTTGCTCGACGAGGCCAGTTGCCTTCGAGGCATTGCTGATCTCGAGCAGCTTCATCAAGCCGTCGACCAGCTCATGCTGCTTAATGAGGCCAGCGAGAATGTCGTTGTTGCCGGCCAAGGACTTCAGAAACGCCATCTCATCATGATCGCCGAGGTGGCAAGTGCGCTTGTGAGAGCCCTTGCGTACCCGTGAGAGCTCGTTCGAGGGCTCCATGGCGCGTCGGGACATCTCTACTGCGGCTGCGGCTGTCGCTTCGTGACGGGACCTCTCTAGTGCTTTTGCGGCCTTGGTCTTTGCTGCCTGGTTATATGCCCACCTGAAACTCCTCCTACCGGTCATGGCGGAACGACTTGACAGGAAAGACCAATTTTGTGGGTGATGGGGAT
Organism: Triticum dicoccoides; assembly: GCF_002162155.2. Lineage (NCBI taxonomy): Eukaryota > Viridiplantae > Streptophyta > Magnoliopsida > Poales > Poaceae > Triticum > Triticum dicoccoides. The sequence goes on along the minus strand of NC_041383.1, from coordinate 374,327,120 downwards.
AGGAACTATGAACTAATTTTCGAGTGGGTAGTTTTTATAGCCCGGTGCTAAGTGTGAACACACACTAGTTTGATCTGTGTGAACAGGCTTGCAATTACTTATTGCGTTGTAATCTGCAATGTGACAAGAAACAAAGTCAAAATTTATTGATGGTTCTGGGCCTAAAAAGCCCTGTTTCTGTTGTTCTGCCTCATCGCAAACAGGTCTTTTGGATAAACCGAATGCCACGCATTAGAAGCCCGAAATGTGGGCCCTTGTTCTCGGATGTACGTGTGCATCTCTGCCCACTATCACACACGGTCATGATATCACCATCATGTCCTATGGATGCGCCGTCGCATCTCCCACGGGGTGCCAGAAGGTTGACCACGTGGTTGCTCGCGTGGCGTCCCTGCGCGCGCTCTGCTCCCTGTTGAGGCAAATTTACAATGGTAACGGTTAATAATTGTCTTACATATTCAGGATAATTTAAAATGCCACATGCGGCAAGGCACAAAACACTCATAACCTCTTATGCATAGAATTATAATAAAATATATGATAAAAAGCTGAGTTGGTGGCCTTCCGACCACGGTCTTCTCAGACTCCATGATCAGCATATCACCCTTGCAGCCGTTCATTATGTGTACCTTACTAATCATCACACACGAGTACTCGAAGACGCATCATGTATGATACTCCTAGCCATCGCAAGCAACTAGTTCATTGGAGTGAACTATATGCCGTATATGGCACACACATTGACATGGCTGCCCATTTTCGTTGTTCTTCCTCATCACAAATAGTTCTGCTGGATCAACCGTATGCCCAGCATCACACACGCAAGTAAAACCTAAACCGTGTTTGATGTCTCCGCCATCGCAAATGTGTTGCACCTTTTTTGATGGTTTTTTACACCACCATTTGCGATTATTGCATCGCACACAGTTTCATCAAAGCGTCTCTGATCATAGTGTCGCGTTAGCAGCATCCTGTAGTAGTATTTGTTTTTGTAAATATGATTAGCTGATCGTTCTTGATTCAGCCCATTATGAATGAAACGTGTTTGCAATGGCAATTTGTAACATCCCAATTTTCAATTTGGATGTTATACATAGATCATCATATGCATATCATTTTTATTCTTGCATTTTGGTTGTGATCCTAGGAATCTTAAGCAACTCAAGGACCCAAGGAGAGAGTTGGAGGTTTCACAAAATTCATATTTGAATTCATTTCAAATTTGAAGAGAGGATCAATTTGATTTTATTATTTTCACTCCAATTATTTCCAATATTAAAAATAAATTAGAGAAGATAATATGACTTCTTCAACCTAAGAGAAATATTGGAGAAAGAATTTTAAAATCAAATAATTGTTTTATTGATATTTTATTTGCTATTTTATTTGAATGAGAAAAATATTGCATTTTTGAAAATTGCATCTTAGTCCAGAAAAATGTTCATCTTGTCCTAAATATTAGGTTTGGACGGTTAAAATTGTTTCTGGAATATTTAGAATTCTCTTTATATTTATTTAGGATTTTTCCTTCGGGACAAAATTGTTTTTTAAAAAAAGTTTCGGACCGACTAGGCCGAAGCCCAGCCAGCCCAGCGCGCCGTCCGCCTTGTCCCTGAGCGCGGGACAAACTCCCGCCGCCGCACGCCGCCGAGTCCGGCTCGGCTACGGCCCACCGCC
>NC_041383.1:374302300-374325006 GCF_002162155.2 Triticum dicoccoides | reverse complement strand
CCGCCGCCGCTGCAGCCGTCCCGCTGCTCCTGCTGCGTCGCCGCCGCCGCACGCCGCTGCTCGCTGCACCCTGCCGACGCCCGTGCTACCGCCGAGCCGCTGTCCGCCGCCGTCGTTGACCGACGCCGTGGAACCGGTAAGAACCGACCGTTTCTCAGTTTATTTTGGTTCGATAGATTAGATCGGTTTGCTTTAGGGTTTTCCTATTTAACGAACGTTTGTTCATTCGTTTTTTCGGCCGGTATTCGTTAGACTTGTTCTATTAGCGAACGTTTGCACCGTAGGCTTTTCTTTTTAGTTTATTTTTTGGCCAGGGACCTTTCCGTGAATAGTTTTCTCATGATTTAGCCCCTGATCTTAAAACTAGCATAACTTTTTACTCATTTATCCAAATTAGATGAAACCATCGCCTAAATCTTCGTATCATTCAGTTCTTTCCAGTTAACCAACTTGAACATGATTTTGATACTGTAAAATTTGAGTTTAGTCTAGATTAGTAAACTATCTTGTTTCGTTCGTATTTTGAGTTTCGTTTCTCCGTTTGAGTTGTTCCTTTTTGCAAATCGTAGCTAATCACATGTACCTACTGTTAAAATCTAATCCACATGATAATAATGCTATTAGGTTTGACTGTTGTTAGTTTAAGCCGTTTGTTAGTTTTGTGTTTGATTTGGATCTTTTCTCGGTTTTCTAGTTGCTTCGTTTGAGTGGTTGCTTATGTATGATGCTGTTTGTCTGCGCTAGATTACCCGGAGTGCGAAGCTTGTTACTACGAATCTCTAGAGTTTCCAGATCGTCAGCAAGGCAAGTTACACTTTGACCATACTCTTCTTTACCCAGTTTTTATTATGCATTAGTATTACCCCTCAAATATTTGCATGAGTAGGATTTGGGAACATGTGGTTTGATTGTAGTACTTGAGGTAGGAACCTAATACCTTTTGAACACCCCGGGAATATACGTTATGCTTATTTATTGCTTATCCATGCTCGTAGATGGGGTTTGGATCGTGATTCACACATGGAAGTTTGAGACTTATTTAATCATGGATAGCATTAAGGTGGAAACTTTAATATACATCTGGGTGGATTGGTTGAGGCACCTGGGGAACCCAGTGTTGCCTATTTAAGGAAATCTCAGAGTACCCATGTGATTTTTCCTTAGGTTCACCACCCAGGCTCAAAGGGATCATAAGATTATTCATGCTAGAAACTTCCGTGTGCATCCACAAGCCATTATGGGCTCTGGCATAGTTGAGTAAGTTGCGTGAGCTCTTGAAGAGGTGGACTAACAGATGTAGGGAAAAGTAGGTGTACCGGTTCGCCCGGAGTAGAGAGTTAGTGCTTCAGAAAGACTATGTCTCGATCATCCGATCATGGATGCGGTCGAGTCTTGTGGGGAAAGTGCGCAAACCTCTGCAGAGTGTATAAACTAATCATGGTTAGTCGTGTCCCTGGTTATGGACATCTTGAGTATCTGGTACTTGAATTATTGATGTGATCTCAACACTTTACTTAATTAACTTGTTGGGTTAATGATGATATTTTTAATTGGGATTTGAGTTGGGATTACCTTCTCAAATATTGGGCAACTTGGGAGTAGTTAAATAAAATTTATTCCTTTGTTGTAGGGAAAAACTAGGTTTATGAAAAACCATAAACTTACAGCCTCCACCAGCCAAATATTGCATGTAGATATAGTCCTTGCATTTCATTGCTTTACAGTGTAACTCTGCCAGGATATTCAATGCTGACCTACATGGCTGCAACGTCTCATGTTGCGGACTACCTAGATGACGAATAAGGTGCCATAGGTCGTTGTTTTGCACTCAACTATGCCGTTGGAGTTGATGGACTCATTTACATTCGAAACTTCTGCAGTTATTTAGTTTAGATGGCCTTCAGCAATGATATTTTTGTGTAATCATACTCTTTATGAGGACTCAATTTAATAAGTGTGTGATTGAACTCTATTATAATTCCTCTAGTACTATGCATGTCAGCATTACCGATCCAGGGATGACACTGATGCACAGAGACTTCGATCCATTCGGATCATGGTCGCTACACAATTAGAGATTATAGTTACTCATGACATGCTTAATTAGCTAGGAGTTGATAATGGTTTATCTTGCATGTCAACATGCATTTAAAATGGTTATGATTTAGTATGATAGGATGGTATCCTCTTCTGAATGATTCAAGTGGCTTGACTTGGCACATGTTCACACATGTAGTTGATCAAAATCAACATGGCATCCACTACATTTATTTTCATGGTGATTTATATCCTACTCATGCTTGCACTCAATGTTGATTAACCTCAATGCATGTTTATGACCGTTGTCGCTCTCTAGTTGGTCGCTCCTCAATCTTTTGCTAGTGTTCACTTGTACTAAGCAGGAATACTGCTTATACATCCACTTCCTTAAACCCAAATTTATTCCATATGAGTCCACCATACCTACCTATATGCGGTATTTACCCGCCGTTCCAAGTAAATTTGCCTGTGCCAAACCCTGAACCTTAAAATAATAATCTATTATACCCGAATCGCTCATATAGCGATTGGGGATGTCTGTATCTTCCATGCTAGATGGGTTATTCTCACAATAACTGTTTATTCACTTGTCATTCACGAGAAAGTGGCTGGTAATCGGGATGCCCAGTTCCATGCTCAAAATCAAATCAAAATATAATCATAAAACAAAACTCCCCCAGGACTGTTGTTGGTATGGACGGTACCCGTTGATTCGGCTAGCCGTGCAGTGTGATTGTTGGTGGAGGGGGGATTAAAAATTTGCCATTCTATTTGGGAACCGCCTATAATGTATCTAGCATGGAAGATAGTGAGATTTCTTGCTTGTTATTTTGACAATGAAAGCATAGCGCTCAAAATTATATTCATGTCTGTTTTAAAAAGCTCCAAGCTCTGGCACCTATGCAAATCCCTGCTTCCCTCCGCGAAGGGCCTATCTATTTACTTTCATTGTTGAGTCATCGTCTTCTTATCAAAAGCACCAGTTGGAGAGCACCATTTTCATTTGTAAGCTTTGTTTTTAATTGATATTGAGTATGAGTGTCACTAGATCTCTTTTGCCATGAATTATCATGTCTAGTCGCTCCTTGATCTTCAGGGGTGCTCTGCATTTATGTTTTGCGGTCTCAGAAAGGGCTAGCGAGATTCATTTTGTTATATCATATCATGACTGCTTTGAAAAGGTGTTGTCATCCGAGATTCATTATTATTGCACGCTAGTGGATTATGCCATTGATATGAGTAAATGTGAGACCTAAATGTTATTGTGAATATGGTTAGTTCATAATCTTTGTTGAAAACCTAAACATTGGCTAGACATATTTGCAACAACAAGATCAAACACAAACTAAGGCATAGCCTAGTGGTGGGAAGGGGCTGATGCCTTCCCACCCACCCAGGTTCAAGGCATGGTACTTGCAATTTGGGTTTGTTGCACAAATTATACTATAGGGGGTTCCCTTACAGTCTTTCTGTCAAAAAAAACAAGATCAAACAGAGTTTGTAAAAGTTTTTTCTTGGTCACTTTTAGTATGTCAACTGAATTGCTGGAGGACAACCAATGGGTTAAGCTTGGGGGAGTTGATACATCTCCATCGTATCTACTTTTTCAAACTCTTTTTCCCTTGTTTTGGACTCTAATTTGCATGTTTGAATGGTATTAACTCACACTAACGCTGTTTTCAGCAGAATTATTGTGGTGTTTATTTTTGTGCAGTAATCAAAGTTCTCGAATTGACCTGAAAATTTACGGAGAATTTTTGTGGAATATATAAAAAATATTAGCGCAAGAACTAGAGGGGGTCCACCCAGAGGCCACAAGCCCTAGGGGCGCCCCCCCCCCCCCGGGGGGGGGCACGCCTAGCAGGCTTGTGGGCCCCCTAGAGCTCCTCCAACCCTAACTCCAACTCTATAAGTACCTATTTGGGGAAAAAATCAGACAGAAGGACTCGTTGCATTTTACAAAACGGAGCTGCCGTCGTCTTCTGTTCTTCATCGGGGGGCTGATCCGGAGTCCGTTCGGGGCACCGGAGAGGGGGATTCATCACCATAATCATCACCAACCTTCCTCCATCAAGAATTTCATGATGCTCACCACCATGCTTGAGTAATTCCATTGTAGTCTTGCTGGATGGTGACGGGTTGGATGAGATTTATCATGTAATCGATTTACTTTTGTTAGGGTTTGATCCCTAGTATCCACTATGTTCTGAGATTGATGTTGCTATGACTTTGCTATGCTTAATGCTTGGGGCCCGAGTGCCATGATTCCAGATCTGAACCTATTATGTTTTCATGAATATATGTGAGTTGTTGATCCTATCTTGTAAGTTGTAGACACCTATTAGGAGTTATGGTCTGCATACCCCAAGGTGACAATAATTGGGATTCTTTCTAATGATTACCGTAGTTTGAGGAGTTCATGTATTCACTAAGTGATAATGCTTTGGTCCGGTTTTGTATTAAAAGGAGGCCTTAATATCCCTTAGTTTCCATTAGGACCCTGCTACCACAGGAGGGTGGGACAAAAGATGTCGCGCAAGTTCTTTTCCATAAGCATGTATGACTATATACATAATACATGCCTACATTATATTGATGAATTGGAGCTAGTTCTGTGTCACCCTAGGTTATGACTGCTACATGATGAATATTATCCAACACAATTCATTGCCGATCCAATGCCTACGAACTTTTCACATATTGATCTTTGCTAAGTTACTTTCGTTGCTACTGCTATTACAGTCACTACAAAATTGCTATTGTTACTTTTGCCACCGTTACCGTTACTTCCATATTACTTTGCTTCAGATATTAAGTCTTTCAGGTGTGGTTGAATTGAAAACTCAACTTCTAATACTAGTGAATATTCTTTGGCTCACCTTGTGTCGAATCAATAAATTTGGGTTGAATACTCTACCCTCGAAAATTGTCGTGATCCCCTATACTTGCGGGTTATCATTGACCCATCAAGGATCAAACCCAGTAAGACTACCTTTAAAGGGGTAATCCTAGGCGTGGAAGCCCGCTGCTCGGGCACCCTGACCTTGGAGGTGGTGTTCGGCACGCAGGGCAACTTTCGCAGTGAAGACTTAATCTTTGACATTGTCTCTTTTTGTAGTGGCTACCATGCACTCCTGGGCTGAACAACGTTTGCTCATTTCAATGATGTCCCCCACTATGCAACCTGATGTTAAAGATGCCCAGGCCCAAGGGCATCATCACAGTCAATGGAAATACGGGGCGCTCACTCCAGACCGAGGAGCACACACCGGCTCTGGCAGCCGAAGACCAAACCGGCATTGAGGGCCGAAATACCGGCCCACCGACAAGGTGTGAGAAGCAAGTAAATGGGTCGAGCCCTATCTCCATTCAGAGAGCCTCTCTACGCTCGACGAACGTAGGGATATGCCCCCCACAGCATGCCCACCCCAGTCACACACTATGTGCCTTGTAAGCACAACTTTGCACTCAAAATACCATGGGCAGTTGTGGGGCCCAATTAAACTAAGCGTGAAGTTTTCGGCTCAACCGAACTATGGCCACACACGTCTTCGGACATCAATAGGTGTCGCTGTCAAAACCGACAGATCTCGGGTAGGGGTGCCCAAGCAGTGCGTCTAAGGATCAATGGTAACGGAAGACCAGGGGACACGGTGTTTACCCAGGTTCGTCCCTCAAAAGGGAGGTAAAACCCTACTCCTGCTTGATTATATTCGACGAGTATGAAGATTACAAGAGTTGATCTACCTCGAGATCGTAATAGCTAAACCCTACATGTCTAGCCTGTGAGAATTCCAATGACGGTAAAGAAGGTAGCCTCTGCAGACTAACCCCTCTAGTTTATATACACACCGGAGGGGCCTAGGGTTTGTACAAGGTCGGTTCATCAGGGAAAGAAGCCTTTGGACTATAATCTTGCCACCTACATATTGAGAAGCCCCATCCAGACACGGAGGATAATCTTCAGCTTGATCTTGTACGGCCCATCCAACCCGGCCCATACTCCTGGGTCGGACACCTGAGGACCCCCGAATCCAGGACTCCCTCAGTAGCCCCCGAACTTGCCTTCAATGACGATGTTGTGTGCGGATCTAAGTCTTCGGCTTTCCAAGGCAGGTTCCCCATCATATTCCGGATTGATGACAGTCTGGCATCGATTTCTGCGTCCGGTCTTTATGACTCCTTCCTGCCGTTTCCTTGATTTCCACTCATCTGAGTGAGTGTGAACAGTCTGTTACCCTTGTATTTTGATATTTCTAACAGGCACAGGCGGCGCCCATATAACGAGGTTAGATATTCAAACGCCATCTCGCATCGCCCCAAGAGCAACAGAGCAAACCATGGAAAAAATTCAAACCATGGCTAGTGTCCCTGGCTCCTCCTCGCGTCCTCATGGCCCTCAAGAGGGGGATTGGTAGAGTTGCTCTGTATCTCATCTCCAGCTCAATCGTTACTGTACGGGCAGGGTTAACTTCTATAGGCGATGATGCATTAGCAGAAAATTTCCCCGATCCCAGTCAAGGAGAAAGGGGGTGCTTCATCTCGTTCCTTCTGAGGGGCGAGGGATTCCCAATCCACCCCTTCCTCAGGGGTCTACTGGATACTACGGGATCCAACTGCATAACCTCACACCAGGTTCCATTTTGCACATTTCCGGTTATGTCACCCTTTGCAAGTTTTTTTAGGCTGTGAGGCTCATTTTGAACTGTGGAAGAAGTTCTTCCGCCTCATCCCCCACCACCAGGGTGAAGGGTCTATATTTGAAGTGGGTGGCGCCGAAGTATGGCGCATAGCCAGATTCGGTTATCCAGTCGGGACTCCGAAGAGGGGGTCCGACGAATGGTCTTCGGAATGGTTCTACATTGAGGATGTTCCTCTTCCGGACCCTGTTTGGCGCGGACTTCATGAATTCTCCAGCGCTCCTTTAAAAAGGCTATTTAGCTGGCATCCCAAGTCCCCTAGACAAGAGGATAGTGCGGAAGTAATGAGATTGGACAGCAAGGTCAGATTATTGACCCATTTCGGACTCTCCATCGTTGAAGTCATGGCTATTGCAATAAAGCGATGTATCCAGCCTCTTCAGTCAAGAGTGGGTCCTTTATGGAACTACAACGGGGAGGACAATGCGTCTCGCTATACGCGAAAGGGTCCAGACAACCAAGTCGCCTTAGCCGCCATGCTTATGGACCTTTATAAGGGATAGGAAAAAGACTTCGTCCGTCTACAATGCCGGGACGGTTTCTCCATGTACAATCCCATTGACTGGGTAAGTTTAGTCATTCAACACCTTTTTTTGTCATTGTGGTGCTTTAACTGAATAGTTTGGTTGTTTCAAAAATAGTCATGGAGGAAGGTAGTCGGGAACATCTATTGCCCTCCTCCGCAACTAGAAGACCATGTATGTCACGAAGACCCCGGATTCTATGAAGATCTGGATATATTTTTGGAGTTTGAAGACGGAGTCTATTACCAGGCGAGCCTTAACGGCCCGGAGGTAGCCATCATGGCCGATTACCCCAATCTCTACCCCTTCATCAAGATAAGTGTTCAGCGGTCAAAAAGGAGTGACATTTCCACACATAACTTACTCGCCGCACTGAACCGTACTTCGCAGGATCGATGTTCAGCGAACCGCACCCAAGGACGGGCGACAAGAAGAAGGATGGCACCCTCAAGGGGTGGTCATGCGAAGCGAAAGGAAACCGGGAGCGCCACTGAGCCTACTCCATCACCAAAAAGGTATGTGTCTTATTTCATGTTTAGGCGTGAAGCCGAATTGTCATTTTTTATCCTCCTTCTATAATCTCAGGAGGGGTACCTGGCGGACCGTAAACAAGATCCCGGCCAGCCGGGCCGCAGCCAATCTGGCGCCGGAGACGTCAACTAGGACTAGGGCACACGCTGACGCGACGCAGACCCATCTGCCCCATCAAGAACCGGATGAGGTGTCCGTCACCAACTCCAAAGTAGAAAGTGCGATGATTCATCGGCACTTGAAAGAAGCTCTGCGCACCCCTGCTTTAACAGAGCCGTAGTTTACCACTCTTAGCACCGTGGGCGCTTACATACGAGCTGCCCGGGATGGACTTACAGGAGTTGCTCGCCTATTCTCAAAAGATATACATGTATAAACTTAGTAGATAGATAGCAGTAGCCCCCGAGACTTAAAGCGGGTGGAAAAAACGGATTTGAGGATCATTTATGACTGCAGGTTCTCAAGGAGAAGAACATTGCATTGTCCCAGGAGCTCGAGACAAGCCGGACACAACTAAATGCCGCTGTCCCCGGGCTTGAAGAAATGAAGAGTGCCCCAATGTATTTTGGAAAAGATAAAAAACTAGAAGAAGAGGTGAAGAAGCAGGCCGAAGAGATAAAGAGCTTAAATGCTCAACTCTTGGAGGCAGAACAGGAAAACCAGAAGCTGAAGGGTGGCATATTCGGTATGACTTGTGAACCGTCCGAATTATTGATATAATCATATAATGCGGAATGTTATAGTTCGGTTGATACAGGTATGTTGACCGGCTGCCACGAGGAGGAAGTGCCCGGGCTGCAAAGCGACATTCTAAAGGAACTGGCAAAGCTGCACGAGTGTGCCCGGAAGGCCATGAAGAATATGGCCAAAGCCTTATGGCCCTCCGATGCCCCTCCTGAAAGTATGGAGGGGTTGGCAGATCTGTTCAAGGGTGCTCGGTGTCGCTTCGAGCTATAGAAGACGTCTGTATGCCATGAAGGTGCATGACAGGCATGGGCCATGGTGAAGACATGCTACACCGGACTCGATCCGAACCATATGGCCCGAGTTGGACCCCAAGGACCTGACGGGAAGGAAATTCATGTAAGCTTGGTATACGACCAAGTAATGACAATGGTGAAATATTCGCAACAAGATTGTAAATTAGATAGTCTACTAGATGGCGTAAAAAGAGAGTAGGTGTTCGATTCTATGTAACAATGTATTTTATGACTGAACTTATCTCCTGCCGAACTTATAATTTTTTTGTCAGCAAACCTTCGGCTTCCACCTCCGAACCAAGAAGTTGGAGTGTTTCCATAAACCATGTTTAACTAAGAAACTTCTAGTATTTGTGGAAACCAGGCAATCCGGTCATTTCTCAAATAGACAAAAAGTGTTCGGGGAGTTATGTTATATTACTTTTTAACGTAAGAAACACCTTCCAAGAAAAATAGTACCGTTAGGTGTTCCTTTCCTTGGGCTGGCATGCCAAATGATGCATGCCTAGGCTCGTATCTGAAGTAGAGGCAGCCAATTTCATAGTTTTCTAGAAACAGTCAGTTGTATACGTGTCGACCAATTATTCCTTAAGAATGCTAGCTTTCGTCTTCACCCGTCTGAGGTACAGGTCCGGATAACCCGGTTGCAGCAATCATAGAGGTACTCCCTTTACTCCCTAGCCGAACGAATGGGAAAGTAGGGTATAAACATAGGAGCAAGGCAACCCAGCTTGGCAAAAACTTAAGTCATAGAGGTGCATAAAATGGAAGAAGCAACAACGGTTGTGGACGAAAGAAGCTTATAAGCTTTTCAACAAAATGCTTCTTTTAAAAGGAGCCCCCATGTATGGTGGGGTGTATACATTTAAAGATGTGTACCCCGAACAATGTGGTCGATCCGAACATACATTTGAGAAGAAAAATTGAAAGGGAAGAGAAAAAAGGAAAAAAAACTAGTTTAAAATCAAAACTAAGGAGGCCGAACTATGCGTAAAATCTTCGGAGCCGGGCAGCGTTCCATGGGTTCGACTCAAGGCGATTATCCTCTGCATTGCGAAGGCGATAGGCTCCTCCAGTAAGGACTTCGTCTATGATGAAGGGGCCCTCCCATTTGGGTTTGAGCTTATCCTTTTTCTTCTCTGGGAGGCGTAGAACAAGTTCTCTGACATTGTATGTCTTAGCCCGCACTTCTCTGCTTTGGTAATTCCTAGCCTGTGGTTGATAGAATGCGAAACAGGCCTTAGCAACGCCGCGCTCCTCTTCGAGTCCGTCTAGGTCGTCCTGCCGATCTAGTTTGGCTTCTCTCTCTTCGTACATGCGCACTCTAGGTGAGTCATGAATAATATAGTAGGGAAATACGGCCTTTGTGCCATACACCATAAAGAAAGGTGTGTATTCGGTCATTCGATTGGGCGTGGTCCAGAGTCCTCAAAGTATGGAATCGAGTTCCTCAACCCAGTGCTTGTCTGATTCTCATAAAGACCGCACTAGTCTGGGCTTAATACCACTCATGATCAGACCATTGGCCCGTTCAACTTGACCATTTGTTTGAGGGTGGTATACGGATGCATAGTTGAGTTTAATGCCCAACTTGGCGCACCAAGTTTTCACCTCATCAGCTGTGAAGTTAGAGCCATTATCAGTGATGGTACTGTGCGGGACACCATAACAGTGGACTACGTCGGATATAGAGTCAATCACTCATCCGACCTTAGTTGTTTTTACTGGTTTGGCCTCTATCCATTTAGTGAATTTATCAACCATGACTAGTAAGTATTTCTTTTTGTGGCTTCCCCCTTTAAGGGGTCCAACCATATCAAGCCCTCAGATCGCAAAGGGCCTAGTAATGGGGATTATTCTTATTGCAGTAGGAGGCATGTGGCTTTGATTGGAGAAAAGCTGACAACCCACGCAACGTTGGACAAGGGCTTGAGCATCTACTCGAGCTGCGGGCCAGAAAAACCTTGTCTGGAACGCCTTACTTACGAGGGCTCGAGCTGCGGCATGATGACCACCGAGGCCAGCATGTATTTCTGCCAAGAGTTGCCTTCCCTCTTCTTCAGAGATACATCTTTCAAGGACTCCAGTAGTACTTCTTTTATACAGTCCGCCCTCATGTACTTTAAAGGCTTTAGAGCATCGAACCATGTGATAACCCACAAGTATAGGGTATCGCAATAGTTTTCAAGGGTAGAGTATTCAACCCAAATTTACATATTCAACACAAGGGGATCCAAAGAATATTTGAAGGTATTAGCGGCTGAGTTGTCAATTCAACCACACCTGGAAATTAATTATCTGCAGCAAAGTGATCAGTATCACAGTAATATGATAGTTTTGATAGTACCGACAGCAGCAATAGTAACAGTAACAGTGATAGCAGCATTTTGTAGCAAGTGTGACAGTAGCAGCAGCAGTAGTAACTTAGCAGAAACAATATAAGATAAATTCGTATGCATTGGATCAGTGACTTGTTGGATGATATTCATCATGTGACAGTTATAACCTAGGGCGGTACAGCGCTAGCTCCAGTTCATTGATATAATGTAGCCATATATTTCGTAAATAGTCATACGTGCTTTATTAAAAGAACTTGCATGAAATCTTTTGTCCTACCCTCCCGTGGTAGCAGGGTCCATATTGGAAACTAAGGGATATTAAGGCCTCCTTTTAATAGAGAACCGGAACAAAGCATTAACACATAGTGAATACATGAACTCCTCAAATTACGGTCATCACCGAGAGTGAGCCCGGTTGTTGTCACTCCGGGGTTGTCGGATCATAACCGTAGTAGGTGACTATAACTTGCAAGATCGGATCTAAAACATGGATATAATGATGAATTCATAAACGGTTCAGATCAGAGTTCATGGAACCCGGGCCCAAAGTGACAAGCATTAACCATAGCAAAGTCATAGCAACATCAATCTAAGAACATAGTGAATACTAGGGATCAGGCCCTAACAAAAATTAACTCGATTACATGATGAATCTCATCCAACTTCTCACCGACCAGCGAGCCTACGAAGGAATTACTCACTCCCTGTGGGGAGCATCATGGAATTGGCGATGGAGATGGGTTGGTGATGACGAAGAACGAAGATCCCCCTCTCCAGAGCCCCAAACGGACTCCAGATCTTCCCTCCCGAGGAAGAATGGGGCTTGGCGGCGGCTCCGTCTCGTGGATCGCGATAATTCTTTATCCCTCATTTTTTCTGGAAATATGTTATTTTATAGTATCAGGGGGTCGTCTGCAGGGCCACCAGGTGGGTACAACCCACCTGGGCACGCCATGAGAGGGGGGCGCGCCCTGGTGGGTTGTGCCCACCCAGGTGCCCCTCTCCGAAAGGTCTTGGCTCCAGAAATTCTTATTATTGATATAAAAATCCTCGCAAAGTTTCATTCCGTTCTGAGAACTTCTATTTCTGCACAAAAACAACACCATGGTAGTTCTGCTGAAAACAGCGTCAGTCCAGGGTTAGTTTCATTCAAATCATGCAAATTAGAGTCCAAAACAAGAGGAAAAGCGTGAGAAAAAGTAGATACACTAGAGATGTATCAACTCCCCCAAGTTTAAACCTTTGATTGTCCTCAAGCAATTCAGTTGATAAACTGAAAGTGAGAAAGAAAAACTTTTTCGAACTCTTTTGCTCTCGTTTGCATAAATAAGCTTAAACAACACCCAGGTTTTCAGCCAACATTATAACTAACCATGTCAACAATAACATTTAAAGATTATAATGACTCATATCAATGACATAATTAGCTAGCGAGCAATAATAAAATATCTCAAACAGCAACACCTTGTCAAAACAACCATGATATAATATGACAATAGTGGTATCTCGCTAGCCCTTTCTGAGACCGCAAAACATAAATGCAGAGCACCCCGAAAGTTCAAGCAGCAACTAAACATTGTAATTCATGGTAGAAAAGATCCAGTCATGATGCACCCAACATTATCTACACATAATGCATAAATCATGACAGTTGTGCTCTACTCAGTTTCTGGCGCTTGTTTTAGAAGGTGGTGACATAACATAAAAGTAAATAGATAGTCCCTTCGCAAAGGGAAGCACTGATTTGCAGAGGTGCCAGAGCTCAATTTTTAAAACAGAGATAAATGATATTTTGAGACATGCACCCTTCTTATTCACTTCACGACCATCAGTTATCAACATCTTCCATGCCAAGCACGTTAGTGGTGGTTCCCAAGCGATAAAAGTAAAGGTTTACTCCCCTTCCACCATCAATCACACTCCACGGTTTGTCCGAAACAACGGGTGCCGTCCATACCAACATCAGTCCCGAGGGAGTTTTGTTCAATTATTTTCATTTTTGAGTTCGGGACTGGGAATCCCTATTACTGCCCATTTTCTCGTGCGATGGCGAGTGAATAAACACTCGACCTGAGAATAACCCGCTTAGCATGGAAGATACCGACCACCTCATGTCGTTCCACGAACGATCCACGCACACAACAAGGATAATTTTTTAGAAGTTTTTAGAGGTGGCACATGCAAATTTACGTAGGACGGCAGGGTAATGTCGCATATAGGTAGGTGCTACCTCTTGAGCACTGTGTTGGTTTTCCCTTGAAGAGGAAAGGGTGATGCAACAAAGTAGCGTAAGTATTTCCCTCAGTTTTTGAGAACCAAGGTATCAATCCAGTAGGAGGCTCCTCAAAAGTCCCTCGTACCTACACAAACAAACAAGAACCTTGCAACTAACGTGATAAAGGGATTGTCAATCCCTTCATGGTAACTTGAGAAAGTGAGGTCTGATAGAGATAATAAGATAAGATAAATATTTTTGGTATTTTTATGATATAGATTGAAAAGTAAAGATGCAAATAAAAGATATATGGGAAACTTATATGATAAAAGATAGACCCGAGGGCCATAGGTTTCATTAGTGGCTTCTCTCAAGATAGCATAATTATTACGGTGGGTGAACAAATTACTGTCGAGCAATTGATACAAAAGTGCGTAGTTATGAGAATATCTAGGCATGATCATGTATATAGGCATCAGGTCCGCGACAAGTAGACCAACTCCTGCCTGCATCTACTACTATTACTCCACACATCGACCGACTCCTGCCTGCATCTAGAGTATTAAGTTCATAAGAACAGAGTAACACATTAAGAGAGATGACATGATGTAGAGGGATAAACTCAAGCAATATGATATAAACCCCATCTTTTTATCCTCGATGGCAACAATACAATACGTGCCTTGCTGTCCCTGCTGTCACTGGGAAAGGACACCGCAAGATTGAACCCAAAGCTAAGCACTTCTCCATTGCAAGAAAGATCAATCTGGTAGGCCAAACCAAACTCATAATTCGAAGCACTACAAAAAAAGACACATCCGTGACATTTTGGGCCGAATGAATTTTTTTTCTCTCATACATATGACACTTCTATGACGATAATTGTGACAAAACCCGGTATCATCATAGATGTGGTGGGCTCCTACTTCTATGACAAAAAATCATGATAGAAAATGGGCTTTTCGTCCTGGGCGGGACGGAGACGCGACTGCATGACATTCTTTGGGCCGTCCATGATGGAAAAAACCGTTGTAGAAGCAAGGGCGAGGAAAATTCCAGGGAGTTCCCGGTTATGGTGGGAGGTCGGGGGCCGAGCGATACGCGTTTCTCTCGTACACGTACGAGCGTGTGTGCGATGCGTTGGCTCTAACTGAACCCAAGCGAGGCATTAGGCTCTAACTGAACCCGAGCGATTGCACTGCAGGCTACGCATTACTGAACCCGAGCGATCAATCGATGGTTGTTAACTGAACCCGATCGAGCGATTCCTTCTCTACTGCTGCTAACTGAAGCCGATCGATGCTGCCCGTGGAGGGGTGGTTGAACAGTAGCCGGTGGAGTAGCGCGCGGTGGAGGCTGGATGAACAAGAGCCCGTGGAGGCTGGAGGAGGTCGACGGTAGCCCGTGGAGGCTGGAGGAGGTCGGCGGTGGAGATGAACAGTATCCCGTGGAGTCCCGTTTTGCGGTACGCCACACCCCTCCCGATGAACAGGACCCCCGTTTTGACCGTAGCACTCCAACACAAGTCCGTTTCGTCCGTTTTGCGGTACGCCACACCCCTCCCGATCAACAGGACCCCCGTTTCGACCGTAGCGCTCTAACACAAGTCCGTCTCGTCCGTTTTGCGGTACGCCACACCCCTCCCGATCAACAGGACCCCCGTTTCAATCATAGGAGGTCCGTTTCCTCCGTTTTGCGGTACGCCACACCCCTCCCGATCAACAGGACCCCGTTCCGAACGTAGGAGGTCTGTTTCCTCCGTTATGCGGTACGCCAGGCCTTGTTTCCATCGCCTGTTCCGTCCAAGCCCTCCCGATGAACACGGCCACGCATTCCGTTCCGACCTAGAAGGTTGGCTCCCACGCATTCCGTTGCCCCCCGATGAGCATGACGCATTCCGTTGCCTCTCCATGAACACGACGCATTCCGTTGCCTCCCCATGAACACGACACATTCTGTTGCCTCCCCATGAACACGACACATTCTGTTGCCTCCCCATTAACACGACGATGACGTTGTTTCTCCGTTCCGACCCAGCCATGTACACGAGCCCTGGCCGTACGTATGCGCAAGTAGGCGTTCGAGACCATGCCCGTATGTACGTACGTGGTCGTATTTTCTTTCTTGCACCCTGGCCGCTGTACGTACGTGTACATGCTACGTGGCGCCTCTACTATGACATGTGCGCGCCTCTACAACGACCAGTATGTACATACACATTCGTGACCAGAATGACAATGCTACGTACGCTTCGACCAGGTGGGTCCCGACTGTCAGGCACTTCCTTGCCTGTGAAGATGTAGCTGGTGGATCCCAGCAGTCAGGGGGGCGAATCGTTTTGGTTTTTTTTTTAGCCGGGCGCACTTCCTTGCGTGCGAAGGTGTAGCTGCTGGGTCCCAGCAGTCAGGGCGGCGAATCATTTTTTTTTTGCACGGACGCACTTCCTTGCGTGCGAAGGTGTAGCTGGTGGGTCCCAGCAGTTGGGGGGCGAATCATTTTTTTCGGACGCACTTCCTTGCGTGCGAAGATGTAGCTGGTGGGTCCCAACAGTCAGGGGGCGAATCGTTTTTTTCCGGACGCACTTCCTTGCGTGCGAAGATGTAGCTCATGGGTCCCAGCAGTCAGGGGGCGAATCATTTTTTTCGTGAAATAGGCTGGCCCGTCCGGTGGGTCCCTGCTGTCAGGTGGAGGAATAATTATTTTGCACGTAATAAGGAGGCACTTCCTTGCGGCTATCGTGGACCCACCTGTCAGCCTCTCCACGTACAGTCCACGTCCGATGGAAGTCGTTCCTTGACTGACCACGCCCTGCCAAGAGCACCACGGCGATGGACGACGGTGAGGCCTAGGAAGGGGACGACGTGGAGCCGGGGAAGACGCGGCAGTGGATGCACATGCGGAGAGGAGTACGAGGGTTCACTGGTTCGGCTGCACTACCGTCGCCGCAGAATAACAGGCGGTGTGGGTGAGTGGAGGGATGGCCTGGCCAGCGGTGGGAGTAGTAGGGGCGGTGAGGCCTCCGCGGTAGCATAGCCGACCACGAGAGGCAGGAGCAGGCGGCACGACCAGCGCTGCTTTGGGCGGCTGGAGCAAGAAGACCAGAGGTTGAAGAAGCACGACGGCCGTTGGATGGACATCGTACGGTCACTTCAGCTAGAATCGTTTATATTGACTAAGTTGACATAGCCCTTGGTACGTCAACTTAGTAGGCCCACAGGTCAGCTTCTGAAACGGTGCGCCCCAGATGTCAGGGGGAGGAATCATTTTTTGGGCGGGTGAAGCTAGAATATCCGAGGTTGAAGAAGAAGCGCGGCATCCGTTGGATGGACATCCAACGGCCACTGCTGCTAGAACCGTGTGTTGACTATAAGTTGACAAAGCCTTGCATACGCGTCAACTCTGTTTTTCTAGGGGACGCGTCAACTTAGTAAGGCCAGAAGTGTGTGGCAGAGAACTTATAGCCCATTTGAGATTTGTAAGAATGTGTAGCCCATTTTTGAATTCTAATGGAATTTACTACAGCCCATTTACAGTTTGTTAAAAGTACAGCCCATTTCAACCAACCGTTCAAAACAGAATTCAATAAAATTTCCCACATTTTGATGGGATCCGAAATATTTTTATCTCGAAATTTCTAGTCAGATTAAATACAATTTCAATATAAATTTATATTATGTAAAAATCCAACGAAAGATTGCGCTCATCACAATTAATGAAATTAAAATTTTCAATATCCAAAAATAATATTTTATAAAGTATCACGTGTTTGGTGCATTTTTTTATAGTTACTGCCCAGTTTTTATAATTACATCCCATTTATTATTTCTTAAAGCCCATTTTCTTGTTAAGCCTAATGTATCCCTCCTAGGAAAGATTTGCAGCCTAGCGGGGTGGAGAATAACAACTTGACCTTGCCTGGGTATTCCTAAAAAAAGTATAGCTGGGCTAGCCATTTTCAGCTTGAAAAAATTTAATATCTGGGCTGGATATCTGGCCTGGGCTAGACGGGCCACAACCCGCCCAGTTAATACCTGCAGCTATGTTTTCGTTGTTGTTCAGAGGAGAAAAATTAATATCTGGGCTAAACATCAAAAAACTCTGTAGTGCTCACACCTCGAAAACACAAATACTGCTTGAGCTGCTTGGTCCCAGCTGTCGACCGCTTCTTGTGCAATTCTCTCGTTTATTGACTACTCCCTCCTTTCCGGTTTAAAGTGCTCAGTTCAAAAATCTCACCAATCAAGGTAGATGGCGAGTGATGGAATATTTTTTGTAGTTTTGCAAAAGCACCTAATTAATGCTCTTGTTATCCTCAAAAAAATATGTTTATCAATGCATTAATTGCAATGCATGCATGCATAAAGTACATGCATTGGTCAATTTTCTCTTAACACTTGCATGCAATGATTTAATGCACCTTGGAATCTGAACATGTGATGGAAAACAACCAAATTGAGCCTTATAAAATGGAAAAACTAAAATTTTGAGATAAGCCCTATAAACCGGAAAGGAGGGAGTACATAGGTTGACAATGGTGTGGGACCGTCATGTCAGGAAACCAGGAGGAAGCAAAATAAATTATAGTTACTCCGGCGCCACAAGTGTCAGGAAACCGTGATTTCAAATGACACAAGTGCCGCCCGTCCGTCCATCTGCCGCCCACATTAATGATACGCGGTTGCCGAGGCGGCTACTCCGGCGCCACACGTCCGTCCCTCCGCCCGCCCACCATTGCTATATAAACTGCTGCGCCGGCCATAGCCGCAGTCATCCGCATTCGTTCCCTTTCTCCTGTCCACACCACTACTACCCACCATGGCTTCCTCGTGCTCTAGCGCTCTTCGGGACGGGCGGACGATGAACCACAAGGAGATGGCAGCCATTGCTGCCGGCCGCGAGCAGGCAGCCGGAGGACGACGACGTCCCAATGGAGAACATGGTAGTCGACGATCCGGCGCCAACCCCCTCCTCCGTGCCATCCTCGCCGGTGCATTGCACCATGACCATCGGCGAGGCCCGTGCCCAATATATGGACAGGGTGAGGCAGATGTGTGAGGAGCAGTTTCAGGAGGCGCAGGCCGATGCCACCTACAACCACCTTCTCCTCCAGGAGCACCTGCA
Organism: Triticum dicoccoides; assembly: GCF_002162155.2. Classification (NCBI taxonomy): domain Eukaryota; kingdom Viridiplantae; phylum Streptophyta; class Magnoliopsida; order Poales; family Poaceae; genus Triticum; species Triticum dicoccoides. The sequence continues at coordinate 374,306,556 of NC_041383.1, read as the reverse complement.
GGCGGAGGAGCACATCATCGCGGAGTGGGCGGAGCAGGAGGTGCTGCTCGACTCGTACCGCTCTACCCGCAAGGGCCGCCTCGAGCGCTGGCAGTACCGCATGCGGGTGGCGGAGGCGGCGGCCGCCTACAAAGAGGCTAGCAAAGAGGGCGACGAAGCGGGCGAGGCGCTGTTTGGCGAGACCGAGGACGAGGCAGAGGACAATGCCGGCTCCGACGAGTCCCCGCTCCGCTGGTGTCGACGAGGCCCTGCTCCGCTGAGGCCCCACGGCACCAACAACGAGGCAGAGGACACCGCCGGTTCAGCCGAGGCCCCACCCAGCCGGCAATGTGGGGGAGGATTTCCACCGCTCCACTGAGGCGCCGCTCGCCGGCAACGAGGCCGCGCCACACAGAAAACAAGGAAGAGTAGAACACGATAGGTCGTCGCTGCTCTGGTCCAAGTAAGGCCACCGCTGCTACCCTCCGGTTGAAGCCAAGCTAGGCGGGTTGACCATTGACGGGCGGTTAGCTTCTTGGCGGTGACGTGGAGTCGGACAGCTATGCTGGAGAAGAACGCTGCTTCTACTTAACTGCTGGTGCAGTTGGTTGACTGACATGTGGGCCCAACAGGCCACATGTTAGTTATGCAATTGCACCTGCAGTTAATTCACTAAAGCTTCTGTTCGGCTCAGTGGGACACAGGTGGTAGCTTCGGTTAACTAATTATACCTCCAGTGCACCCCTTTTTAGTTGAAGAATGTATGAAATGTAATGAAATCCGGCATGTTTATATGAAATCCGACCGTGTATGAATGAATTTATTTCGATTAGTTCGGATTCCTGTATCACTGGCATTGGATGAACATGCAAAACAATACGTACTAGCATTATTCCGAGGGTGATCACCTCGTTTGCAGCAGTTTCACATGTACTCCCTCCGGTCCTTTCTACTCTGCATACAAGTTTTGTCTGCAGTCAAAGTACCTCTACTTTGACCAATCTTATACAAAAAAGTATGCACTTTCACAATGTGCGAAGTAAAAAGGAACAGAAGGAGTACAAAGAGTTTGAGCAACTTTTTAGCGTTTTTGTACATTGCAATTAAACACACAGGCCTGGTAATTCATAGAGAACATTCAAAACAATCGATGATTATGCATCTCAGCGACTCACATGTCAGAGGCAATATTTACTTCACAACTAAAGAATAAAGAAAAAAAATGATCGACGCTGCTGACAGCAAAGGGCGTCCCATTCGAAAATATCAAACGCATGTCTTGCTAAAATCAATGAGCAAAATTTGACAAGGTTGTCCCATTCCAAAATATCAAATGCCTATGATTGTGGAATGGGCAGGGTTTGCCATCAGTTCGTACATTGACATGGCACCTCGTGCTAAATAAACCAGTTGTTCTTTTTGTGCAGTTCCACCAAAATCAACCAAATTCGCGCGTAGCTTGTATGATTTCGCCCTTATACGTTGCAACGCCTTGAACTTATCGGCACCTCCTTTTTTGTGGTGGAAATGAATGATTCGATGTATTCATGAACATTTTGTGCAGTGCCCATTGAAATCAAGCTGAGCACCCCTGTTTGCACAAATACAAAAAAGTGATTAGTATAAAGCAAACTGTACTATGAATTGACAGTTTCAACAGGCACATACATGGTCCATGTAGAGCACACTTTTAGAAAAATGGAACTCACCAGAAAGAATCCTAGAACATTGTACTCGCGCATCACAGCAAAAAAATGGAGATTTGTCAGTCCTTCTGAGCTGAAGTTAGTTTGGTCTTGTGGGGAGTAATGTAACCATCCTTCAACTGCTCCTTCTGGTGAGAAGATAGACAGGGCTTCTTCATCCTGGCATAATCGGAACTAGTCACTTCACGTACTCCATATTCTTCTTCAGAGGAAGATGATCCTATTGTGTAAAGACAAAAGGACTACTAAATGCTAGCATCCCTGTTTGCTCGAAAAAAATGAAAGGAAATATTTAAAATAGCACAGATGAAGCACTTCTCAAGGACAATACCACTTTTTCATGACAGTATCTAAACAGTAGCGCAACACCAATAGAGATGACAAAGCTCAATCATATGGATGAAATCAGTGGGCGAGTACCAACCTTTGTCAGGAGGCTTATTGTGTAGAGCATACAGATGAAGCACTTCTCCGGAACCATCTGTTGCTATCTACGGTGGTGGCCATGCTTACTATATACTCCTCGATTAGTTTAATGTTTCCAACATCTTCTTGTGTGCAGTTCCACTTAAATATATGGTATCTTCAAAGAAGATCCCTGTTTGCACAAGTAGAGATAATTACATATTACATTAAGAGTGACATCAAATCAGTGGCAAAACAATTGCTTGTTCCAGCCATAGCAATAAATTAAGATGCAAAACTATATCATTACTTGTGTCATCATAGTTCCAGTGCTTCATTATATCACTGGGAGTTGATTTTTGTTTTTCTTCCGCTTGTTCTTCCCCTTCATCACTTGGTTCAATAATAGACAAGCTTCGCCTTCAATGTAAGATTTGGCATGTCAATTAGGGAGCACAAGTATAGTACTAAACTTAATTTTCTGATGAAAGTGGCAAAATACAGGCCAGCAGTTGTGAAATATCCTTATCTTACCTCAGTGGGATATTACGATGCACATACAGATTGGAAGTCTTGTCTCCATTTGTGCAGTTCACTAAAATCAAGCAGCATTATCGTACAAGTAGCACAACATATGAGAGCACACTGCAGAATCATGTGAAAGAAGGCTAGTACTGACCTCTCATGATGCGTAATTCAAACAACTCACAAGAAGAAGATCTGAACCAAATTCGCCTTAACGGATAGGAAGTAAGATCTCCTCTTGTGCAGTTCCACTAAGATCAAGCAATCAAGCAACATTGTCGGTGTGACATTTTGGTTGAACTGCACAAAACACTCTTAAAAAAAAGTGTTTTCTGCAGTGCAACAAAAGGTCACAATGGCAACGAGGTGAAGTAGATAACCCTGTTTACACAGAGGTGCAAAGGAAACAATTAGTGGTGAATAACGGTGGATGACACAGAAGCCAACAAAAAGAAGCATCTACCTTATCTAAATGGGAAAGAAAGCAAGACAGTAACATTTGTCAAACGATGGCATTGATTAATATTCACATAGAGATTATATTAACAATAAAATTCATTAAACATGTAATTTGCTTTTAACTGTGGCATTGCATCAATTTTCCAGCGGCATTATTCGAGTGTGTTTGTTTACAGGGACATTTTGGTGTAGGGACTAAAAAAACTCCGTGTCAGTCCCACCTAAACCAAACAGGAGGGACTTTTAGGGACTAAAAGTGGGCATTTGGGACTAAAGAAAGAAGACCCCGAGGGAGTCTTTTTGGGACTTTTTCCAATAGTTGTCCCTGCCACGCATCGCACCTTGTCTCTATTAGTTCATTACTAGGGGTAACATGGTCTTTTAGCATGTCATTCAATAACCTATAGTCCATGTTTAGTCCCTAGAACCAAGCAGGTAGGGACTAGGGAGTTTTTAACCAAACAGGGCCTTGGATTAACAACAGCTAATGAGTTGCACGGGACAGTGGACGCACTAGCACCATGTGCATCTAGCGGAGCAAAATGAGTGAATCTACACTCTAAAATACGTCTATATACATTAGTGTTTTGAGTATGTACTAATACTTCATATTGAAATCTACTAAAGGACATATATATTCCAAACAATATGATATAATCTCTATAACCAAGGTAGTAGGGACGAGGAGTAAACGGAGGGAGTAGTAAATTTTTCTCCTCGTCGTGCGCGCCACCGCGCGCATGGGCGAGGGAGCGGGCGTAAGGCGGAGCAAGCTTCACCTCATCCTGCGAGCCACTGCGCCCGTGGGCAGGGAAGACGGTGTACTAAGCAAGCTTCTCCTCGTTCTGCGAGTTGACGGGACACATCAAAAGTACTCCAGTGTATAGAGCCTTGCCTCTAAGGTAGGCCCCACATGGTTTGCCTCTTTTTTTAACATAACATGTCAAGTCGCAATTTGTTTGTTCACCCGTGGTAGACGATCCTCCATCCACCAAGTGGACAACCAGTACACGTGCCAAATTACCACGTGGGCTGCCTTTTTCGTACAGAAATGAGCTCCACCGTGTACCCGCGCGGGTGTGGTTGGGAAAGGACGAGAGTACGTGCGTTGTGCATGCACCTCTTCTCTTCGTGCACGTCCCCCACCTACGTGGGTGTGTGTGAGAGATACAAACCGCGTTT
>NC_041383.1:374299054-374301914 GCF_002162155.2 Triticum dicoccoides | reverse complement strand
GCACATGTCAAGTTTGTGTGTGGCAGGGAGACATGACTAGAGTGCTCGATGTATCGGTGTGTGCGGGGGGAGGGGGGTGGGGTGGGGGGGGGTAGGCGGAGGCCTAACTATAGAGGTAGAACGACTCGTATATGTGTTGAGAAGGAGAGACCCAGCTATGTCTTGAGGGAGATCGATCAACATCCCTACATAACTGAAGGACGGGAAATATGATGGACAGAGAGAGAGGAGAGAGAGGGGGAGGGAGAGGGAGGGAGAGGGAGGGAGAGGGGTAGAGTGTTGGATGGGTGATGGAGTTGCTTCTCGGAGATGGTGGGAGAGGCCTACTAGAAAAACTGAGGGTGGAACTGCAATGTTATCAATAAGAGTGGGGATGTGTTTCTGTGTGTGCCTGTGCGTGATAGATCTGTCGGGACACATCCATGGATGATGAAGGGGAACCATGTGTTTGGTAAGCAAACCTAACTAGCTCGGTAGATCAATTGTTGTTTGTCGGAGGAAGGGAGAGACACAACTAATGAGGTAGATCGATCGACGTGTGGGTAAAAACGAGTTATAAGGACCTAGCTAGCTATATGTATAGCGAGAGATCGGTTGGTGTACGTCCATTTGTTAGAGGCAAGTAAGGCCCAGCGAGACGGATAGACAGAGAGAATGGAGCTAGGAGGTGGTGCGAGAGGCCCAACTACTAGCTAGATAGGGGGAGGAGTGTGCAGTTGTGAGATCGATGAAAAGAGGGGCGAGAGTTTACACATGTGTCTGGCCGTATGAGAGATACGAGGCAAGGACACATAAAGGAGGAGATTGAAGGTGTGTGTGTATGTTGTAGGCAGGCATCGCTAGAGAGGTTTATCGATCGGTGTGTGTCGGAAAGGAGTTGTGGAGACTCTGGGAGAACGACCTAAAGAAAAAATGAATGTGCCCGGTGGATAGAATGCCGAGGGAGGGGGAGGGCGAGGAGGGCGTGTGCATGCACGAGAGAAAGTTAGTGGTAGCTACAAAGGTTAGAGGATTGTGTGGGTGTAAGAGACTAACAAAGATCATAATTTGATATGAAAGAGGATTCATATATTTGAATAGGAGATCATAGTGTTTTAAACATTGGATGCATGAATATAGCGGTGATACTCGTGTTGTGCACATGTTATACCATAATGTGATAATGCATGACATTTGCAACTCACAGCTAAATGCCGAACAATCTAAACCATACTATACATCAAACAATCTCACATTTTATTTGAATTTGTGATAATATGTGGCGTTTGCAGCTTACAACTAAATATCGAACAATCTAAACAATACTATATATCAAACATTCTCACATTTTATTTGAATTTGTGGTAATGTGTGGTGTTTGCAACTCACATCTAAATACTTGTAGGCGTAGGGGGCGGGGCACCATACATAATGTGATAAACACATTATACATATGAGACATGGTTTAGATTATGAAGATCTAGCTAGAGCTAGAAATGTAATGTGATTTGAAATCAAAATAAAGTGGATTCAAAAAATCTAGTTCGAGTTGATATAGTACACATAGTTCATATGTAACTCGAGACTAATCATGTGGTGTGATGTGAAGATAATACACAAACGATGGTTTAACTAGACAATAATGATGATTGTAGATCTTATTAAAATAGAGAAACGAATTCAAATGCTCTGACTTCACAACAATCATTACTGTAGATCTTATTCAAATAGAGAAACGAATTCAAATTTAGTTCATATTGAAGCGGTAGTATATACGTTTGGAATGCACTAAAACGTTCATTTGAGTAGTAGGTTGCATGCATTATATACGTAGCGAAATATTTTAATTGAACATAACATGAATTCAAAGTTTTGAATGACATTTGTAGTGCGCATTGATTTGGTACAGTACACGTTAGGCTTGTCTGGAAATTTCAACCTGCACCTTGTTAGCCCGAAATATTTAAGATATATATTTGTCTCGTTGTGCTCCGACAACTCCCTCCATCTCAACCCGCGCCTTGCTATTCCGAAATTACAACATGCACGAAAACTCCCACCTCCTGTGAAATCCCGACACGTGAAATGCTCGTGGTACCCCTAAACCAAAAGAACCGCCTCAAATCGGTGGGGGTACTTTCGTAACTTACCCCACATTTCGGACAAGCGCGTTTCTAAGCCATGGTTCCCCACTGCCATCCCATCCGCCCACCCATTCATACACCGAGGCCGCGAAAACCCGCGATGAAACCCCACACCATGCTCCGTCCGCCACCCAGCCGGAGCCTCTTCCCCGACGACTTCGTCCACAGCAACACCTCGACGTCCCTCATCCATCGTACCGGATGAGGATCCATCGTCGATCTCATCGTACCGCCGGTTCAGCCACCCCGTCCTCCACCTCCAAGGAGCTACCCCGATGTTCCCCTCGTCTTTCACGCCACCTCCATTCCCACACCGCCGTCTTCACCTGCACCACCGGAAGAGCATCATCATCACCGTTTCCTCGGATGAAGCTGCAGCCTAATCGGCACAACCAAAGAGGTTGTACACTAATCGCCGGATTTTCTTCTTGATTTGATCTCATGGTGCTGCCGGCGCTCAGTCCCGAGCCGACGGCGCGACTCCATCCACGGCGGCGTCGGCGGCCACTTCCTCCATAGCGTCGCTCCCTCGGCGGCGACGTCCACATCAGTAGGAGTTGTTGCTGCTTTAGCTCTCGCTCGCGCTGCTGCTCTGCTCTTGCTCTCGGTCCCCTGCCTGGTCTGCTGTTGCTATTGCTCTTGCTCGCGCTGCTGCTCTCGCTCTTGCTCTTGCTTGCGATGCTTCTCCGATTTAGCTACACTTCAGTCGACTGAATCGACTTTTGGGTCAGTCGATT
>NC_041383.1:374296327-374298607 GCF_002162155.2 Triticum dicoccoides | reverse complement strand
GGGGAGTGTTTTTGGGGCGGGTGGGGCGGCGCACCACCGGCCGCGGGCGGCGGGGGACTGCTGTTTGGCCGGTGGTGGCTGGCGGCTCAGGGGGGTGGAGCTTGAAGATGAACCGCAGGCCCTTGATTTCGTATCCAATGGCTGCAAAATCGACTGACCAGAGATTAAAAAGTCAGTCGACCAACGTGTAGCCTCACCTTGCTAGTGCGTTCAGTTTCGACGGCAAAATTCAGTTTCGACAGCAAAATTCAGTTTCAGCAGTTAAGTTCAGTTTCGACAGTTAAGTTCAGAGATGAGCAGTTGACGTATTTTACATCTAGCACTTTGTGGTTATGTATTTTACGTCATGTATTGGAGATGCTATTAGAATTCCACTCAGGTTAATGTTGTTCGTTGTCTCTCTTGTCCTGCTTCAGCCTCGGCGTCGTACAACTCACCGAAGCTGCTCCAACAACGAAACCCTCCATCACAGTGGAGCAGTACCTCGGGCTCCATCTCCAGACGCCTAAGATCTTCTTCCTCTCCTCCGACAGCAAGTCAGCAGGAGCATCCTCACCGGCCAACCCAATCACGCTGAGATCGTCATGGCTTCGCCAAAGAGGTTGTACACTTGTTGCATCTCTCTTTTACTCTACATGTTATATGTATTGTCCACTGAGCACACAGATTTGTTCCTTTAGTGTCTCCTTGAAAGAAAAAACGTAGGAATTTTAATTTTCACTTGTCCTCCTTTTCAAATTCCTATTCATGAAGCACAAGACTAAGAGATAGTAGCATAATAGCATTATAATCGTACATTTTCTTGTGGTTTGACTTAATCTCACCATGCTTCTTTGCATCCTGTGATCTTCCAATTGTTGTGAATCAAACACCCAGATTGGCAGAAATACTGTGTTCTTAAATTCTCTGTTTTGCACGTGCATTCCTATCCTATTCCTGTCTATTTCCTATCCCTGCATTGTTGGAATCCTCCAATTCAAACGAGCCCTTACAGAATTACTTCTCTTACAGATAGTTGTCAAAGAAAATCTTGTGTGGTTTGTCCCGCTCCTGCTGCGCTGTTGTCCACCCCAGCTCAACTTCTCCAAGGACAGAAGGGTCCAGCACAGTAGGGATCCAGCCTCCAGACTGTCTTTCGCCGCCTCAAATCTTCTTCCCCGCCGTTGGCAGCCATGAAAACTGCATTACCATCATCAACCGAGCAGATGACCTCGAGGACTACATGGCTCCGCAAGAGAGGTCGCACTCTTTCGTGTCTGCTTACGTTATGCATCGCTTAATATTACATGCTACTTTATCGTCCTGTTCACCAATTAGACTCTGAGTCAGCTCCAAACTAATGGTCAAACTTGAGTTTCTAAGTGGTTGTGGGGTACATATCGGGGCCGCTATCAATAGTATCTATCTACTATCTGGTTAATCTCCGGTATCTACTATGAGTTTCATGTTGGGTGGGAAACAAACAGTAAATAAGCCATTATCTGTATTTTTTTACCTGAAGCCATTATCTGCCTGCTATTATTGGTTTTGGGTCTATCCACAGGTTGCTACCATCACTCTGGATTTCTGCATGCACTCCTTACATAATATCACTATGTTTTATTCCTATGCATGACAGTTATTGTAAACAATGGAACTGAACATGTAGAGCAAAAGAGACGAGCCTTGCGTGGCAATAAAATTTCATGCAGACGTCGCTCCATGATAGGCGCAAAGACAGCCCCCCCCCCTCCATGCATTTTGGATTGTAATCGATAGGAAGATATCTATTCTGAGGGGGATTCAGAAGGAGAAGACAACTCCTATTTACCCCCTGAGGTCTTCGCTCTAACTTGGCATGCTGATGTTGGTTATATCATGCATATGGTGTCTTGCATTGCTTACTTTATACATCAAATATGTCATCTGCTTAGTTTAGACATCCTTTGTGTGAATGCCATCTGTTTAGTTTATTCATCGTTTATGAGAATTATGCAACGCCATCTTGTTTAGCCAGGCATCATATATGCGAATTTTGCAATGCCATCCTGCTTAGCCATTCATCTTATATGTAAATTATATCAGGCCATCCTTTTTTTCGTTACATATTACATTTGTCAACAATATTAGTACATTCAACTGCTCTTCATGTGCATCAGTCATTTGACACGGTGATGGCAAATTCTGGAGTGAAAACAAGGTCTTCAGAGCAGACTTTGATATCTGACGAAGCGCATATCTCGCTGGTTACGGATAGCTCCTCAGAGGAGGATTCAGAGACAGATGACTAGTCCTACCCCC
>NC_041383.1:374278890-374296067 GCF_002162155.2 Triticum dicoccoides | reverse complement strand
CTCATATCGTGCGTATGGTGTCTCGCATTGCTATGTCATTTGATTAGTTTAGACATGCTTTGTGTGAATGCCACATGTTCAGTGTCTAATTACCATATATGTGAATTATGCATTGCCATCTTGTTGCAAGACATTATATATGTGAATTATACAATGCTATCTTGTTGCAAAGGCATTATATATGTGAATTATGCAATGCCATGCTATTTAGCCAATCATCATGTATATGAATTATATCATGCTATCATTTTTTTGTATTACGTGTTCCATTTGTCGACAACATTTGTATATTCAACTACTCTTCCTGTGCATCAGCCATTTGAAGCGGTGATGGAAGTATCTGGAGTGAAAACAAGGTATTCAGAGTAGATAATGCTATCTGCTGAAGCAAACATCTTGCTGGTTACAGAGAGCTCCTCAGAGGAGGATTCAGAGACTGATGACCAGTCCTATTTCCCCCCTGAGGTCTATGCTCAAACTTGGCAGGGTTATATTACCCATGTCATGCATGTTGTCTTGCATTGCTTAGTTTTTTACATCATATATGGATTGCCATCTACTTACTTGCTTACTATATAAATCATATATTTGAATTATATCATGCCATCATGTTTACATAGTACATACACATCATCTATCTGAATTATGGCATGCCAACCCATTTAATAAAGACATCATATAGTTATATCATCTCATCCTGTTTAGTGTTTACAGTCATCATATTTTGAATTATGGCATTCTATCCGTGAATTTATGTGAATTATGGCATGCCAACCTATTTAATAAACACATTATATAGTTATGTCATGTCATCCTGTTTACATAGTCTCATATTTTGAACTATGTCTTTCCATCTTTTTTAGTTAGCCATCATAATGTGAAATTGTGTCATGCTATCCTGTTTAGTTAACCATCATATATGTGAAATTGTGTCATGCTATCCTGTTTGGTTAGACAACATAAATATGAATTATTTCATGCCCTCTTTTATTCCCCACTATCCATTGCACCTGTCTATCATACAATGTCTGTGTCTATACTTTCAATTACTTTTCTTGTTTATCAGCCATTTGAATTGGAGAGCGTGATGGCAGTATCTAAGGGAGTAACAACATGGTCTTCAGAAAAGATAGTGCTACCAGTTGATGCAGATAGAACCACGGTTGTACTTGCCCAAGGACCAGGTCCACCACACATAACCCAGACTCTCGCAAATTGTACCCCTACCCAGTTGGACAGAGAACCAGCTACACCCTTCTAACCCCAACCCCGGCAGATAGTAACCTAGTTCCAGTTGACACAGCACCGTCTCCACCACAGAGCACCCAAACACGAGCAGTTAGTAAGGGAACTGCAGTGCTCAAAGCACGAGGACCACCACTCCGAATCCCAACTCAACGCTTACAGGAGAAGAAGATTTGTTCTCAGGTCAGGTTCTATAGCTATGGTTCATACTCCTTTGCTCTTGCATTACTGTATTTACTCATACCAACTATTTTCAAATTTGAAGGATGGAATTGAAACTCCAATGGTGCAACAGGTATGTTTTAAACCTGTTTCTTTAACTAGTTTGCTGTTGTAACCTGCTCTATGTTGATTTCAGTTTCAATTGAATAAATAGTTATGTTATCATGTCATGCACATTACAAGTGTTGTTATTGCTCTATAGTTACCCACACTTATATTCTGTCTATTCTGCTTTGCCTTGAACAAATATTATTTGAACTGTGTCTCTATCTTGATTTGGCAACAAAAACTAGAATGATATAGACCATAAAGTGACCATGGTACATAGATATATGTTTGTTTCATGTTGTTATCCTGTCCACTTTACTACTGAACTCATTTACCAAAATGAGTTTCATATACAACATGGTAAACATGTGATGTGTCTGCTTGTTTCTCTTTTAGAATGCGGACAAAATATTGGAGAACAGTACTACGTTATCCAATGGTAAAGGAAGTAATGCAGATAAGGTTCAAGATAGTGAGACATCCCTGTTGGTCTCCAAGAAAGCTGATAAAAACTATCTTGACGACAGTGAGGGAACCCAAAAGTCCTATCTTGATGTAGTGTTCGAGTTACTGGCCACTACTACTGGCACAAGCTCTTCGAACTCGCTACCTGAATCAGTTTGTCTTCTTGAGTCTCAACTTCAAGTTGAAAGACATCGATTAGATGTGCTGCGACAGGAAGCTGAAGGACTGAGGAAGTCCCTGCAGAATTCAGATGCATATTTTCTGGTGCAATAGCAAGCGCTGGAGGATTTAAGCGCCAAACAAGGGAAAGTTAATAAGCTTGCTAAGCATCTTGCCAGCATTATGGGTCCCAAGGATATTGTTTCTTGAGATCTTCTGAAGTGGTTTCAGTTCTGGATTTGTTTTGCTGCGGCGTTTATTTGCGCTGGTCGCCAACTTTGACAAATAGTGTATATGATATGCTGCTCTCTTCCCTATATTTGCACCGGTGGCGAACTTTGATGCCCAGTGGATGTAATATGTGTAATAGCCGTGATAGCCTAGAGTTAGTTGCTTGCTTATTTATTTCCTTGTTGTCTTGTTTATTTGTTTGCTTGTAGTCATTGCAGTTCTTTTTCTGCGGTTAGCTAGTGGCTGCAATAACCTATTTTTTAAAACTAGGCCACAATAACCATGTGCTAATATTTACTGTAGTGACACTGGGCCTCCTACTGGCCGTAGAAACAGTGGGCCTTCTATAGGCCATAGAAACAATGGGCCTTCTATGGGCCATAGAAACAATGGGCCTTCTGCGAGCCGTATCATCAATGGGTCTTATACGGGCCGTATGATCGATTGGCCAAACATGGGCTAAACAGACCGCATTATGGCCGTAAATGGGCTAGAGTTGGAATCGTCCGTTCATGGGCCGACCATAATGGGCCATCCTTAATAGGCCGTATTTGATGACGCTATGAAAACGGCCCAACGTATTAACGGACCACAAACGGGCTGACTATAACCATGGGCTGAATTTGGCCCACATGCAGAAAATGACAGTAATGGGCCGTAAGTAAACAAATGCTGGAATTGAGCCCAAGAATAAATGGGCTCTGAGAAGGCCGAAAGATAACATGGGCTGGAATCGGCCCAATGTAATAACAGGCCGTTAATGGGTATAAAGTGATACACTGTTCATTACGGGCCAGTTTCACCACGGGCCGTTAATGGGTATAAAGTGATACACTGTTCATTACGGGCCAGTTTCACCACGGGCCGTTAATAGGCCAAGAGTTACATAGGGCCTCATATGGGCCGAAAGACGTCATGGGCCATACATGCCCCAGATGACGCTACTGGGCCTAATTCTGATAGGGCGTAACGGGCCTTGGGTTAGTGGGCTGTAAATGGGCTATATGCGAATAGGCCGTTAACAGGCTTTCCATGGGCCAGACCGCCACCTTTTGACCAAGTCAAACAGGCCGGCCTTTTCACAGGAATGGGCCTCTGTTGGGCCGTGTAACGTGTCGACGTATCATAGGCGCCTTCCGGCCAATGAGTGGATGACATCTGTCCCAACGATGAGCCGACACGTGTTTCCTCCAGCCAATGATGATTTTTCACATGGAAAATCCCCATTGGTCGAGGCTGTTAATGGGTTATCGGATCCAAAACCCGACCCGATAGCTTAACGGCGTTCCGTTACGATGGATGCCACGTGTCGGTCACCCTTGACAAAAGCACTTCTGTGACGCGCGATTTATCGTCATGGAAGTGGACACTTCCGTGATGATAATTTTGGTAATGTCATGGAACACTTCTACGATAGCACAAGTATGACTATCTCGATTTTGTCATAAAATCGTCATGGATGTACATGCATGACTAAAAACGCGACCTACTGTGACAAACACGTATCATCACGGAAGTGTATTTTTTTAGTGAAGAGACTCGCAAAGATAACCAATCATACATAAAAGAATTCAGAGGAGATTCAAATATTTCTCATAGACAAACTTGATCATAAACCCACAATTCATCGGATCTCGACAAACACACCACAAAAAGAGTTACATCGAATAGATCTCCAAGAAGATCGAGGAGAACTTTGTATTGAGATTCAAAAGAGAGAGAGAAGAAGCCATCTATCTAATAACTATGGACCCAGAGGTCTGTGGTAAACTACTCACAACTCATCGGAGAGGCCTTGGAGATGATGTAGAGGACCTCCATGGTCGATTCCCCCTCCAGCGGAGCGCCGGCGAAGGCTCCAAGATGGGATCTCGCGGATACAGAAGGTTGCAGTGGTGGAAATAGTTTTTTGTGGTGCTCCTGGATGTTTTCAGGGTATGGAGGTATATATATAGGCGAAGGAGTAGGTCAGAAAGCCACGAGGGGCCCACGAGGGTGGGGGGCGCGCCTACCCCCCTAGGGAGCGCCCTCCTGCCTCGTGGCCGCCTCGGCTTCTTCTTGACGTCCACTCCAAGTCTCCTGGATTGCGTTTGTTCCAAAATGATCGCTCCCGAAGGTTTCATTCCGTTTGGACTCCGTTTGATATTCCTTTTCTTCGAAACACTAAAATAGGCAAAAAAACAGCAATTTGGGCTGGGCCTCCGGTTAATAGGTTAGTCCCAAAAATGATATAAAAGTGTGAAGTAAAGCCCATAAACATCCAAAACGGGTAATATAATAGCATGGAACAATCAAAAATTATAGATACGTTGGAGACGTATCAAGCACCCCAAGCTTAATTCCTGCTTGTCCTCGAGTAGGTAAATGATAAAAACAGAATTTTTGATGTGGAATGCTACCTAGCATATTTCTCAATGTAATTTTCTTTATTGTGTCATGAATGTTCAGATCCCAGTGATTCAAAATAAAAGTTCATATTGACATAAGAAATAGTAATACTTCAAGCATACTAACTAAGCAATCATGTCTTCTCAAAATAACATGGCTAAAGAAAGTTCATCCCTACAAAATCATATAGTTAGGCTATGTTTCATTTTCATCACACAAAATACTCCCATCATGCACAACCCCGGTTTCAGCCAAGCAATTGGTTCATACTTTTTAACGCGCTTCAGCTTTTTTCAACTCTCACGCAATACATGAGCATAATCCATGGATATAGCACTATGGGTGGAATAGAATATGATGATGGAGGTTGTGTGGAGAAGACAAAAAAAGAGAAAGTCTCACATTGACGAGGCAAATCAACGGGCTATGCAGATGCCCATCAATTGATGTCAACATGAGGAGTAGGGATTGCCATGCAACGGATGCACTAGATCTATAAATGTATGAAAGCTCAACAAAAGAAACTAAGTGGGTGTGCATCCAACTTGCTTGCTCACGAAGACCTAGGGCATTTTGGGGAAGCCCGTCGTTGGAATATACAAGCAAAGTTCTATAATGAAAAACTCCCACTAGTATATGAAAGTGACAACATAAGAGACTCTCTATATGAAGAACATGGTGCTACTTTGAAGCACAAGTGTGGAAAAGGATAGTAACATTGTCCCCTTTTTTTGGGCCTTTCTTTTTTTTCCTTTTTGTATTGGCATTTCTTTTTTTTCCTTTTTGGCCTTTCCTCTTTTTTTCTTTTTTTATAAGGGGCAATGCTCTAATAATGATGATCATCACACTTCTATTTATTTACAACTCATGAATTACAACTCAAGACTAGAACAAGATATGACTCTATATGAATGCCTTCGGCGGTGTACCAGGATGGGCAATGAATCAAGAGTGACATGTATGAAAAATTATGCAAGGTGGCTTTGCCACAAATACGATGACAACTACATGATCATGCAAGGCAATATGACAATAATGATGCGTGTCATGATAAACGGAATGGTGGAAAGTTACATGGCAATATATCTCGGAATGGCTATGGAAATGCCATAATAGGTAGGTATGGTGGATGTTTTGAGGAAGATATAAGGAGGTTTATGTGTGATAGAGCGTATCGTATCACGGGGTTTGGATGCACCGGCGAAGTTTGCACCAACTCTCAAGGTGAGAAAGGGAAATGCACGGAACCGAAGAGGCTAGCAATGATGGAAGGGTAAGAGTGCGTATAATCCATGGACTCACATTAGTCATAAAGAACTCATATACTTATTGTAAAAAAATTATTAGCCCTCGAAGCAATGTACTACTACGCATGCTCCTAGGGGGGAGGTTGGTAGGAGTTAACCATCACGCGCCCCCGACCTCCACACATAAGGAAGACAATCAAAAGAGCACCCCATGCAACAAATTTGATACACAACTTTTACCATACGTGCATGCTACGGGACTTGCCAACTTCAACACAAGTATTCCTCAATTTCATAATTACCCAACTAGCATGACTCTAATATCACCACCTCTATATCTCAAAAAAATTATGAAGCATCAAATTGATCATAGCATCCAATTCACTTCCTATGATAGTTTTTATTATACCCAACTTGGATGCCCATCATTCTAGGACCAATTTTATAACCATAGCAAACACCATGCTGTTCCAAAAGACTCTCAAAATAATATAAGTGAAGCATGAGAGATCAATAATTTCTACAAAATAAAACCACCGCCGTGCTCTAAAAAGTATAAGTAAAGCACATAGAGCAAAACTGTCTAGCTCAAAAGATATTAGTGAAGCATATAGAGTGTTCTAATAAATTCCAAATCATGTGTGTCTCTCCGCAAAGGTGTGTACAGCAAGGATGATTGTGTTAAACTAAAAATTAAAGACTTATATCATACAAGACGCTCCAAGCAAAATACATATCATGTGGCGAATAAAAATATAGCTCCAAGTAAAGTTACCGATAAACGAAGACGAAAGAGGGGATGCCTTCCGGGGCATCCCCAAGCTTAGGATTTTGGTTGTCCTTGGATTATCTTGGGGTTCCATGGGCATACCCAATCTTAGGCTCTTGCCACTCCTTATTCCATAGTCCATCAAATCTTTATCCAAAACTTGAAAACTTCACAACACAAAACACAACAGGAAATCTCATAAGCTCCGTTAGTGCAAGAAAGAAAAACCACCACATAAGGTACTGTAATGAAATAATTCTTTATTTATATTGGTGTTAAACCTACTGTATTCCAACTTCTCTATGGTTCATACCCCCCGATACTAGCCATATATGCATCAAAATAAGCAAACAACACAAAAAAACAGAATCTCTCAAAAACAGAACAGTCTGTAGAAATCTGTAAATTTCGAATAGTTATAGAACTCTAAAAATCCTAAAAAAATAGGAAGTCCTAGAAAATTTGTCTATTGATCTACCGCAAAAATAATCAACTAAAAATCACGTTTCTGTGATTTATTAAAATTATTCTCGTGCGCTCAAAAGTTTCTGTTTTTCAGCAGAATCAAATTAACTATCACCCAAGATGATACTATAGGTTCTACTTGGCACCAACACTAATTAAAACATAAAACCACATCTAAACAGAGGCTAGATGAATTATTTATTACTAAACAGAATCAAAAAGCAAGGAACAAAAATAAAATTGGGTTGCCTCCCAACAAGCGCGATCGTTTAACGCCCCTAGCTAGGCATTGAGAATTCTAATGATGCTCACATGAAAGACAAGAATTGAAGCGCAAAGAGAGCATCATAAAAAAAGTGAAAAACACATCTAAGTCTAACATGCTTCCTATGCATAGGCATATTATAAGCAAACAAATTTGCAAGGCAAGTAAAAAGTAGCATATGCAAGGAAGAAGACGATAGCAATCTCAACATGATGAGAGGTAATTTAGTAACATGAAAATTTCTACAACCATATTTTTCTCTCTCTCATAATAATTACATGTAGGATCATAAGCCAATTCAACAAAATAGCTATCACATAACATATTCTCAACACGATCCATATGCATGCAAAGTTGACACTCTTCCAAGATAGTGGGATTAACATTAATTAAAGTCATGACCTCTCCAAACCCACTTTTATCAAAAATACCATAAGATTGAACATTATCCAAATATGTGGGATCTAAAGTTGACACTCTTCCAAACCCACTTTCAATAATATTGCAAACCCTATTATCAATCTCATATTCATCATGGGGATGAAATAAATTTTCAATATCATAAAAAGAATCATCCCAATCATGATCATTGCAACAAATAGTAGTCATAGCAAAACTAGCATCCCCATGCTTAGGGTTTTGCATATTATTATCACAATTGACATCAAGAGAATTTATAGTAAAATCATTGCAATCATGCTTTTTATTCAAGGAGCTATCGTGAATCTCTTCATAAATTTCCTCATCACAATTTTCAGATTCACGAATTTCAAGCAAAACCTCATAAAGATAATCTAGTGCACTCAACTCACTAGCAATTGGTTCATCATAATTGGATCTCTTGAAAAGATTAGCAAGTGGATGAGGATCCATAAACTTTTAGCAAGCGAAGATGCAAGCAAAAAGAAGGCATGTGGAGACACAAGATCGAATGGAAGAGGGGCGAAGAAAACGGCAAGGGTGAAGTGGGGGAGAGGAAAACGAGAGGCAAATGGCAAATAATGTAATGCGAGGGAGATGAGTTTGTGATGGGTACTTGGTATGTCTTGACTTGAGCGAAGACCTCCCCGGCAACGGCACCAGAAATCCTTCTTGCTACCTGATACATCTCCATCGTATCTATAATTTTTGATTGTTCCATGCCAATATTCTTCAACTTTCATATACTTTTGGCAACTTTTATACTATTTTTTGGGACTAACATATTGATCCAGTGCCCAGTGCCAGTTCTTGTCTGTTGCATGTTTTTTGTTTCGCAGAAACCCAATATCAAACGAAGTCCAAACGGGATAAAAATGGACAGAGAATTATTTTGGAATATTTATGATTTTCTGGAGGAAGAATCAACGCGAAACGGTGTAAGGGGTGGCCACGAGACAGGGAGGCGTGCCCTCCCCCCTGGGCACGGCCTGGGCTCTCGTGGGCCACCCGTAAGGCGGTTGACGCTCTTCTTTTGGCTCAAGAAAGCTAATTTTATGAGAAAGATCTGGGCAAAAGATTCACCCCAATCGGAGTTATGGATCTCCGGGTATTTAAGAAGCGGTGAAGGGGTAGAATCTGAGAACGCAGAAACAGAGAGATAGATCCAATCTCGGAGGGGCTCTTGCCCCTCCCAAGCCATGGGAGCCAAGGACCAGAGGGGAAACCCTTCTCCCATCTAGGGAGGAGGTCAAGGAAGAAGCAGAAGAAGGGGGGCTCTCTCCCCCTTGCTTCCAGTGGCGCCGGAACGCCGCCGGGGGCCATCATCATCACCGCGATCTTCACCAACACCTCCGCCATCTTCACCAACATCTCCATCACCTTCCCCCATCTATATTCAGCGGTCCACTCTCCCGCATCCCTCTGTACCCTCTACTTGAACATGGTGCTTTATGCTTCATATTATTTTCCAATGATGTGTTGCCATCCTATGATGTCTGAGTAGATTTTCGTTGTCCTATCGGTGATTGATGAATTGCTATGATTGGTTTGAGTTGCATGTTTTATTATTGGTGATGTCCTATTGTGCCCTCTGTGTCATGCAAGCATGAGGTATTCCCGCTGTAGGGTGTTGCAATGTGTTCATGATTCGCTTATAGTGGGTTGCGTGAGTGAGTGAAACACAAACCCGAGTAAGGGGATTGTTGCGTATGGGATAAAGGGGACTTGATACTTTAATGCTATGGTTGGGTTTTACCTTAATGAATCTTTAGTATTTGCGGATGCTTGCTAGAGTTCCAATCATAAGTGCATATGATCCAAGTAGATAAAGTATGTTAGCTTATGTTGCTCCCTCAAATAGAATTGCAATAGTGATTACCGGTCTAGTAACATAGTCAATTGCTTAAGGACAATTTCACAACTCCTACCACCACTTTTCCACACTCACTATATTTACTTTATTGCATCTTTATCTAAACAGCCCCTAGTTTATATTTACGTGTTCTTTATTATCTTGCAAACCTATCCTATCACACCTACAAAGTACTTCTAGTTTCATACTTGTTCTAGGTAAAGCGAAAGTCAAGCGTGCGTAGAGTCGTATCAGTGGCCGATAGGACTTGAGAGAGTATTTGTTCTACCTTTAGCTCCTCGTTGGGTTCGACACTCTTACTTATCGAAAGAGGCTACAACTATCATGTATACTTGCGGGTCATCACTACCTCTTGAGCACTGCGTTGGTTTTCCCTTGTAGAGGAAAGGGTGATGCAGCAAAGTAGCGTAAGTATTTCCCTCAGTTTTTGAGAACCAAGGTATCAATCCAGTAGGAGGCTCCTCAAAAGTCCCTCGTACCTACACAAACAAACAAGAACCTCGCAACCAACGCGATAAAGGGGTTGTCAATCCCTTCACAGTAACTTGCAAAAGTGAGATCTGATAGAGATAATAAGATAAGATAAATACTTTTGGTATTTTTATGATATAGATTGAAAGGTAAAGATGCAAATAAAAGATAGATGGGAAACTTATATGATAAAAGATAGACCCGGGGGCCATAGGTTTCACTAGTGGCTTCGCTCAAGATAGCATAATTATTACGGTGGGTCAACAAATTACTGTCAAGAAATTGATAGAAAAGTGCATAGTTATGAGAATATCTAGGCATGATCATGTATATAGGCATCACCGTCCGCGACAAGTAGACTGACTCCTGACTGCATCTACTACTATTACTCCACACATCGACCGACTCCTACCTGCATCTAGAGTATTGAGTTCATAAGAACAGAGTAACGCATTAAGAGAGATGACATGATGTAGAGGGATAAACTCAAGCAATATGATATAAACCCCATCTTTTTATCCTCGATGGCAAAAATACAATATGTGCCTTGCTGCCCCTGCTGCCATTGAGAAAGGACACCGCAAGATTGAACCCAAAGCTAAGCACTTCTCCCATTGCAAGAAAGATCAATCTGGTAGGCCAAACCAAACTGATAATTCGAAGAGACTTGCAAAGATAACAGATCATACATAAAAGAATTCAGAGGAGATTCAAGTATTTCTCATAGATAAACTTGATCATAAACCCACAATTCATCGGATCTCGACAAACACACCACAAAAAGAGTTACATCGAATAGATCTCCAAGAAGATCGAGGAGAACTTTGTATTGAGATTCAAAAGAGAGAGAAGAAGCCATCTAGCTAATAACTATGGACCCGAAGGTCTTTGGTAAACTACTCACAACTCATCAGAGAGTCCTTGGAGATGATGTAGAGGCCCTCCGTGGTCGATTCCCCCTCCGGTGGAGCGCCCGCGAAGGCTCCAAGATGGGATCTCGCAGATACAAAAGGTTGCGGCGATGGAAATAGGTTTTCGTGGTGCTCCTGGATATTTTCAGGGTATGGAGGTATGTATAGGCGAAGGAGGTAGGTCAGGGGAGCCACGAGGGGCCCATGAGGGTGGGGGCGCGCCTACCCCCCTAGGGCGCGCTCTCCTGCCTCGTGGCCACCTCGGCTGCTTCTTGACGTCCACTCCAAGTCTCCTGGATTGCGTTTGTTCCAAAAAGATCGCTCCCGAAGGTTTCATTCCGTTTGGACTCCGTTTGATATTCCTTTTCTTTGACACACTGAAATAGGCAGAAAAAACAGCAATTCGAGTTGGGCTTCCGGTTAGTAGGTTAGTCCCAAAAATGATATAAAAGTGTAAAGTAAAGCCCATAAACATCCAAAACGGTTAATATAATAGCATGGAACAATCAAAATTATAGATACGTTGGAGATGTATCAGTAGGTATGGTGGACTCATCTGGAATAACTTTGGGTTCAAGGTTTTTGATGTACAAGCAGAGTTCCCACTTAGTACAGGAGAAGACTAGCAATTAAGATTGAGAAGTGGCCAGCTAGAGAGCAACAATGATCGTAACCACGCATTATGCATAAGTAACATTGGGCACTAGCATGAGTAGGATATGAACACCATGAACATAAATATCATAGAGGCCATGTTGGTTTTGATTCAACTACATGCATGAACATGTGCCAAGTCAAGCCACTCTAACATTCAGAGGAGGATACCATATCATCATACTACATCACAATCATCTTAATGTTATGTTGATATCCAAGATAAATCATTATTCACTCCCAGCTACTTATGCATGGCATGAGAAACTATAATCTCTAATTTGCATTGAAAACATGTTTAATCATAATGGGTTGAATCATGGATACTAGGTTAAACATATTTGCACAAACAGAACAAGTCGAGTCCATACCGGTTTCTCTTTGCCACGGCCAGTTCATCGAATATCGTCATTATTGCATTTCACTTGCACGATCGAACAATATGAAAATAATAATAGTGCAAGAATGTTGTGGACTAAGATGGAATCTACAAACATTCTATTCAGCAGGAGAAGACAGGGTAAAATGTGCTCTTTATTAGTTCAACAGTTATTCATATGAGAGCCACTCAACATTTTCATCGTGGTCTTCTCCTTGGTAAGACTCAAATAAAAGAAAAGAAGTTCAGAGAAACACACTGAAACATTTTTGGAGTTTTTGATTTTCTAGAATGGGCAAATAAAATGGAAAAGCGAAAACGAGAAAAACTATTTACACGGGAAAGCTACCAACAAACAAAAGAAGAACAAGGAAATATTTTGGGGTTTTCTTTTTAATACTACTAAGCATGCAAAGAAAGTAAATTACTACAACTAATTTTTTTTGGTTTTTCTAAAGTTTTTGAAACACACAAGAAGAAAGCAAGAAAATAAATCTAAGCATGGATGATACAATGAAAAAGTGTGAACACCGACAAATAGAATGACATGCATGAACATGAATATAATGTCGTTGAGAAACACGTACTCCCCCAAGCTTAGGCTTTTGGCCTAAGTTGGTAATCAATCAGTAGCCTAGAGGGTAGTAGTCTACGTGGTAGCTCACAGAGGCTCTCGATGCGGATGCCTTGGCACACTATGCTGCCACCATTGCTGCATTATGAGCTTGGGCCTCGCCCTCAAGGACAAAATATCTCCCCTTGTTGTGATAATCAAAAAGAGCAGGCGCAGGAAAATATGTGTCCACAACAGATTTTTGGTTAAACATTAGATTGTAAGTGAAATTATCAACTTTTCCCTTAAGGATCATATGTTCTTTTAAAGTGTCAAAATCTAAATACCACGTGGGTAGGATAGGATCAAAGGGCAAAGGTGAAACACCCAGTTCTCGTGCCAAACGTGTGACATAAATTCCACCATAGAACCAGCCACTGTTAGCATTATGCTGAAGTCTACGTGCAACAATTGCTCTAAGGTTATAATTCCTTTCACCAACGAGAGTGGTGTGAATGAGGCTCAAGTCTGGCGCACAAAGTATGCTATAGTCTTGCTTGCCTACTATGCATTTCCCGTTAAATAATGCAAAATATTGAATTGCGGAAAAGTGAATGCTCTTTATTCTTCCTTGTCTTACTCCCCTATTTTCACGGTAACAAAGGCTAGTCAAGAAAGGCTCGTACTCAGCCTTCGGTGATTCATCAAGCGAACCCCAAAATGGCAGTTTGCAATGGTAAGAAAAATTCTCCAGTGGGATAGTAAATGATTTATCATAAAGCATAAAAGACACCCTAGACTCACGCGGGAAAAATGTAAATCCTTTGACAAATGACTCGGTCAGAAGTTGGCGTTGTTCACACTTATCTGAAAGGTAGGGACCGTGGCCAGCATTGTGAACATATTGCTCAAATTCTTCCTTAATACCCACACGCACCATATATTCATCGCAAGGCCATAAGCATGTTTTGGTGGCGGCATCACGCGTGGAACTTTCACTTGGTTCAACATAAGACCGGCGAGCAAAACTGTCACTAGAAGATGCCCCCGAGGATCGTCTCCTCGAAGAGCTCCTTCCAAATAGGTTCATCATGTCCGCATACAATTTTCTAAAAATAAAATTTTTGGGGTGACAAAAATTTGTCAGCAAAACTTTATAAAATTGAAAGCAGCCACTCATAGGGATACATAGAGGCCATAGCAAGCATTAAAACTACTTAGAACACTAAGAATTCAACATGCAAGCTCATCTACAGCAGCACCAAGAGTAGCTAATTATTCAAAGTATAAACCACT
This sequence comes from Triticum dicoccoides, assembly GCF_002162155.2. Classification (NCBI taxonomy): domain Eukaryota; kingdom Viridiplantae; phylum Streptophyta; class Magnoliopsida; order Poales; family Poaceae; genus Triticum; species Triticum dicoccoides. The sequence continues at coordinate 374,282,006 of NC_041383.1, read as the reverse complement.
AAAACAAAAACTAATTGGACAAACAGTGGAGTCACATACCAAGCAACAATCCCTCGAAACGGTTTTGGAAACGGAGCTTCAAGCTAAGAGATCGAAATCCGTGGGTTTGAGTTCAAGAACACTGGAGAGAGAGCAATGAAGAATTTTCTGGAGGTAAGTGACGATGTGGGCTAAAGAGATAAGTGAGGGGGTGTAACACCTCGGATGTAACTTTCCATAATTGAAACTCCGACTCTTGCCTTTTCTGGCTATGTGATATATTATTTTCTCCGTGGTTGGGTTTTGTCTTCGTTTTGCATTTTGTTCATGTCATACATCTCATCTCATGGCATCATGCGCATTGCATCTGCATGTTTTCATAAAACTTGCATCCGCTCGTATTTGCCGCGTCCCCCCTTGCTTTTGTTGACCGTTCTGAGACCAACCAGATTTTGTTTTCCTCTTGCCTGGCTTTCCTAACCTCTCTGCACATCCTCAAACCCCTCGTGTGCGTGTCCGAAACTTACCCGAACCCGACCTGCTCAGTCATCACCGTTGGATTCAGTTCATCCCCAAACACCTATAAAACATCTCCGGTTTCTTATTTGGGCCACCTAACCTATTTATTCTCGATAGCTCGATTTCGATCAGACGGACCGGATTAGTCCATAATCTAATCCGCAGGCTATATATAAACTAGTCCAACCCTAATCTTTAGGAGGCTTGTCCCATCAGTCTCGTCCCCGCCGCCAGCCATCCACCCACTCGCCTCCCACCTTGGGATCCTCCTAGATCCACCCCGGGCCAACCACCGACTCCCCTCGATCCATCCACCCAACCACACCGCAGCCAGCGCTCTCCCCGCCACCATCAGCTCCATCCAGCCAGCAACCTCCACCTCCTCCCTTCGAACCATCCTCGCGCCCGCCTCCAGATCGAGCAGGAGGCTCATTCCCGCCCTCATCCTCCCGCAGCACGCCTGTCCTCAAGCCCCGACGGCTCGTCCCTGCACAGCCCGCGAGGCACCGGCCTCCTCAGCACCACCAAGCCGCTGCCTTGTCGTCCCTCCCCTTCCTCTGCCCTGCCTCTGCTCGCTCGCTCCTGCGCGAACGGAAGCGGAACTGCCGAAGCCACCAGGATCCCGTCATCGGAGCCACCCAGCCAGGTCCTTGTCTATTCCCCTTCTCCTTCCTTCCCTCTCTGGTTTCCACTCCCTCTGCTCGACCCTCTGTTCATCCGATTGCTCATTTCCTTTGTACAAGGGGCCTCCTTGGACGAACGCCAATGCCGCCAAGAGGATCCCAACGCCGCCGGTTTGCCTATGCTCCACCTTCCCCGCCTTCGGTCGCCATCTCCGGCGAGTGCAAACACCGGTGAAGCCCCGCAGGTCGCCGTCTCCCTCCTCCCATCTTCTTTTCCTCCTGCGTTCTCCCGTTGCAGGTCTCTTATCTTTGTCTCTCTCCCGTGGTCAGGGAACCCCACCGCCAGAACGCATGGGACGCCATCCGGCGCCCGGATCCGCACCTCCTCTCTTCCCTGCATCGCCGGTTCTGTCTGTGCCCTCTGCATCGAGCAGCAGCTCAAGAACGAGCACCCCATCCCGCGTTGACCAGTCCAGCGCCATCCTGGACGAGCGCCACTCACCGCGCGAGGCCTCCTCTGCTTCGCTCGCAGCCCAGCTGCCCAGCGCCTCCCCAAGGCCCAGCCTGCGCCCCGCGGCCTGCCTCCACCTCCTCACTGACGGGCTGAAGCCCATGGTGAGCGCCCCAGCGCCCAGCAATTTCAGCCCAATGTAGTTTTTTTTTGGTCTGCGAATTTGTCTAATTTCCAAAAAACTGCATATTTACAGATTGACCCCTATTGTTCATGCATATAATAACTCATGGACGGTGCATCAGATTAAAATGATTTAAACATGTAAATTGCTTAGAATTTGTGTAGATTAATAATATGCCACTTTCATCCATGTTTAGAATGTTTAAAATGTTGTTTGTTTAAATTTGCTCAAATGCCATGTTAAAATGATTTATTTCATAACTAAATAACCGCAGCTCGGTTTTAAATAAACTTTATATGTAAATGGGGTAGAAAAATGCCTAGTTTAACATGGTGCACTTTATTTTCCTGTTTAACAACAATAAAATATTGTTTAGGCAGAACAGTACCAAATTCATAATTTGCATATGAGGATTTTCCCAGAATTGTTGTTTGTTCTTTCGGCCTCATTTAAACTTGCCTAAATAGTTAGTTTCCATATGCTTCACCTCTTGCCATGTTTAACAACATTTAATATTGTTTGGTAGCTTAAACGAGATCAAACTAAATAATTGCTTGTGGTGTTTCGTCAATATGCAACTCGTTGCATATTGAGCTCCACTTAATTTGAAGTATTGTTTGTTGCACTTTGCCATGCCTTGCCTCATTAAACCGGACATGCATCATACTTGGTTGCGCATCATGCCATGGTTATGTGATGGTTGTTTACTATGTTGCTTGTTTCTTTCCGGTGTTGCTTCTTAGTTCCGGTAACGTTGCGTTCGTGAGGATTCGTTCGACTACGTTGGTTCGTCTACTTCATGGACTCGTTCTTCTTCCTAGCGGGATTTCAGGCAAGATGACCGCCACCTTTGATCTCATTACTATCATTGGTATGCTAGTTGCTTCATTCTATCGCTATGCGGCACTACCTATCTTTTGTTCTTCAAGCCTCCCTATTTGCCATGTCAGCCTCTAACCTTTTTCACCCTTCCTAGCAAACCGTTGCTTGGCTATGTTACCGCTTTGCTCAACCCCTCTTATAGCGTTGCTAGTTGTAGGTGAAGTTGAAGATTGCTCCATGGTGGACAGGATTATGTTGGGATATCACAATATCTCTTATTTAATTAATGCATCTATATACTTGGTAAAGGGTGGAAGACTCGGCCTTATGCTTGGTGTTTTGTTCCACTCTTGCCGCCCTAGCTTCCAACATACCGGTGTTATGTTCCCGGATTTTGCGTTCCTTACGCGGTTGGGTGATTTATGGGACCCCCTTGACAGTTCGCTTTGAATAAAACTCCTCCAGCAAGGCCCAACCTTGGTTTTACCATTTGCCTCACCTACCCCTTTTTCCCTTGGGTTTCCGGAGCCCGAGGGTC
>NC_041383.1:374219027-374278661 GCF_002162155.2 Triticum dicoccoides | reverse complement strand
CCGTGGCCAGTGCTTCTCTAAGTGCTGGTCCGAACCAGAGCCCTTTGCAGCGCCCCCTCAGGGAAACTTGAGGTCTGGTTTTAGTTGTACAGATTTCTCATCCGGTGTTGCCCTGAGAATGAGATATGTGTAGCTCCTATCGGGATTGTCGGCACATCGGGCGGCTTTGGTGGTCTTGTTTTACCATTGTCGAAATGTCTTGTAAACCGGGATTCCGAGACTGATCGGGTCTTCCTGGGAGAAGGTATATCCTTCGTTGATCGCGAGAGCTTATCATGGGCTAAGTTGGGACACCCCTGCAGGGTATAAACTTTCGAGAGCCGTGCCCGCGGTCATGTGGCAGATGGGAATTTGTTAACGTCCGGTTGTAGATAACTTGACACCAGATCCGAATTAAAATGCATCAACCGAGTGTGTAGCCGTGATGGTCTCTTTTCGGCGGAGTCCGGGAAGTGAACACGGTTTTGGGTTATGTTTGACGTAAGCAGGAGTTCAGGATCACTTCTTAATCATTGCTAGTTTCACGACCGTTCCGTTTGCTCTCTTCTCGCTCTTATTTGCGTATGTTAGCCACCATATATGCTTAGTCGCTGCTGCAACCTCACCACTTTACCCCTTCCTTTCCCATTAAGCTTTGCTAGTCTTGATACCCATGGTAATGGGATTGCTGAGTCCTTGTGGCTCACAGATTACTACAACAACAGTTGCAGGTGCAGGTATTGCGATGATCATGACGTGAGAGTGATGTTACTTGTTTTGGAGTTCTTCTTCTGCTTCTTCTTCGATCAGGGGATAGGTTCCAGGTCGGCAGCCTGGGCTAGCAGGGTGGATGTCGTTTGAGTTTCTGTTTGTGTTTCATCCGTAGTCGGATGTTGCTCTTATGTATGATGATGTTGTATTTGTGTAGCATTGTATGCCTTTTGTATGTATCCCCATATATTATGTAATGTTGATGTAATGATATCCACCTTGCAAAAGCGTCTTCAAGATGCGCTTATATCCTTGGTGGGACCTTCGAGTTCCTTTAGGATAGGGTCACATCTTGGGCGTGACAGGGGCCCCACGTGGGGACCACAACCCACCAGGGCGTGCCTGAGGGTCTTGGCGTGCCTAGGTGGGTTGTGCCCACCTGGTGCACCTCCCTTTGGTATTATTTGCACCAAGAATTCTTAAATATTCAGGAAAAAAATCGTGTAAAATTTTTAGAGCATTCTGAGAACTTTTATTTTTGGGGCATTTTTATTACACGAGAAATTCAGAAAACAGACAAAGCATGGCATTTTATCTTATTTAACTAATAAAAACAGAGAACAAAAAGTAGGGACAGAAGGCGGTGCTTACTAAATTCATCAACTTCATACCGTTCAAAAATGATTGATTACTAAGGTTGATCAGGTCTTATTAACAACCACTTTCGATTAGCATGAAACTGAAGAACTTTCGTAAATCACTAAGTTACCTCACTGGGGATATGCATTTCCCCAACAATAAGCATTTCATATTTCTTTTTGACAGTAGGTAGAGGTATTTGAAAACTTCCAATAGTAATTGTCAGAGACTTTTCAATAACATTAATACCACTCACTTGGAATTGTTTCTTCGGAAAGTGCACCGTATGCTCATTACCATTAATATGAAAAGTGATCTTGCTTTCATTGCAATCAATAACAGCCCCTGCAGTATTCAAGAAGGGTCTACCAAGGATAATCGACATGTTGTCGTCCTCGGGCATCTCAAGTATAACAAAGTAAGTCAAAATAGTAACATTAGCAACAACAACGGGCACATCCTCATAGATACCGATAGGTATGGCAGTTGATTTGTCAGCCATTTGCAAAGATATTTCAGTAGGTGTGAGTTTATTCAAGTCAAGTCTTTTATATAAAGAGAAAGGCATAACACTAACACCAGCTCCTAAATCACAGAAAGCAGTTTTCACATAATTCCTTTTGATAGAGCAAGGTATAGTTGGTATACCTGGATCTCCAAGTTTTTTAAGTACTCCATCTTTAAAAGTATAGTTAGCAAGCATAGTGGAGATTTCAGCTTATGGTATTTTTCTCTTATTTTGTGATGATATCTTTCATATACTTTGCATAAGGAGGCATTTTAAGGATATCAGTCAAGTCAGTACGCAAAAAGACTGGCCTCAGCATTTCAGCAAAGCATTCAAATTCTTCATCATCATTCTTTTTAGTTGACTTGGGTGGAAAAGGCATAGGTTTTTGAACACACGGTTCTCTTTCTTTATCATGTTTTCTAGCAACAAAGTCTCTTTTATCATATCTTTTATTCTTAGGTTGTGGGTTATTAAGATCAATAGGTGGTTTTATCTCAACATCATTATCTGGTTCTTTATCATTATTTGGTTGAGTGTCTTCATGAACCTCATCATTGTTTTTTTCATTATCACTAGGTGGATGTTCATTACCAGATTGAGTTTCAGCATCAGAGATAGAAGTTTCATTTTCATTATCAGGAGGTTTGTCTATTTCAGGTTCACTAGAAGCATGCAAAGTCCTATCATTTTTCTTTTTCTTTTTCTTTTTAGAAGGACTATGTGCACTAGTGTTATTTCTTTGCGAATCTTGTTCAATTATTTTTGAGTGTCCCTCAGGATAAAGTGGTTCTTGAGTCATTTTACCTCCTCTAGTTGCAACTCTAACAGCAAAGTCATGTATATTATGATTCATTTCATCAAGTAATTCTCTTTGTGATTTAGCAACTTGTTCTAACTGGGTTTGAACCATAGAAGCATGTTTTCCAACACCTCTAACATCATTTGAGATTCTAAATATCAAGTCACTCAAGCGAGCAATCATATTAGAACTATATTTTAGTTGTTTCATAACATTTGCATTGAAGTGGTCTTGTTTTCTAATGTAGTTTTCAAACTCATAAAGGCATTGGCTAGCATGCATTTTGTGAGGATTATCATTCTCATTGAAATTCATAAGAGAATTTACCTCTACCACCTTAGGCAGTGGTGGTGTATAAAGCCCATGTATCTCTTCAATATGAGGTAATTTTTTAACAACCTCAACTTTAATACATTTTTCCTTCATAGATTTCTTTGCCTCTTGCATATCTTCAGGATTGAGATATAATATACCCCTCTTCTTCGGAGTGGGTTTAGGCGGTGGTTCAGGAATAGTCCAATCATCATAATTTTTCAATATGTTATTCAGTAATTCTTTAGCTTGAGCAATAGTTCGTTCCCTGAAAACATAACCAGCACAACTATCTTGGAAGTCCCTAGAAGCATCGGTTAGTCAATCATAGAAGATATCAAGTATTTCATTTTTCTTAAGAGGATGATCAGGCAAAGCATTAAGTAACTGGCAAAGCCTCTCCAAGCTTGTGGGAGACTCTCTTCTTTAGTTTGAACAAAGTTAAATATTTCTTGTAAGGCAGCTTGTTTCTTATGAGCAGGAAAATATTTTTCAAAGAAGTAGTAAATCATATCTTGGGGACTATACACACAACAATGAGCAAGAGTATTGTACCAAGCTTTAGCATCACCCTTTAATGAGAAAGGAAATAATTTGAGAATAAAGTAGTATCGAGTTTTCTCATCATGAGTAAAAAGGGTGGCTATATCATTCAACTTAGTAAGATGTGCCACAACAGTTTTAGTTTCATAACCATGGAAAGGATCAGATTCAACCAAACTAATTACCTCTGGGTCCACAGAGAATTCATAATCCTTATCATCAATAAAGATAGGCAAAGTAGCAAACTTAGGATCACATTTCATTCTATCATTCAGAGATTTTTCTTTATACTTGTGTAATAATTTCTCTAGATCATCTCTATCCTTACAAGCAAGAATATCTCTAGTTGCCTCTTCACTCATAAAATAGCCTTCTGGTACCTTAGGCAATTCATATCTAGGAGGTCTAGCTCTAGCAAGTGTTTCAAGAGTTTCAGTTTCAAGCTCATCATCAGATTCAACAACATCATGTTGTATTACTCTAGTAATTTGTTCATCAAGAAATTCACCAAGTGGCACATCATCATTATCGACTAGCATCATCATAAGCATCATTCATAGTAGAAGTAGCATCATCAATAACTTGCGACATATCAGAATTAATAGCATGTGGTGGTGGTGTTGCAAGTTTACTCATAATAGAAGGTGAATCTAAAGCAGAACTGGATGGCAGTTTCTTACCTCCCCTCATACTTGAGGGAAATATCTTAGTCTTTGGATCCTTCAGATTCTTCATAGTGATAAACTGATAATAATCCCAAGTGACTCAACAAATATAGCTATGCTCCCCGGCAACGGCACCAGAAAAAGGTCTTGATAACCCACAAGTATAGGGGATCGCAACAGTTTTCAAGGGTAGAGTATTCAACCCAAATTTATAGATTCGACACAAGGGGAGCCAAAGAATATTTGAAGGTATTAGCAGCTGAGTTGTCAATTCAACCACACCTAGAAATTAATTATCTGCAGCAAAGTGATCAGTAGCACAGTAATATGATAGTTTTGATAGTAGCGACAGCAGCAATAGTAACAGTAACAGTAATAGCAGTATTTTGTAGCAAGTGTGGCTGTAGCAGTAGTAACTTAGCAGAAACACTATAAGATAAATTCGTAGGCATTGGATCAGTAACTTGTTGGATGATATTCATCATGTGACACTTATAACCTAGGGTGATACGGCACTAGCTCCAGTTCATCGATATAATGTAGGCATGTATTCTGTAAATAGTCATACGTGCTTTATTAAAAGAACTTGCATGGTATCTTTTGTCCTACCCTCCCGTGGCAGTGCGGTCCAGATTAGAAACTAAGGGATATTAAGGCCTCCTTTTAATAGAGAACCGGAACAAAGCATTAACACATAGTGAATACATGAACTCCTCAAACTACGGTCATCACCAAGAGTGGGCTCAGTTGTTGTCACTCCGGGGTTGTCGGGTCATAACCGTAGTAGGTGACTATAACTTGCAAGATCGGATCTAGAACATGGATATAATGATGAATTCATAAACGGTTTAGATCTGAGTTCATGGCACCCGGGCCCAAAGTGACAAGCATTAAGCATAGCAAAGTCATAGCAACATCAATCTAAGAACATAGTGGATACTAGGGATCAGGCCCTATCAAACTAACTTGATTACATGATGAATCTCATCCAACTCCTGATCGACCAGTGAGCCTACGAAGGAATTACTCGCTCCCGGTGGGGAGCATCAGGGAATTGGCGATGGAGATGGGTTGGTGATGACGAAGAACAAAGATCGCCCTCTCTGGAGCACCAAACAGACTCCAGATCTGCCCTCCCGAGGAAGAACAGGGCTTGGCGGCGGCTCCATCTCGTGGATCGCGATAATTGTTTCTCCCTCATTTTTTTCTGGAAATATATGATTTTATAGTATCAGGGGGGTCATCTGCGGGGCCACCAGGTGGGTATAACCCACCTGGGAGCGCCAGGAGAGGGGGCACGCCCTGGTGGGTTGTGCGCACCCAGGTGCCCCTCGCCAGAAGGTCTTGGCTCCAGAAATTCTTATTATTAATGTAAAAAATCCTCGCAAAGTTTCGTTCCATTCTGAGAACTTATATTTCTGCACAAAAACAACATCATGGTAGTTCTGCTGAAAACAGCGTCAATCCGGGGTTAGTTTCATTCAAATCATGCAAATTAGAGTCCAAAACAAGAGGAAAAGCGTGAGAAAAAGTAGATACGTTGGAGACGTATCACTATGCATCGAGCTTCATTTTGATCGTCGGGAAGCTCCTGCCTATTAAGGTAGGCCAGGAATTGTTCGGTCCAGGGAGCGATGACCACCATGATCTCATGAGCAGAGGGTGTTATCTCGATGTCCGAACCCCCGACGGTGTCTGCATTGTGTTCGACAGCTGGGGGTGTGGTCAGGTCCGTGTTGCCTTCTCCGCTCTCACCCTGCCACACAATGGATGCCTTAAAGAGCCTTTCCACAAAGGTGTTAGGTGGCACAGGGTTGCGCTTAGCACCCATACGAGCGAGGATGTCGATTGCCTGATTGCTCTCTTGAGCGACGTGATGAAATTCCAGTCCTTCAAAGCGGGTTGATATTTTTAATATGGCATTTCGATATGCCGCCATTTTGGGGTCCTTTGCATCGAATTGCCCGTTGACCTGGGAAATTGCGAGGTTGGACTCACCGCGTACCTCCAGGTGTTGTATACCCATGGAGACAGCCATGCGAACACCATGTAGCAGTGCCTCGTTCGGCTAGACCGTTGGAGTCCGTGTACATAATTTGTAGTACATAGCGGACTGTGTGCCCAGAAGGGGATGTTAGGATGACGCCAGCCCCGAGTCCGGCCAGCATTTTAGAGTCGTCGAAGTACATAATCCAATTGGAGTATGAGTTTGGCTTCCATCCATTCAACGACAAAGTCGGCCAATACCTGGGATTTAATAGCCCGGCGTGGCTTGTATACGATTTCGAATGGCAAAAGCTCGATGGCCCATTTGGCTATGCGGCCAGTGGCGTCCCTGTTATTGATAATGTCATTGAGCGGTACTTCAGATGCCACTGTGATCGAACACTCTTGAAAGTAGTGTCGCAGTTTACGGGATGCCATGAAGACTGTGTAGGCTATCTTCTGGTAGTGGGGGTATCGGGATTTTCAAGGTGTAAGGACCTCCAATACATAATAGACTGGTTTTTGGGTGGGGAATTTATGTCCCTCTTCCCCTTGTTCGACAACGAGCATAGCACTTGGTTAGTCGCTGAAATATATAATAACATGGGCTCTCTGAGGGAGTCTTGGATTAAGGGGTCCTCGGACGGCCGGACTATTAACATGAGTTGGACTGTTGGGTTATGAAGATACAATACAGAAGACTTCTTCCCGTGTCCGGATGGGACTCTCCTTTGCATGGATGGCAAGCTTGGTGATTCGGATATGTAGATCCCTTTCTCCGTAACCGACTTTGTATAACCCTAGTCCCCTCAGGTGTCTAAATAAACTGGAGGGTTTAGTCCATAGGGCAGAATCATAATCATATAGGCTAGACTTCTAGGGTTTTTGGCATCATGATCTCGTGGTAGATCAACTCTTGTAATACTCATATTCATCAAGATCAATCAAGCAGGAAGTAGGGTATTACCTCCATAAAGAGGGCCCGAACCTGGGTAAACATTGTCGCCCGCCTCCTATTACCATTAGCCTTAGACGCACAGTTCAGGATCCCCTACCTGAGATCTGCCGGTTTTGACACCGACATTGGTGCTTTCATTGAGAGTTCCATTGCATCGTCACCAAAAGGTTTGATGGCTCCATCAATCATCTACAAGTCCAGGGGGAGATTTTCCTCCCCGGACAGATCTTCGTATTCGGTGGCTTTGCACTATGGGCCAACTCGCTTGGCCATATGGAGCAGATCGACAGCTACGCTCCTGTCCATCGGGTCAGATTTGGAAGCTTGAATTACGTGGCCGATATCCATGGAGACTTGATCTTCGATGGATTCGAGCCCATGACGGCTGCTCCCTGTCACCACGATGAACATGACCTAAACCTGTCATCGGATCATGCTCAGGAGATAGCACCTACAACCGCTCTGGCCCTAGATCCGGAGCAGATCGCGCCATCCGAGGACGGGGTGCTCAACCCCGCCACGGAAGCCGCAGACTTAGCGGCGTTGGAGCCGCACACAGGTCCAACCTCGAGCAGGGCCTATGTCATCGGAACCTCGGATCTGTCTCCGGCCATAAGTTCCGAACCACGTGTATCCGCGCCCATCGAACCAGATCAGGCACCGATCATCGAGTTCAGCTCCGCGGACATCTTTCGGCACTCACCTTTAGGCAATGTGCTAAACTCACTAAAAGCCCTCTCCTTGTCAAGAGACTCTCAGCCGAATTATATCCGGCTTGAATTGGAAGCTGGTGATAGAGAATTTTGCTTCCCACCCACCACCCACTACATAGCTACTGTCGAGGACTTAACCGACATGCTCAACTACGACTCCGAAGACATCGCGGTATGGACGATGATGCCGGAGAGGAGCAGGCACAAAAACCACCGCTTATAGGGCGCTGGACAGCCACCTCCTTGTATGACGTATACATGGTGGATACACCCAAAGAGAACAACAGCGATAATGAAAATCTAGTCGAGGATAAGCCTCCTGAGATACAGCGAAAGTGTCGGTGTCAGCGGTGCTTCTCTAGGCCATGTCGTGGTAAAAACAGCAATACCGTCACAAGAGAAAACAATACTCTGGACGATGCCGAAGACAATGAAGACCCCATTGAGCCAACCTCCGAACAGGATGAACGGGAATATGGGCGAGTTAGCCCTGACGAACAGGCCACGAATGAAGACTCGGAGGACAGTAACTACCTTCTGCTCTCTGAGGATGAGGTGAGCCTCGGCGACGAAGACTTTTTCATGCCCGAGGAGCCCGTCGAACAGGAGTGCTTCAAGCGCCGGCTAATAGCCACTGCAAGGAGCCTGGAAAAGAAGCAGTAGCAGCTTCAAGCTGATCAAGATCTGCTCAATGACAGATGGACTGATGTCCTGGCAGCCGAGGAATACGGCCTCGAGCGCCCAACCAAAACCTACCCGAAGCGCAAATTGTTACCCCAATTCGATGACGAGGCGCTGGAGCCTGTCCTACCAGCGCATAATGTGGCCGACCGACCACCACATGGCCGGGACAAAGCGGCAACTCGAGCCGAAGACCAGCCCGCACTACCTCGCCGTAAAAACAGAAATACAACAACTCGGGGATACACACATGACCTGCGGCATGACTTGAAAAACAGAGCAGGCCAGACCAGATCGATCTATGGATCGCGGGGGCATGCCCTGATGCGTGATGATGGCCATCCGGCCGGACATGACAAACATAACCACGCCGGGAGCGAAGACCACAGACAAACTCCATCTGAGCAACGTCCCGACTTGGCCCGGTATAGAGGCGCCGCACACCCCCTTTGCTTCACTGATGAAGTAATGAAACATGAAATACCGGAAGGGTTTAAACCCGTGAACATCGAATCATATGATGGGACAATAGACCCCGTAGTGTGGATTGAGGATTTCCTTCTCCATATTCATATGGCCCGCGGTGATGATCTTCATGCCATCAAATATCTGCCGCTAAAACTCAAGGGACCAGCTCGGCACTGGTTGAAAGTCTGCCCGTAAACTCCATTGGCAGCTGGGAAGACTTGGAAGATGCCTTCCCTGACAACTTCCAAGGTACATATGTCCGACCTCCAAATGCTGATGACTTAAGTCGCATAGTTCAACAGCCCGGAGAGTCAGCCAGGAAATTCTAGACTAGGTTATTAACTAAAAAGAACCAGGTCGTCAACTGACCCGATGCCGAAGCCCTAGCGGCCTTTAAACACAACATCTACGACGAATGGCTCACCCGACACCTTGGCCAGGAAAAGCCGAAGTCCATGGCAGACCTCATAGCACTCATGGCCCGCTTCTATGCAGGCGAAGATAGTTGGCTGGCCCGTAGCAATAACAATACAAGCGAACCCGGCACTTCTGAAGCCAGAAACAGCAAGGGCAAGCCCCGACACAATAGACACAAGCGTCAAAACAAGGGTGACAACACCAAAGACACGGCGGTTAACGCCGGATTCAGGGGCTCTAAGTCCGGTCAGCGGAAGAAGCCATACAAAAGAAACAATCCAGGCCCGTCCAGTTTGGACCGCATACTCAATCGTCCATGTCAAATCCACGGCACCCCTGATAAACCAGCTAATCATACCAACAGAGAGTGTTAGGTTTTTAAACAGGCCGGCAAGTTAAATGCCGAGAACAAGGAGAAGGGGTCCCAAAGCAAGGACGATGACGAGGAGCCCCAGCCACCGAACACAGGGGGACAGAAGAAATCCCCCCCCCCCCCCAAGTTAATACGGTGAACATGATATACGCTACCCATATCCCCAAGAGGGAGTGCAAGTGCGCGCTCACGGACGTCTACGCGATAGAGCCAGTCACCCCAAAGTTCAACCCATGGTCATCCTGCCCAATCACCTTTGATCACAGGGATCATCCCACCAGTATCCATCTTGGTGGTTCAGCCGCACTGGTCCTCGACCCAATCATTGATGGGTTCCATCTGACGCGAGTCCTCATGGACGGTGGCAGCAACCTGGACCTGCTCTATCAGGATACAGTGCGCAAAATGGGTATCGATCCCTCAATCAAGCCCACCAAAACCACCTTTAAAGGTGTCATACCGGGTGTAGAGGCCTGCTGTACGGGATCAATCACACTGGAAGTGGTCTTCGGATCCCCGGACAATTTCCAAAGCGAAGAGTTGATCTTCGATATCGTCCCCTTCCGCGGCGGCTATCATGCACTGCTTGGACGAACCGCATTCGCTCGATTCAATGCGGTGCCACACTATGCTTATCTCAAGCTCAAGATGCCCGGACCACACGGTGTCATAACAGTCAATGGAAACACGGTACGCTCCCTCCGTACCGAGGAGCACACTGTTGCCCTCGCAGCAGAAGTACAGAGCATCCTTTTTAGGCAGAACCTTAATTCGGCGGCCAGGCTCCCGGACAATGCCAAACGAGTCCGAACTACCCTACAGCAGGACAGTCCAGCCTGTCAAGATCTTGACTAGCAATTCAGCCTCCGTCCCAATCCTGACCAAGCGCTGACATTCGTACCGCGCATACATAACTACGTACTTAAAATACCATGGGCGTAGACGGAGGCACAGCTAGATCGTGGTCCATAGTATGGCTCAACCGCTCCTGGATCCGCATACTTTTACTTTTCTTTTTCTTTTCAGGTCTCTTTTCCTTCCCAGGTAGTTCCTGGTGACCTAATCGACGGACCTAAGAGGGACGGATACACCAAGACAGCAAGAAGCATTGACGTATGGGGGAATTTCCAGGTGGTTTCGTTAAGTATTCGTTATGCCTGCCTTAAGGACCCGCACGCAGCTCTCCCTTGGTCGCGGCATGTTAGATAGCCCTTTTGCTGATCGCACTATTTGTACAAAATATGCTTTGATGTATTAATCAAACAACAATGGAAAATGGTTTGCGGCCCAATTTTTGTGGCATTAGCCTATTACTTCATTTTTCTTTTTGCTTGATATTTTTATCAATTGCACTCGTACACTATGGTATGCCTCAAATTCACCAGGGGCTTCAATATGCTCCATACTACGACAACAAAGTCCGAACACTTTTTATAGTACAGTTCAGCACCCCGAACTTATAGCATTATATGCATCGCCTCCGAATCATGTCTTTGGTCAATAGTTGGGTTGCCCGGCTCCTGTGCTTGCTACCTTACGTTCTGCTATATCGGCTAGGGTAGTAAAGGGAGAACTACTGCGATTGTGTCCCGGTTCATCTGAATGAGCACCTCAGTAGAGAAAGCCGAAAACTGACTGTCATGATGCTTTGTGAGCCGGTCAGCTGTTCGAGAGGTTTTTAAATATTTTGCGCTTTTTTTTGCATTCTGCGATGAATCGGCTTTTATCCGATCAGGTGTTGACAACATCCCAAGTTCGGACTTCCGAACACTAGGGGCTACGCCTAAATTTCTATTGTCGAACTCCTATGGCTAAGTGAGGGTGATAAAGCCACACAGTCTGATTGCCTTGTTCGTTGCGCTAAACACCTCCTTTAAGGACCAAACTTTGGAGTAAAGATGTTTAGATTTATCCCGAACACCCCCGTACTACCTACATGGGGGCGGAAGCCGACGACTCGCCAACTCTCAGATTTAACAATATGGCTGCACAAGAGGTAAAATTTTAAATAACAAGCATTATATTACATAACGATCTTGTTTCATAGTACATGACATGATAACATGAATGTATTCATTCAAAGATAACATCCTTAGCACATTGCTCCACCACACGGCGGGATCCGTCCAGGACACTGTCAAAATACAGCTCGGGCGTGCGGTGCTCCTTGCTCGCTGGCGGTCCCTCGGTCGCAACCTTCATGGCGTCCATCGTCACCTAATGCATCTTGACTCGGGGGAAGGCCATGCACGCGTCTTCAATGCAAACCGACCGCTTGATAGAATCAAGCCGAGGGCAGGCATTGACCAACCGCTTCACGACTCCGAAGTAGCTGCTGGGCATAGCTTCAGCAGGCCATAGCCGGATTATTAAATCCTTCATGGCTATTTCAGCCACCCTATGCAGCTCGACCAGCCGTTTCAGCTGATCGCTAAAGGGCACCGGATATTCTGGCGCAAGGTACTGCGACCAAAATAGCTTCACCATGGAGCTCCCCTCTTCGGCTCGAAAGAATTCCGCAGCGTCTGAAACGCTGCACGGAAGATCCGTGAATGCCCCTGGAGAACTCCAAATCCGGGTCAGTAAGAGGAACCTTTTCTTCACATATTTTCTCTACATAATAAAGGCCTTACCCATCGCGATTTTTCTGGCCTCCTGGATTTCCTGGAGGGCATCCTAGGCTTCAACCTAGGCATCGTGTGCGCTTTGGCGGGCCTTGGTGAGCTCGGACTCTTGATTCATAAAGTTGCGCTCTAAGGACTCGCACTTCTTGACGGTGTCCTGGAGCCCCTGTTGGACCTCAATGACCCTGGCCGCGTGCTTCTCACGGGCGGCCTTTTCCTCGATCGCTTTCTCCTCGGCCTCGGCCAGCGCCTTCTTAAGGGTCTCCATCTCGGTCGCTGCTCCTAACAAATTAAATGGCACTTTAGACTATGCTTCAGTCCGGAGACTTCAGCAGTGTGAGAGGTCGCAGACAACAGCGACGCCTGCTTATTCACATAGACATTTAAGGTTAGTCTCCTGCGAAAATTATTTGATCCTCTGTTCGGCTTTTCTTTTCGAACACCGGACAAAGTATCAAGGGCTACTGTCTATACGGTGACATTCTTTTTATAATTGCGTTGCTTACCTCAAAGCCTGTTAGAAGGCTTCTGCAGGCTTTGGTCAGTCTACTCTTCACGGACTGAATCCTCTCAATCACCATACCATAAGGATACGGTGTTCCTCAACAATGGAAGCGTCTTGCAGTGCTTCCAGCAAATTATCCGGTGCCTCTAGATGGAAAGAGGTCACCGGTGGAATAGGCACACCTCCCTCTTTTGAAAGAGGCGGCTGGCCTGATTCCGGAGCCATATGGGCCTCCGGAATTATATTCGGCTAGGGGTCGAATTGAATATGGCCCCCATCGACAGTATTCATGGGGGTTTGCTCCCCCATGTGTCCGGAGGCCGAGGCTTCACCCTTCGGCGACTCCCTGACGGCCTCTTGAATCTCTCCCGGGCATGGGATCCTTCAGGACGACGCCTCGGTGCCATCCACGTCCTTGGGAGAGGAGGCCATTGGAAGGGTCCCGCTGTCCATCGCCTCCGGGTCCAGCGAATCCTCCGAAGATAAGGACCTCTTGAGGTTGGACCGAGCCGGACTGCAAATACATGATTCAACACGTCAAAACAATGAAGTAGAGGGGTCGGATATATGAATGTGTCCGGATACTTATGATTTGGCCAGGGGCTTGTCCCTGGGCGCCACTCCGAGCTGCTATCGGTGGCCGCGGTGGAGCTGTCCGGAAGGGAAGCTTTCCCCTTCTTGGACGCCTCGGCCTCCAGACACGTGGAGGCCGGCCTCTTCTTTCTCCCCCTCCCCCCAGGGGGGGACGACTTTCTTCTTCTTTCTCCTCTTCCTCGTCATCCTCGGCGACGGAGGAATGAGTCTCGACGTCTTCGGACATCGTGTGTGAAGTGCCCCTGTGACGGAGACCACCTCTGGTCCCCTTGGCCTTCTTCTCTGGCACCTGATAAGGCGCCGGAACCAGCATCTTTGTCAGAAGCGAGATTTCTGGGTCCTCGGGCAGCGGAGCAGGGCAGTTAATCCGCTCTGCCTTCTCTGTCCAGGTTTGAAAGAATCAAAAGGGAGGCTTAGACGCCTTCCTCGAGTATGCAAGTAAAGGGTACACCTTGAAAACATGAAAAACTTACCGGACTAGCAGGGTGGGTTAAGTCGTGCCTGCGATCCTCGGTTGTGGCCGGCCGTGCCTCGTTAGCCTTGAAGAGCACCTTCCAGATGTCTTCGTGTGTAGTGCCGAAGAGCTCCAGCACGGTCTGATGCTTGGCTGGACCGAAGTCCCATAGATGGCAAGTCCAGCATTGGCACAGAAGGATCCGACGAATAAGCATCACCTGGATCACATTGATGAGCTTGATTTTCTTGTTTATCATGTTCTGAATGCGCGTCTAGAGCGCTGTCAGCTCATCCAGAGAAGACCAGGTCAGGCCTTTCTATTGCCAGGAGGTGAGCCGCATCGGGACTCCGGACCGGAATACGGGAGCCGCGGCCCAGGTGGTGCCGCATGGCTCTGTGATGTAGAACCACTTTGATTGCCACCCTTTGACAGTCATGAGGGAGCCTCCGGGCCATGTAACGTTGGGCATCTTGCCCACCATGGCGCCTCCACACTCTGCTAGTTGACCGCTCACCACCTTCGGCTTCACATTGAAGGTCCATAGTCCGAAGTGAGGTGGGATGTGGAGGAAGGCCTCGCACACGACAATAAATGCCGAGATGTTGAGGATGGAGTCGGGGGCCAGGTCGTGGAAGTCCAGCCCGTACTAGAACATAATTCTGTGGACGAACAGGTGGAGAGGGAATCCCAGCCCACGGACAAAGTGGGAGATGAACACCACCCTCTCATGGGGCTCCAGAGTGGGTAAGATCTGTCCCTCGGCGGGAAGCCGATGGGCGATTTCCTTAGCCAAGTACCTGGCCTCCCGGAGCTTCGTAATGTCCTTCTGCTTGACGGAGGAGGCCATCCACTTGCCCTGCGCTCCGGATCCGGACATGGCGGGAGTGCTTTCTGGGGGCGGAGAGGATGAGAACTTGGGTGCTGGAGCTCGAGAATGGGATGGGCAGAGAGAGAAAGAAGGCGTGGGTGAAAAAGGGTGAATCCTTATCCCTTTATAAAGGCAGTGAATATCATGTGCCTCCCCACTCGCCTTAAAACTCGCCTATTCCCCAAGGGTCGTGCAAATGGCACGGTTGGGTTACCCATGCCCGTATTGATGAGAATCCCACAATAAGGGGACACGATCTCTGCTTTGACAAGATGTGCCAATGAAACTGCACCTCAAAATATGGAGCGGCAGGCTAAAAACGGTTCGAATAATGGTCGGGCGGTGACGTGATGTCACGCTACAAAAAGTTGTCAGCGGATTGGACTCGTGAAATATTATACTCTCTACGGTTGTGTGTGGTATTTGTTTTGCAGAATCGGACATATTTTCCGTGTCCGAAGACTATTGTGGAGTATTCGGGGAAAGAACCCGCCTTGCAATGCTAAAGACAATCTGCACACCGGACTCATCGTCATTGAAGCCTGGTTCAGGGGCTACTGAGGGAGTCCTGGATTAACGGGTCCTCGAACTATTAACATGAGCCGGACTGTTGGGCTATGAAGATACAATACAGAAGACTTCTTCCTGTGTCCGGATGGGACTCTCCTTTGCGTGGATGGCAAGCTTGGTGATTTGGATATGTAGATTCCTTTCTCTATAACCGACTTTGTATAACCCTAGTCCCCTCTGGTGTCTATATAAACCGGAGGGTTTAGTCAACAGGGCAGAATCATAATCATATAGGCTAGACTTCTAGGGTTTTAGCCATCACGATCTCGTGGTAGATCAACTCTTGTAATATTCATATTCATCAAGATCAATCAAGCCGGAAGTAGGATATTACCTCCATAGAGAGGGCCCAAACCTGTGTAAACATTGTGTCCCCCGCCTCCTCTTACCATAGCCTTAGACGCACAGTTCGGGACCCCCTACCCGAGATCCGCCGGTTTTGATACCGACACTCTCCAACACCTAGTGCAGCTAGGATTGGGTTGATTGCAAGAAGGGTTTTAATCTCTTCCAGTCTGGCTGTGGCAGCGTCCGTCCATTTGAAGTTGTCTGTGCATCGTAATAGCTTGTAGAGAGGCATCGCTTTTTCTCCCAAATTTGGAGATAAAGCGGCTTAAGGCCGCGATGCAACCAGCTAGCTTCTGGACTTGCCTTAGGTCTGTTGGTATGGCCAATTGTGACAACGCTTGGATCTTGGTTGGGTTTGCTTCAATTCCCCTATAGGAAATAATGAACCCGAGCAGCTTTCTGGCCGGAACTCTAAAGACACATTTTTTCGGATTAAGTCGTATGTCGTATGTTTGGAGGTTGTCGAAGGTGAGGCAAAGATCGTCCACCAGTGTCTCGACGTGCTTTCTCTTGATGACCACGTCGTCCACATATACTTCGACCATTTTGCCTACTTGCTTTTCCAGGCAAGTTTGACTCATGCGCTGGTAGGTAGCCCCAGCATTTTTGAGTCCGAAGGGCATAGTGTTGAAGCAAAAGGGACCATAAGGGGTGATGAACGCGGTTGCAGCCTGGTCCAATTCCTTCATCTTAATCTGATGGTATCCGTAATAGGCGTCGAGGAAACACAAAGAGTCGTTCCCTGCAGTTGCGTCAATAATTTGGTCAATGTGAGGCAATGGGAAGGGGTCTTTAGGGCAAGCCTTGTTGAGGTCCTTGAAATCGACACACAGGCGCCAGGATTTGTCCTTCTTTGGTACCATAACCAAGTTGGCTAACCAATTCAGATGTTTAATTTCCCTAATAAACCCAGCCTCTAACAACTTGTCCAGCTCTTCTCCCATGGCTTGACGCTTGGGTTTGGAGAATCGCTGTAGTGTCTGCTTAACGGTTTGAATCCCTTGATTACATTAAGACTGTGTTCGGCCAGTCTTCGTGGGATGTCGGGCATGTCTGAAGGGTGCCAACCAAAGATATCCCAATTCTCTCACGGGAATGTGGATAGGGCGGCGTCCACTGCCGGATCTAGCTGTGCTTTGATAGATGCTATTTTAGTAGGGTCCGTCGGGTGCACCTGGAATTTGACTATTTCCTCGTCTGGCTTAAAAGAGGTGGATTTGGATCTCTTATCGAGGATCACATCATCCCTATCCACTGTGGACCGCAGGGTGGTTAATTCCTTCGCCGCTAGGGCTTCGGATAGTGCCTCGAGTTCCAAGGACGCAGTTTTGTTTTCGTCATGAAGGGCTTTGTCCGGGTCTCAAAATTGTGATGATTCCATTAGGACCGGGCATTTTGAGTTTCATATACCCATAATGGGGTATATCTTGAAAGAGTGAGAAAGCGTCCCGGCCGAGGATGGTGTGATACCCACTATTGAAAGGGACCACATGAAAGAGCAACTCTTCAGATCTATAGTTCTCGGGCGTGTCGAACACCACATCCAGTTTATTTTTTCCCGAGCAGTGTGCTTCGCGACTGGGGATAATACCCCAAAAGGTCGTATTGCTTTGCTCGATGTGTGATCTGTCCATCTGCATTTTGTCGAGCATGTCCTCATAAATGAGGTAAGTCCACTGCCGCCGTCCATGAGCACTTTGGTAAGCTGAAAACCATCAACAATGGAGTTTAGTACTAAGGCGGCGAGTTCTCGGACTGACCGAGCCTTTGGTTCGTCTTCAGCCGTAAAGGTTATTGTCGTGTCGTTCCATGGGCTCAGTGCGGTAACTTGGTGGACTTCGGCGACGTCACGGAGCGCCCGTTTGCGCCAATTGTTAAAAGAGAAGGTCTTGAAGACTGTTAGGATGTTGAAGTTGTCCTTCTCCAGTGAGTATTTCTATGGAGTTGTGGTGAGGATCGCCTCTTCACTTTTTGCTACTTGTCGGAGTACCCAGCATGCTCGGAGGCTATGGGTTGGGACTTTGTGCAGAGTGGCGTGAATCGGGCAGGGCTTGTCCAGCAGTTCGTCAAGAATGGACCTGTGTCCCATGAAGGGTTTATTTTGCTTACCCATAGACTGGTGGTCGGGTGACCCGCCAGGATGTATTCGTTTGGCCCGGGCCGCACACTGCATCAAGGCAGCAGGCTCGAGTTGATTTTTCTGAGCCCTCCGTGTGCTTTCCATCCCATAGTACTTTTGTACTACTTGTGATAATTTCGTGAAACTCTTTATGTGGCGACGGTCGAGGGCATTCAATATTACCTCGTCGTTGCAATTACGATGGAAAATAGAAACAACCTCATTGTCCGAACAGTCTTTGATCCTGTTTTTAACAAGCAGGAATCTGGCCCAAAAGTGGTGGACCATTTCCTGAGGCTCCTGCGCACATACATCAAGTCTTATATATCTGGAGGACCTGAGTTGCTTGGAGAATATAGATTGTGGTGGGTGGGTGGATTAAATTTTGGATCATGTCCCACATCTGTGTTCGAAGCTAGAACGGTTTATGAGGTGACTGGTTCGGGTCCGGTTAAACACAAGGGCTCCGGCAATCCTACACTTGAACCAGAGTCCAGAGGGCGTAAGGTCCCGTCCGAAGGGGGAGTATCCGGCTCGGGGGATTCGGAGTCCCAAACATACTTGGTTTTCAATATGGGGAGGGAAGTGTCTGTGGCTGGTTCCTCAACAACCGCCACAAAGTGGGTGATCGGCAGGTGATTAATTTCTCTCTGGTCAGGCTTGAGCCCGATCTGATCATAGTCTGTGGAGACCCCCAGGGTGGCGATGCGGTCCAGCAGTTTGTTTAAAGATGAAACATCCGTTGGATCCAATTTTTCGGAGTACTTAGGGCCAATGCGGGGACGGTGTCCGGCGGCCATGGGGTGAATTGTAGGCTCGACGGCCGAGCGGGCCCTTATGGTGAAACCGCCGAACTGGAGGGTCTGCCTCGAAGCTAGGCACCCTCCAGAAGTGATATTGTTGTTGATGACTAGGCGAGCCATAGATCGCTTTTTTACAGACAGCACGGCAGAGCTATCAATGAAAGCACCAATGTCAGTGTCAAAGGGGCGCCCAAGCAGTGCGTCTAAGTATCAATGGTAACACAAGACCAGGGGACACAGTGTTTAGCCAGGTTCGGGCCCTCTTAAGGGAGGTAAAACCCTACTCCTGCTTGATTATATTCGACGAGTATGAAGATTACAAGAGTTGTTCTACCTCGAGATCGTAATAGCTAAACCCTAGATGTCTAGCCTGTGAGAATTCCAATGACGTGAAGAAGGTAGCCTTTGCGGACTAACCCCTCCAGTTTATATACACACCGAAGGGGGCTAGGGTTTGTACAAGGTCGGTTCATCAGGGAAGGAAGCCTCTGGACTCTAATCGTGCCGCCTACGTATTGAGAAGCCCCATCCGGACATGGAGGATAATCTTCGACTTGATCTTGTACGGCCCATCCAACCCGACCCATACTCCTGGGCCGGACACCTGAGGACCCCCGAATCCAGGACTCCCTCAACAGGTACCATCTAGGACCTATCCAACATTAATCAACAGCATGGTGACTTCTCAAGACTCTTTGTCAAGGGCCCATGTTATCACCTCCTCCACGGAGTCCTTCCTACCAACAGAAGCAAAGGCACGGACGAGCAGCGGGGCATAGTAGGGGCTTCAACCCATGCATCAAGGCCTTGTGTAAACCTTTCATCTGTAAAAATTTCTTCTTCTTCCAAAGTACCTGTAACAGATGCTTCGGTAGCTCGAATTGTCCGGCTAGACGTCATGAGCTCATTGAAAATAAAGAGCATCTGTTACGGTCCTCTCACAGTCATTTATATTGCACCCATTTTTTCCCGCTCTTTGACATCGCTGTAAACTAGTTCGGCACACATTTTCTCTAAGATGCAATCGGCTAATAGACCGGGGGCTCGATTGGAATACTCGCCCCACGCATCAAGTCTAGCACTACTTTCTCTCTATGTGTTCGGCACCTCGGATATTGCATTATATGAATCGGTTTTGAATTATGTCTTGGGTCAATAGTTGGGTTACCCGGCTCCTGTGCTTACCTTCTTACATTTTACACGTTCGGCTAAGAAGGTGAAGGGAGAACCACTGCGATTGTACTTATGGCTAGCCCGGTTATGTACCTCAGTGGAGAAAGCCGAAAATTGACTGTCATAATACGCTAGAAACTGGTCGGCGACCCGATGGCAAGTGTCAACCTAAAACCGAGCGATTGCCCCGTGTCATACAAGGGTTTGTCTTTGCACAAACCATGTGATAAAGGTATATACCTCAGTTCTTCCGAACATCAAAAAACACTGACCCCCGCTGTCAAGCTCCTATGGCTAAGTGAAGGTAATAAAACCGCATAGTCTGTTTTCCTTGTTTCCCTTTTGCACTACTGCCTTTGGGCACCGAGACGTCGGCTAAGGGTCATAGTGCGGAGGATGAAACACCCCTCGTAGCATCTACATGGGGGCTGAAGCCAACGATAGCTAACTTTCAAATTAAAAACGGCCGAACAGGAGTCAAAATAAAATTAAAAAAGACACAAGTATGATAAACCATACAAAATAGCTACATTATAAAGCAAAAGGTTCAACGATCATTTAATACATGGCCGCACGCTCACTCAAGGATTACATCTTTCAAACATCGGGCCTCTACCGCCCGAGCACCATCCATCACAATGGGAAAATATTACTCGGGGCGCCTGGGCTCCTGTCCGGTGGGCGGAGATCCGGTGACCATCTCGATCGGCTTGATGTTGGTCCAGTGCACCAAAGTTTGCACAGAAGGCCATCCGGGCTCCCTCAATGCACATGGAGCGCTTAACAGCATCAACACGGGAGGCAGTGTCGCGCAGCTTCTGCATCAAGCTGAAGTAACTGCTTGGTAGTGGCTCTGGAGGCCACAGCCGGACACAGAGGTCCTTCATGGCTGGTTTCGCCATCCGATGCAGCTCCATCAGCTGCTTCATATAGTTGCTCAGGAGGGGAGGGTGTTCGGGCCCCTGGAAATATGCCCAGAACAGCCTGTGTTCGGCATCACCTCCCGAGCTGCATAATGTCTTGCTGCATCCGCCGCACTCCTTGAAAGCTCCACAAATGCGCCTGAGGAACGCCAGACTCGTGTGAGCAATGTGAACATGTGTCCGCCAAAGACACTCTGCAGTAACTACGGCTTACCATCTCCAATTTGCTTTACTTGATGGAGCTCTCCTCGGGCGCCCCATGCCTTCGTCCTCACCTCCTGAATCTCCTGCTTCACCTTAGATAGCTCAGTGGCTTGACCCTTATTCTTCTGCTCAAGGTCCTCACATTTAGTGACAGCATCCTTGAGCTCCTGTTGCACTTCAGCCACTCTGGCCTCATGCTTCTCCCTGATGGTTTTCACCATCTTGAGCTTGGCAGTCACTAGTTCAGCCGCCGCCTCCTGTTCGGCCGCCTCTTCCTTGGCCTTCTTGGGTTTGGCCTTGAGGCCCTCAACCTCCACGGCAACAACTACAATCATAATTAAGCATCTCTTGCTTAGGGATAATCCTGAATAACTTGCTCAACAAGGAAAATACAAATTCCTAAGTCTCGACCGGACTAACCTTGTGCTTCATCAAACTACTTGTTTACAAGGTCGAGCTCCGCATCGAAGCCTTTGAGCTTCCAATTCATTTCGGCCAGCTCCACGGCATTGGCAGCCACCGCCAAAGATGAGGTCTGCAATAACAAAAAGATCACATTATTTAAACTCCCAATTCCATGATTTTCGATCCTCTGGCAGGTTTTTTTAATCCTGACAAATTCTCGGGGGCTGCTATATACGAGGATTGCACAAACTTTATTCACAAAAATCGCTTTATGGAAAGAATATTACATGGCTTACCTCGAAGCCCGTCAGGAGGCCACCAAAGGCTTCCTTCAGTCGTTGTTAATAGATTGAATACTTTGCAAAACCACGCCCATTAGGGCGCGATGTTCCATGATGATCTAGGATATATTCAAAGCCTCCTCCATCACATCCAACCATCCAACTGCAACCCAATCTTTGGTGTTCGGCGTAGGCGGCGGGGCCCCGGCTCCCCTTCGGTGGAGGGCGGAATTGACACCTTCGAGGGCCTTGGGGGCTCCGGAGCCGTCTTTCGGGAGGGCTCGGATTGACCGAGCTCCCCCTCCTTGTTCACTAGGAGGGATCCCCCTCTTGGTCTTCGGTGACCAACGTGTTGACCTCGGCCATGATTTCGTCACCACCATGTCCCATGTCCGGGGAGCCGTAGAGCGTGACATGGTTCCGCTCTCCGCCAATTCGGCTCACGGAGAAGTCCCCTCTAAGACTTGATTAGTGGGGAGGTCGCACGATGGAATGTGACATGAAGTGCACAAATACCATCAGTAATAGACTAAAGAAACAAGCGCGTGGGGAATCTCCGGATACGTACCTTTTGACGGGCAGCTTTGATGAGGACATCAATACCATGGTTACACCCACAGCCCCTGCTACTATACATACTAGACTAGTTACTAGAGCTCGTGTACACCAATTAAATTACCAGGTACTTTCATTTCTTGGTAATGATTCTAATGTTCATGAGAATATGATGCTGCTTAAATTGGATACATTTGTTTTGCTTACAAATGAAGGGCCTAGCTTGGAGAAGGAGGAACATTGGAGCAAGAACAAGCATGGAGATGATGGCAGGCGCAAGGGAAACAAGAGCGGAATTTCAAGTGATGATTTCAGGACTTTGAAGCCACCGTAACGAGTGCATGAAGTCTTGGACGAAATATACAAGATGCCACTTCACAAATTTTGTCTGGAGTCTATTATAGGTGCTGCGTCACCTTATTATTGGGCCATGCCCATGTAATTTCAAAATACATAAGTATAGGCTGTTTTTAGAGTCTGTATGTGTGGGGAAACAAGAGATAGGATTGGTTTCGAACACCTCCCCAAAGGGCCACGAAATTCTCCCCTCTTCCTCCATATATACAACCGTTAGGGCGTCTTTAGACTTTGGCTTTTGTTTAGATTAAAAGTTCACCATAGCAGCAACTTCGCGTACTTCATTTGTGTTCAACGACCAGACAAAGACGTCATAGAACCCCACCTTGATCAATAAAGCTTTCATCTTATATTCACAGTATCCAGATTGCAATCTTAGTTTCTTGCTTGTTCTTCATTTGCTTGCAGGAAATAGACCCTCGTGGTCAGGTTGATCGTGCTCCAGCATGGTCAATAACCCCTTGGAAGTTGGTTTAGCAATTACTAAGGCACGACGTCTCGCAAGTTCATAGTCGGATCGTCAAGGTCGACTCCCACAGAAAACGATAGATATCTCATCAAAACATCAGGACACCCTCGCCTCTATTAGGCTTGACCCTGGGGTTCCTCTTTGGAACCTCTTCGGATGCTGCGGATTCCTCATCGTAATCCGAGTTGTAATCAGGGAGGACCAACTTGGGCCTGTGTTGTTTCTTCCGGGCATGAAGAGGTTGCTCATCCTCGGCGTCTTCTAACGTCGCCCTTTTCCTTGTATGGGAGGAGTCGCTCTCCTCCTCGTCCTTCTCCTGCTCCCCCTCTGGGGCAGAGGGAGCTTGGGTCTCTCCAGACTTGGTGTCCGGATGTGCTCTTGAGCGGAGGCTTTCACTGACCTCCCTTGACTCGTTCTTCTTCTTCTTCTCTTTCTTCTTTGGCGCCTTGTATGGTGCCACAACCAGCATCTCTTCTAGCAGGGCCAACCTGGGGTCTTCGGGCTGCGGGGCCGGACTATCCATCTACACGGCTTTGTCGAGCCAGCCCTATGTAAAAGGGGAAGAAAGAGTCAGATCTCTTGTTAAAAGATGAATACCTGAATATACTGTGATAAAACTTCATTACCTTCTTTGGAGGGTGCGCGGCGTCGAGGATGATATCCTCCTATTTGTTCGGCCACTCCTTCTTGGGCTTGAATAGCACCTTCCGCAGCTTGTCGTGGGTGGTGCCATAGAAGTGGAGCACGATGATGGGGTCTTCGGACTTGTACACCCACATTGGGGTGTCCCATTGCTGGCAAGGGAGGAGGCGACGGCAGAGCATCACCTGAACCACATCGGTTAGCTTGGTGTCCACCTTTTTCATACTAATGACGTGCTTCTGCAGCGACTCCACCTCCATGGGTGACCTCCAATCGAGGCTCTTCTTGGTCCACAAGGTTAACCTCGTGGGTGGCCCGGTCTGAATTCGAAAGCTGTCGCCCAGGCTGGGTCGCGTGGTTCGGTGATATAGAATGATGTCTACTATGCAACCTTCTTCTTATAGACATTGTTGGGCCTCCAAGTGGAGAGGTTTGTAGGACAGTAGCAAATTTCCCTCAAGTGGATGACCTAAGGTTTATCAATCCGTGGGAGGCGTAGGATGAAGATGGTCTCTCTCAAGCAACCCTGCAACCAAATAACAAAGAGTCTCTTGTGTCCCCAACACACCCAATACAATGGTAAATTGTATAGGTGCACTAGTTCGGTGAAGAGATGGTGATACAAGTGCAATATGGATGGTAGACATAGGTTTTTGTACTCTGAAAATATAAAAACAGCAAGGTAGCAAGTAACAAAAGTGAGCAAAAACGATATTGCAATGCTTAGAAACAAGGCCTAGAATTCATACTTTCACTAGTGCAAGTTCTGTCAACAATGATAACATAATTGGATCATATAAAAATCCCTAAATGTGCAACAAAGAGTAACTCCAAAGTCACTAATAGCGGAGAACAAACGAAGAGATTATTGTAGGGTACAAAACCACCTCAAAGTTATTCTTTCCAATCAATCCATTGGGCTATTCCTATAAGTGTCACAAATAGCCCTAGAGTTCGTAGTAAAATAAGACCTTAAGACACAAATCAACCAAAAACCTAATGTCACCACAAGTATCTGCGGATTTGCTTATACGATATGCATCACACAATCTCAGATTCATCTATTCAAAAAAACACAAAGAACTTCAAAGAGTGCCCCAAAGTTTCTATCGGAGAGTCAAGATGAAAACATGTGCCAACCCCTATGCATAAGTTCACAAGGACACTGAACCAGCAAGTTGATCACCAAAACATACATCAAGTAGATCACATGAATATCCCATTGTCACCACAGATAAGCACATGTAAGACATACATCAAGTGTTCTCAAATCCTTAAAGACTCAATCATATATGATAACTTCAAAGGGAAAACTCAATCCATTACAAGAAGGTAGAGGGGGAGAAACATCATAAGATCCAACTATAATAGCAAAGCTCGTGGTACATCAAGATCGTGCCATATCAAGAACACGAGAGAGAGAGAGAGAGAGAGAGAGACAGAGAGAGATCAAACAATAGCTACTGGTACATACCCTCAGCCCCGAGGGTGAACTACTCCCTCCTTGTCATGGAGAGCACCGGGATGATGAAGATGGCACCGGTGATGGATCCCCCCTTCGGTAGGGTGCCGGAATAGGGTCCTGATTGGTTTTTGGTGGCTATAGAGGCTTGCGATGGCGGAACTCCCAATCTTAGTTATGTTCTAGAAGTTTAGGGATATATAAGAGGTGTTGGCATCGGGAACAAGTCAAGGGGGTTCCCGAGTCAGCCATGAGGTAGGGGGGCGTGCCCTCCACCCTCGTGGTGGCCTCGGGACTCTTCTGGTCCATATAAGATGCTCCGTGGAATTCTTCTGGTCCAAAAATAATCTCCGTAAATTTTCAGGTCAATTGGACTCTGTTTGATATTCCTTTTCTGTGATACTCAAAAACAAGGAAAAACACATAAACTGGCACTGGGCTCTAGGTTAATAGGTTAGTCCCAAAAATCATATAAAATAGCATATAAATGCATATAAAACATCCAAGATGGATAATATAATAGCATGGAACAATCAAAAATTATAGATACGTTGGAGACATATCATAGAACCACTTCTTTTGCTAGACCTTGACAATGTCTATGAATGTGCCCTCCGGACACTCGACCCGGGCAAGCTTGCTGATCATCCCTCCCCTGCAGTCCGCCTATTGGCCACCAACTATCTTTGGCTTGATGTTGAAGACCTTCAGCCACAATCCGAAGTGTGGTTGGACCCGCAGAAAGGCCACACAAACAACGATGAAGGCTGAGATATGCAGGAAGGAGTTCGAGGCTAGATCGTGGAAATCTAGCCCGTAGAAGAACATTAGTCCCCTGACGAAGCGCTGGAGTGGGAAGCCTAGTACCCAGATGAAGTGGGGGACGAACACCACCCTCTCTCCTGGTTGGGGCATGGGGATGACCTGGCCCTCCTCCGGAGCTCAGTGAATGATGTTGGCTGGAAGGTAGTCGGCGCGCTTCAGATCTTCGATGTCCTTGTTGGTGACGATGGAGGCCTCCCACTTGCCTCTCGCTCCAGATCCCGCCATGACTGAATTGAGGGAAAGGCTGGGAGAGAGCTCTTGAGGAAGGATGGGACGAGGCGCTGGAGCTCTGCAGATTGGGAAGGCAACGGCGAGAGGAAGGAGAAAGCATGCGGAGATAGCTGTGGTTGTTTCCCTTTTATAAGTTGTCATAATACCAAAGGTCCTTTTACTACGTCACAGAGCTCGCTGCTTCCGGTACAATCGTGGCATTAAGCGCAAATAGGATAACCCAAAATCAATTGATCATATCCCTTAAAAAACGGGCACGATCTCTATATTGATGGGACATGCCAATGGAGGCACTACCTCAAACCGCGAATCGAGTTTCCACAATGGTTCAATATTTGTGACCGATTGTGACTTTTCGTCAAAAGCTGTCAGGCAAAGGCACAATTCACATTTGAACAGTTGGCCTTCCAGGCTAAGCAACATCTCTAGTTCCGATTCCGAACATTACCTGGTTAACACATGGACGAACTCAAGCTAAACAGCTCTTGGGAACCTGACTAAAGGAGATTATGCCGAACATAAAGGAGTAGAGGAACTCGCCTCGCAAGTCGGAGACTTCGGGTACATGAAGAAACTCAGGAAGCAATGAAGCACTAGCGTTGGAGGCTAGTTCGAGGGCTACTAAGGGAGTCCTGGACTGGGGGATCCTCGGCTGTCGGCCTATCTCTCATGGGCCGGACAGGAGGGTCGCACTATGAACTGCTAGAAGACGGAGCTATGAGGAGACTCCATATTTGGACAGGAATCCTTTGTTGCCTTGGTGTTTCCTCCAAGGCAAGAAGAGAAGAATCGGCATGTTT
Source organism: Triticum dicoccoides (assembly GCF_002162155.2). Taxonomy (NCBI): domain Eukaryota; kingdom Viridiplantae; phylum Streptophyta; class Magnoliopsida; order Poales; family Poaceae; genus Triticum; species Triticum dicoccoides. The sequence continues at coordinate 374,251,691 of NC_041383.1, read as the reverse complement.
ATCCCTTCCTTGTAACCGACCATGTGTAACCCTAGTACCCCTGGTGTCTATATAAACAAGAGGGTTTAGTCCGTAGAAGCTAGAAAATCAACCATCATCCTACTCGCCTAGGGCTTAGTTTATCTGATCTCATGGTAGACTGACTCTGCAATCATCCTATACACTTCAATATAATCAAGCATGACGTCTTGTTTTACCTCTTAGAGAGGGCCCAAACCTGGGTAAACGTCGTGTCCTTCGTACCTTGTTCCCCATTGATCCAAAATCCACAGCTTGGGACCCCCTACCCGAGATCTGCCGGTTTTGGCACCGACAGCATGCCCCTAGGGGGATCTTGGTAGGAGTTAACCATCGCGTGCCCCCGACCTCCATGCAAAGGAAGACACTCAATAATAAATCATGCTCCAACTTCTTAGCATAACTAAAGAATATATGTGCATGCTCCGGGAATCATAAACCTTAACACCAATATTCTTACTAAACCACAATCATTCGATAGTACCTCCCACATATTACCATCTCAATATCGCAAAACTATAACAAGGAATCAAACATATCATATTCAGTGATCCACAAGTTTTAGGTAGGATTTTTTGACTAACCATGTGAATGACCAATTCCCGTTTACTCTCTAAATAGATATAAGTGAATCACGAGAGTTTAATTCACTCTACAAAAGAATTTCCCATGCTCTGGTAAATATAAGTGAATCAAAGAGCATTCTACAAATAATGGTTTTCTATATGTAGAGAAACAGGCATGCAAACTTCAAATGGTATAAGTGAAGCACATGAAGCATTCTATAAATCCATGCTTAAAAGATATAAGTGAAGTGCAAAGAGAATTCTATAAAACAACCAAGGACTATCTCATACTAGTATGGTGCATTACTAAAATAAAAATAAAAGGACACTGTGCTCCAAGAATTTACGCATATCATGTGAACAAAAACAAAAACCGAGACATACCGATAATTGTTGAAGAAAGATGCAAGCTTAGACGTTTGAGTCTACTATTTACTTGGGGTGCCTTGGGCATCCCCAATCTTGAACTCTTGCCTCTCCTTATTCTTCTCATATCGATACCTCCTCGATCTCCGAACACTTCATCAACACATAGCTTACCCGAACTTTTTATTAGAGGAGTTAGTACATATAACATCAAATCCCATCATGTCCTGCTGTAACATTATTGTATAATTATAATCAGACATTACCCACTGTTGTTATCACAATTATATGGCTCCCAAGTCAATGGGGCCAAACAAGATGTCAAACATAAGCAAATAAACAAACTATAACAGCAATCTCCGAAAACATGACAGTCTGTAAAGATGCAGATGGTACATATACTTGTGTAACTAAAAAATTCTGAAACATTATGACATAATAAAACATTTGCATAGCAGTACTATGTAAAATTTTCGGAACTTTTGCATGTTCCAGTAAATTATGAAAATTCAAGCACTACAGCAAGAGTTTTGGTTTTTTCACAGCACACACCAAACAAGCAATTTAAACATCTGAAAGGTAAATCTTGGCACATTATGTTTATAATACAATGAATTGGTACAAGGGGATAATTACTTTTGTTGAAAAGTTTGTGTAGTTCAAGATTCACAAAGTTTCCATGGGCATGAACAAAGTTCAAGGATATCCCCCACTTCAATAGTGCTCGTTTCTCACTTTCACATTTATTTTTGAATTTTTTAGGTTCCCCTATATATTATTTTGTTTTTATACTTTTTAAAAGCACACAACAGAATAAAATGACTCTCTAGAACTTCCGGGTTGCCTCCCAGGCAGCGCTTCCTTTAAAGCCATGAAGCTAGGCATATAGTGCTCAAGTAATTGATCCACATGGATCCCAAGGTATATCAGAGCCAATTTTAATTAACAATGATTTGTAATTTAGTAGTGAGCACAAAGCAATTTTATCGCATAATAACAGAGTCTAACTCCCTTCCTATGCATCGGCATGTCATAAAAGAACAATTCATGCACACATAATAGAGGCCAATGCATACTATAAATAGTTTCTTGCAATTTTATCGTATTGGAAACATAGAGAGGTGAAGATGCAGTTCCTCTCTCATAATATTTGAAAGTAGGAGCAGCAAGCACATGCATATTATATTCATCAAAATCATCATGTGCAATAGTAAAACAGAACCCATTAATATATTCCTTAATAACCACAAGCTTCTCCAATATAGTGTAGTTGGGAGAATTCAAAAGGATAATAGGAATATGTTGGTGGGAACGACACCTATGGGATCAACGGAATCCCTACTGTGGTTGGCGGGCGCGGGTTTGTGAGAAGAGCGGGTCTAAGAGCCAGCACAAAGGTCGTTTACCCAGGTTCGGGCTGCGGGGGTCGATGATGAGGACATCAATACCATTGTTACACCCACAGCCCCTGCTGCTATACATACTGGACCAATTACTAGAGCTCGCGCACGCCAACTAAATTACCAGGTACTTTCGTTTCTTGGTAATGATTCTAATGTTCATGAGAATATGATGCTGCCTAAATTGGATACATTTGTTTTGCTTACAAATGAAGGGCCTAGCTTGGAGAAGGATGAACATTGGAGCAAGAGAAAGCATGGAGATGATGGCATGCGCAAGGGGAACAAGAACGGAGTTACGAGTGATGATTTCAGGTCTTTGAAGCCACCATAACGAGTGCATGAAGCCTTGGACGAAATATACAAGATGCCACTTCATAAATTTCGTCCAGAGGCTATTATAGGTGATGCGTCACCTTTTTATTGGGCCAGGCCCATGTAATTTCGAAATACATTAGTATAGGCTATTTTTAGAGTCCGTATGTGTGGGGAAACAAGAGATAGGGTTGATTTCGGACCCCTCCACCAAGGGCCACGAAATTCCCCCTCTCTTCCTCCATATATACAGCCCTTAGGGCACCGTTTAGACTTTGGGTTTTGTTTAGATTAAAGTTCGCCATAGCTGCAACTTCGCGTACTTCGTTTGTGTTCAACGACCAGACAAAGGCGTCACAGAACCCCGCCTTGATCAATAAAGCTTTCATCTTATATTCGCAATATCCAGATTGCAATCTCAGTTTCTTGCTTGTTCTTTGTTTGCTCGCAGGAAACAGACCCTCGTGGTCAGGTTGATCGTGCTCCGGCATGGTCAACAACCTCTCGGAGTTGGTTTAGCGATTGCTAAGGCGCGATGTCCATGCACGTTCGTAGTCGGATCGTCAAAGTCGACTTCCACCAAAGCGAAATCCATCATCTCATCGAAAGACGGGACACCTTTGCCTCTATCAAGTGGTATCAGATTTCTAGGTTGCTCGGTGAGATTTTACAGTTATTCGTAGCTTAGATCGAGTCTGTTCTTCATACCTATTGTCCATGAAAAATCCACAAAAAAATTAGGGTTAGTTCATCATATCCGAACCAATCTAAGCCTTTGTATAATCTTTTTAGGGTTTTGCTTTGTTGAATTTGCGGTTGCATCGTCGTGTCTAGTTGCTGGTCTTAGCGTCTAGTCTTTTAGAGTTTCGAGTTCTGGTCATAAGTTGTCACGCCGCCACCGCACCATCATCATCGCCCCTGCCACCTACCACCACTGCTCCGAATCTGTATCCATATACCACCACCAATCTGTGTCCATATACCACCACCGATCCATATCCATATACTACCACCGCTACCACCACCGCTGCCATATACCACCACCATATATCCACCACCAATCTGAGTTCCTTGCATATTAGGTTTGTTTTCGAGATTCATCTAGTTTCCGATTCGTGTTTCCTTGCCGGAGTAGGTTCCGGAAACCACCCTCCGTTTAGGCCCAAAATTTTCTGAAAACGCACTTGTCGAAAAAAATTCTGGCTATCCTATTTTTAGGTGTTTCTAAGCGTATTGAGACAGTCGCTGTTATAGAAAGTTTTTTTGACCCATTTCTAGTTTTTGGGTCCGGGCAGTCGAAAAAAACAATTGATCGAAAAAAATTCGTGCCCATCCTGCCAGTTTGACCTGGGAAGAGTTTTGAGACACTCGCCATTATAGTGATTTTTCGCAAAAAAAAAGAGAGCAGCGCAAAAAAAGCAGCGCAAAAAAAAAGAGCGAAAAAAATATTCCAGAGTGTGCTTTTCCCTTGTTTACGTGCAGCGCCGTGATTTTGTTAGTGTTCTAGGCTCGCGTCTCTAGCACGGTCTAGCCTAGGACCAGCACAGTACCGTCGTTGAGCGTTTATTCAACTTTGCATCTCTGAATTGATTATTGCTGACCCTTTTTTCTACCATATTATAAGCCTTCCCAGCTCCACATACATCTACGTCGTGCATTTGACTCTCCCTGGTAATCACTCTATCCAAGCTTTGAGAGTTTTGACTACGACGGTTCCCGGTCACCGCCTGCTGCTGGGTAAGAACTCGTAAGAATTTGAGATTTGCTTCACGGATTTCTGACACCCACCACCACCTCTTGTTAGTAGTCTGTAGGATCATATTCTGTGTGTTTCTATTGCTGCTAACCATGCCAGGATCACAAGCTGACGAGACTGACTGGGAGAACATGACGAATAAGGATTTGCATGATAAATTTCAGCAAATGATGAGTGGACAGGTGCAAGATGTGTTAAACAGATTTGAAGAGGCCATGGAGAAGATAGATGGCATGGAGAAGACGTTCGAAACAAAGCTCGATAACAAGTTTAATGAATTGTTCGCGCGTCTTCCACCACCACCACCCGCTGCACCTAACGCACCTCTCCAACAACAACAACAACGACTAGCTCCACGTCGTGAAACAGACCTCCGCCGAGCGAGCCGTGTCCCTCTTGTGTTTGGCCAAACTGTTGGTGCTGCTGTTGATACTTCTGTGGCTCCTGCTGCTGATGCGGAGGAGGATGATTATGTGGGAGATTACGAGGATGAGGTTGATCAAAATCAGCACTACGTGCAACCACCTGCACCACACCCACCAGGTCGTCCACATGCAAATATTCGCAATGGTAGGCCTGCAACACCACCTCAGGTACAAAATGATGTCCATATTCCTAAACTGAAATTGAATATTTCACCATTTGAGGGTAGATATGTTCCTGATATATATCTTACTTGGGAGTTAGAAACTGAACAACGATTTACATGTTTACAATATCCTGAGGAGAGATGGGTTGCTGCTGCTGTTTGTGCTTTCACTAGTTTTGCATGTGTATGGTGGTCTGAACATTGTAGATTATATCCTATTCCAACTACTTGGGCAGCTTTGAAAACTGCTATGCATACGCGTTGGGTTCCACCATATTATCAACGTGAATTGCTTCAAAAATTGCAGCGTTTAAGACAAGGGAAAAATTCTGTAGAAGAATATTATCAGGAATTACAAACTGGCATGATTAGATGTGGTATTGTTGAGGAGAATGAAGCTATACTTGCACGTTTTCTGGGTGGATTAAATAGAGAGATTCAGACCATTCTAGACTATAAGGAGTATACTAATATCACTCGTTTATTCCATCTTGCTTGTAAAGCTGAACGTGAAGTGCAGGATCGACAAGCATTAGCGCGCACTAACTTTTCTGCAGGCCGACCTTCATCATGGACACCGCGTGCATCTTCTACTTCAACTGCACCAGCACCTCAATCAAGTGCCTCCTTCAGCCGTGATACAAGAAAATAGGCACAACCACCGTTATCTGCCAAGAGCGCACCTGCCGGGCCTGCACAAAGTTCTTCTTCTTCCATGGCATCAACAAGGCACACAAGTGATATTATTTGTCGTCATTGTACGGGAGCAGGTCATTATGCGAGAGAATGCAAATCTCAGCGTGTGATGATTGCTACCGAGGATGGTGGATATGAGTCCGCTAGTGACTATGATGAGGAGACTTTGGCTCTTATTACACGTGAAGAACATGGTGGAGATGATTTTGATCATGAGACGCAATACATGGCTCCTGAAGACGCTGACAGGTATGAATGTTTAGTTGCTCAACGTGTTTTGAGTGTGCAGGTCACACAAGCTGAGCAAAATCAGAGGCACAATTTGTTCCATACCAAGGGAGTTGTGAAGGAACGTTCTGTGCGCATCATCATAGACGGAGGTAGCTGCAACAACTTGGCTAGCATGGAGATGGTGGAGAAGCTTTCTCTCACCACAAGACCACATCCACATCCTTACTACATCCAATGGTTCAACAACAGCGGCAAGGTTAAGGTAACACGTACAGTTCGTGTGGATTTTAGTATCTCTACAAATGCTGATTATGTTGATTGCGATGTGGTACCTATGCAAGCATGTTCCTTATTACTTGGTAGACCATGGCAATTTGATAAAAATTCTGTACACCATGGTAGAAACAATCAGTATACTCTTGTTCATAAGGATAAAAATATTACTTTGCTTCCTATGACTCCTGATTCTATTTTGAAAGATGATATTAATAGAGCTAATAAAGCAAAACAGGAGAAGAATAAGAGTGAAAATCAGATTGTGGCAAAAGAATTTGAGCAACAAATGAAGCCTAATAATAAACCATCTAGTGTTGCTTCTGAAATTAAATTGAAAAGTGCATCTTTATTTGCCACCAAATCTGATATTGATGAGCTAGATTTCAGCAAATATGTTTGCTATGCTTTTGTGTGCAAAGAGGCATTATTTACATTCGAGGACGTGCCTTCCTCTTTGCCTCCTGCTGTCACTAACATTTTGCAGGAGTTCACTGACGTCTTTCCACAAGACGTGCCACTGGGATTACCGCCTATTCGAGGGATTGAGAATCAGATTGACTTAATTCCCGGTGCTTCACTGCCAAACCATGCGCCATACCGTACCAATCCAGAGGAGACGAAGGAGATTATGCGTCAAGTACAAGAGCTTCTCGACAAAGGTTATATACGTGAATCCCTTAGTCCTTGTGTTGTTCCTATTATTCTAGTGCTGAAAAAGGATGGTACATCACGTATGTGTGTTGATTGTAGAGGCATTAATAATATTACTATTCGTTATCGTCATCCTATTCCTAGGCTAGATGATATGCTTGATGAATTGAGTGGCTCTACAATATTCTCCAAAGTTGATTTGCGTAGTGGATACCATCAAATTCATATGAAATTGGGAGATGAATGGAAAATAGCATTTAAAACTAAGTTTGGATTATATGAGTGGTTAGTCATGCCTTTTGGTTTAACTAATGCACCTAGTACTTTCATGAGATTAATGAACGAAGTTTTACGTACTTTCATTGGATGATTTGTGGTAGTTTATTTTGATGACATATTGATTTATAGCAGATCTTTGGAAGAACATTTCGAACATTTACGTGTTGTTTTTATTGCTCTATGTGATGCACGTTTGTTTGGTAACCTTGGGAAGTGCACCTTTTGCACCGACCGAGTATCTTTTCTTGGCTATGTTGTTACTCCACAGGGAATTGAAGTTGATAAAGCCAAGATTGACGCTATTGAGAGTTGGCCGCAGCCCAAAACGGTCACACAAGTGAGGAGTTTTCTTGGCCTCGCTGGATTCTATAGGCGTTTTGTGAGAGATTTCAGCACCATTGTTGCACCTCTCAATGAGCTTACAAAGAAAGATGTGCCTTTTCTTTGGGGTACCGCACAGGAAGAAGCCTTCACGGTATTGAAAGATAAGTTGACACATGCTCCTTCACTCCAACTTCCTGATTTTAATAAGACTTTTGAGCTTGAATGTGATGCTAGTGGAATTGGATTAGGAGGTGTGTTATTACAAGATGGGAAACCTGTTGCATATTTTTTTGAAAAATTGAGTGGGCCTAGTCTGAATTATTCTACTTATGATAAAGAATTATATGCTCTTGTTCGGACTTTAGAAACATGGCAACATTATTTATGGCCCAAAGAATTTGTTATACATTCTGATCATGAATCTTTCAAACATATTAAAACTCTAGCTAAACTGAATCGTAGACATGCTAAATGGGTTGAATTCATTGAGACTTTCCCTTATGTCATTAAACACAAGAAGGGAAAAGAAAATGTTATTGCTGATGCATTGTCTCGTCGCTATACTATGCTTTCACAACTTGACTTCAAAATATTTGGTTTGGAGACCATCAAAGATCAATATGTGCATGATGCTGATTTTAAAGATGTAATGCAGAATTGTAAAGAAGGAAGAATGTGGAACAAGTTCGTCGTTAACGATGGATTTGTGTTTTGTGCTAACAAGCTATGCATTCCAGCTAGCTCTGTTCGTCTTTTGTTGTTGCAGGAGGCGCATGGAGGAGGATTAATGGGACACTTTGGCGTGAAGAAGACAGAGGACGTACTTGCTACACATTTCTTTTAGCCAAAGATGAGACGGGATGTTGAGCGTTTTATTGCTCGCTGCACTACATGTCAAAAAGCTAAGTCACGACTCAATCCTCATGGTTTATATATGCCTTTGCCTGTACCTAGTGTTCCTTGGGAGGATATATCTATGGACTTTGTTTTAGGTTTACCTCGAACAAAGAAGGGGAGGTATAGCATATTTGTTGTCGTGGATAGATTCTCGAAAATGGCACACTTTATACCATGTCATAAAAGCGATGATGCTGTTAATGTTGCTGATTTGTTCTTTCGTGAAATTATTCGCTTGCGTGGTGTGCCAAATACTATTGTTTCAGATCGTGATACTAAATTTCTTAGCCACTTTTGGAGATGTTTATGGGCTAAGTTGGGGACTAAACTGCTTTTTAGTACTACTTGTCACCCCCAAACTGATGGACAAACTGAAGTAGTCAATAGAACATTGTCTACTATGCTTAGGGCTGTTTTGAAGAATAATAAGAAAATGTGGGAGGAATGCTTGCCTCATATTGAATTTGCTTATAATCGTTCATTGCATTCTACTACTAAGATGTGCCCTTTTGAAGTTGTGTATGGTTTCCTACCTCGTGCACCTATTGATTTGTTGCCTCTTCCATCTTCGGAGAAGGTTAATTTTGATGCTAAACAACGTGCTAAATTGGTTTTAAAAATGCATGAGTTAACTAAGGAAAACATTGAGCGTATGAATGCTAAATATAAACTTGCTGGAGATAAGGGTAGAAAACATGTTGTGTTTGCACCTGGAGATCTTGTTTGGTTACATTTGCGTAAAGATAGATTTCCTGATTTGCGCAAATCAAAGCTAATGCCACGTGTTGATGGTCCCTTTAAGGTGTTAGAGAAAATAAATGATAATGCATACAAACTTGAGCTGCCTGCAGATTTTGGGGTTAGTCCCACTTTTAACATTGCAGATTTGAAGCCTTATTTGGGTGAGGAAGATGAACTTCCGTCGAGGACGACTTCATTTCAAGAAGGGGAGGATGATGAGGACATCAATACCATTGTTACACCCACAGCCCCTGCTGTTATACATACTGGACCAATTACTAGAGCTCGCGCACGCCAACTAAATTACCAGGTACTTTCGTTTCTTGGTAATGATTCTAATGTTCATGAGAATATGATGCTGCCTAAATTGGATACATTTGTTTTGCTTACAAATGAAGGGCCTAGCTTGGAGAAGGATGAACATTGGAGCAAGAGAAAGCATGGAGATGATGGCATGCGCAAGGGGAACAAGAACGGAGTTACGAGTGATGATTTCAGGTCTCTGAAGTCACCATAACGAGTGCATGAAGCCTTGGACGAAATATACAAGATGCCACTTCATAAATTTCGTCCAGAGGCTATTATAGTTGCTGCGTCACCTTTTTATTGGGCCAGGCCCATGTAATTTCGAAATACATTAGTATAGGCTATTTTTAGAGTCCGTATGTGTGGGGAAACAAGAGATAGGGTTGATTTCGGACCCCTCCACCAAGGGCCACGAAATTCCCCCTCTCTTCCTCCATATATACAGCCCTTAGGGCACCATTTAGACTTTGGGTTTTGTTTAGATTAAAGTTCGCCATAGCTGCAACTTCGCGTACTTCGTTTGTGTTCAACGACCAGACAAAGGCGTCACAGAACCCCACCTTGATCAATAAAGCTTTCATCTTATATTCGCAATATCCAGATTGCAATCTCAGTTTCTTGCTTGTTCTTCGTTTGCTCGCAGGAAACAGACCATCGTGGTCAGGTTGATCGTGCTCCGGCGTGGTCAACAACCTCTCGGAGTTGGTTTAGCGATTGCTAAGGCGCGACGTCCACGCACGTTCGTAGTCGGATCGTCAAAGTCGACTTCCACCAAAGCGAAATCCATCATCTCATCGAAAGACGGGACTCCTTTGCCTCTATCAGTCGCGTAATACCCTAGTCCTGTTTTGGTGTGTATTTAAGTGTTCTTAAGCTAGCTATGATGTGTGATTTTGCTCAAAGAGCTGAATCCCTCTCCAGTACGCCTCGGGCCTCGTTTTATAGTCGAATGAGTCGCCAAAGTGGCACACGGGAGGTGGAAAGGGTACAGTATCTATGCTTATCGCTTGTCATTACGGGATAAGATGCATTAAATGCGCCCCTGAGGTGTCCCCTCGCTCTTTTGCCGCCTCGCCCTGCCTCGACGCGCGCCAGGCTAGTGAGGCGGGCAGCGCCATGTAGGTTGGCAGGCTGCTGAGCTGGCATGGTGGTGATGTCTTCATGAAGATCTGCATGACACCACGTAGGTGCTTGCTGAGCTGGCCTCGGGACCGCACGTCGCCACGCAGGTGCTCACCTGGCTGGCCGGGCTGGCAGCTGCATGGGAACAGCGGTGGGGTCTTGGTGCACGGGCCCGACCACGGCCCCGCTAATGTCCTCGGCAAGGGTCTTGCCGGGGGCCCCGGCAAGGGTCTTGCCGTGGCATCGCGGTCGTCCCAAGCAAGGATGTTGCTGGAGGTCTCGTCTTTTGACCTTCACCTGATTCTTCATGCTTAAGATCTTCACAAAGATCTGTATGCCACCATGGAGGTGCCTCCCGAGCCTTGGTTCCAATGTCGTTAATGATGCTCGAAACCCCGGGCTCAAGGGTGGCATGCTCCGCTGGTGTTGGGGAAGTTGCCCCGGCAAGGCTCTTGTCGGGGCTGCGGAAACCACCCTGGCAAGGGTCTTGCGGGGGGAGTCCACTTCGCCCCCTTGCTCTTCGTGTTTATGTCTTGGCGTTGCCTTGATCGTCTTGTGGCTTCGGCTTCCCTCCCCTGCCCTGCTAGGTGTGGTCCATAGGCGTGGCTCTGACTGCCCGTTCATAGGTAAAGGGGTACAGAGTAGAGCCCCTACTTCTGTACACCAACAGGAGACCCCGGGCCTGGGCCACACATAAGCGCGACGTGTCGTTGGGCTAGGCCCAGAATGGTGCGCGGGCAGGCGGGGCTGATTTTTACCACGGAAGCCTTCGTCCGTTGCGCTTCCCCATGACCCGCGTTGAATGCATGACGTGGGGATCGTGCGTGGGGTGACCGAAGCATGCTTGCGTCATCCTGTGATGAATGGTAAAGAGGCACCTTGCGTGTCCCTTTAAGACTGCGGGGCGGCTGCTCATTTACACCCTCCGCCTTGGAACCGTCGTTCCATGTTTCCCACTATGCTCGCCCCTTGCGCCATGTACGCCGCATGCACGGCATGGGGTAGGTGACAGGCACATGGAATACGGGAAGGCGTGCACGTGGGTCGATACCCACGCGCCCTCAATTGGGCGAGGAGGGCGGTCGACAGCCTCGCCTGCTGCCACCTTAATGAGTCGGGTTGGCTGAGAGAGGCGGCCGAGTCCCGATCTCGCTCCTTTATAAGCAGGGGAGGGGGAGGGACGGCACCTCTCAATCTTTCGCCATCCACCTCCTCCCACCTTGGCTTCCTTCCTCCCTTATGCTATGACGAGAGGGCGCGCGGTGCTTCGACACTGGTGGCGAGGGTCGCCGCTCGACAACACGCCCATCCCTCCCAAGAGCTTGTGGTGGCGGAGCCGACCACGAGGGGAAGGGGGAGGGGGCGAGGCCGAGGTCTCCGTGGAGCTCGGGGAAGAGGAGGACAGGGCAGCGCGTCAGCCTTGCCTCCGCCGGCGGTCCCTCCCCCAATGGAGGGCCACGTCGGGGACCAGCCTCGCGAATTCTTCATTAGGTTGCGCCGGCCGGCGCGTTGTCGTCTTTGTCTCCCTACTCCATTTGCTCGGGAGATGGAGCTCGACCCGCCACAGGCTCTGAGACTGCATATGAGGGGCTGCGGGAATAGCGGCACATGGGCTGACATTGATTCCCAGCCCCTCATGTCATGTATCTCCGTCACGGATGGAAGACTTTCGCCTGCATCCACAGCCTGGCGGTGGGTCTCGTTCTCTATTTCAGACTAATGGGGAACGACCTACTCTCCGTCAAGGTTTTTGGAGACTTTGGGACTCGCCTAAAGCGCTGCGTGGAGAGCTCCTCTGATGACGAAGACTCTTCCTCGAGCGTGAGTGACGAGGAGGACTGCGATAGCGACAACAAGGGTAGCAAGCGGGAGGATGACGGGTCTGACTAGGCGTCGGATCTGCCGTCCCCGGGCGATGCTGGCAGCAGTAGCATCTGCACCGGGCTCCTTCTCCTGGTGGGGCCATCTCCTTGAACTTCTCGGGGTCTCCTCCTTGGGCGGCTGGTGTGGGAAGGCCGGAGAAGGCGAAGAAGGCGAGCGGCGGGCCGCCAAGTCAAAGTACGATGGCACCGACACCTTCGTAGCGTATTGGCGGACCGCTGCCTCATCTTCCAGCTCTTCTACTGGCACCATCATCACCAGCCCTCTTCTAGGCAGCCGTCGATATGTTCTCTTAGCTCCTTCTGCTGCTCGTACCTTGCCTAGGCACTCCTTTTGCCCTCTTGCCTTCTTCTTCCGTTTCTTGAGGAGAGGGACAAGAAAGGGATTACGGGCACCTTATCTCTTTTTAGTTTGTAAGCCTACGGGCCTTAGTTAAATTTAAAACTTTTTATCCCGTTGCTCATGTTTACATTCCGTACGAACTGTACCTGTATGGGGCGTATTAATGAAAAAGGGTGCTTGTCGGGTTCTTTGTGTGTGAGCGAAGCCCATACCAAGGAACGAATCCTTGTTATTTTTAATATAAACATTGTCACCCGGCAACAAGCCTTGCCGCTCCCTTACTTCATTCAACCACACTCACGCTTTTCGGCGGAGACAGGGGCAAAGTAGGGTTAGGCCCTATGCTTGCTTCCTTGTCACCGCGGCTACAACCAGATTCTGACCCAAGGAAATAGTTTCTTGGGCACGATAACCTAGGAACAAAAAGAGGTTTCATATGTCCCAATTCCATACGGAAATGCAAAACAGGGGAAGAAGGACTTATCTGAATCTGCAGCCTCCCCGACAACCTTGGCTTGCCGTGGGTGGACCCTTGTGTCTTTAGCCCCCAGCAACCCTGGCTTGCCGGGGCCGGAGTGTCGGCTCGTTCTCTTTCTTCCATATAGCTCAGCAGAAATGCCCATGTACCCTACGAACCAAAGAGGAAGAAAAGGAACAGAGAGACGCAAACTCGACCTCTATGCTAGGGGTCAAACTCGACCTCTATGCTAGGGAGAGACTCAACCTAGCATGCATGCTATAACTTAGGGCGCCAGCACTTTGTTTATTTATGCTCAGGGTCTGCGCTTGGCTTTGTATAGAGGGTTACATGCCTTGCCGGCAAGGCTTGTACAAAAGATGGCTTGCCGGGGGGCCCAGCAACTGCGCCTTATGGGTAAAACTTGCGAAGATGCTCGATGTTCTAGGAGTTGCTCATTGGAATGGCATCTTCGGTCTCCAGGTGGACTGCACCGGGCCTGATGACTCGTATTACCCGATAAGGGCCTTCCCACTTCGGCATCAACTTGTTGGAATTCTTGGCCGACTGAACACACCGAAGAACGAGGTCTCCTTCCTCAAAGCTTCGGGCATGAACCTTGCGGCTATGGTAGCGGCGCAAGGCTTGCTGGTAGCATGCTGCTCTCATAGCCACCCGAAGATGATCTTCCTCGAGGAGCGTTGCGTCATCTTGCCGCAATCGCTCTTGCTCAAGCTCATCATAAGAGAGCACTCGAGGTGACCCATATATGAGTTCCGTGGGGAGAAATGCTTCTGCCCCGTATACCAGGGCAAAGGGCGCCTGGCCGGTGGCTCGATTTGGCGTCATTTTGATTGACCAAAGAACCGCCAGCAACTCATCAATCCAGCGCCTTCCGCTCTTGTGCAGCTTGTCAAAAGTCTTTGTCCTCAGGCCTCATAGTACTTCAGCATTTGCCCTCTCCGCTTGGTCGTTGCTCCGTGGCTGTGCCACGGAAGCGAAACAGACCTTGCTGCCGAGGTCCTCAATGTATTGCATGAAGGTGTGGCTTGTGAACTGCGTGTCATTGTCCGTGATGACCCTGTTTGGCACACGAAAACGGCAGACTATCCCCTTGAAGAATTTGACAGCTGATTGTGTTGTCACCTTCCTCACTGCTTCCACCTCCGGCCACTTTGTGAACTTGTCGACTGCAACATACAAGTACTCAAAGCCCCCGACGGCGCAGGGGAAAGGGCCCAGTATGTCGAGCCCCCAAACCGAGAAGGGCCAGGAGAGAGGAATTATTTGAAGGGCTTGAGCTCGCTGATGAAGCTTCTTCGAATGGAACTGACACGCTTCACACGTGGTTACTAGTGTCGTCGCATCCTGGAGGGCAGTGGGATAGAAGAAACCTTGCCGGAAAGCCTTACCGGCAAGGGCCCTCGACCCTATGTGGGAGCCACATATGCCTCCATGTATTTCCGCCAACAGCTCCAGTCCTTCCTCCCGGGGGATGCACTTCAATTTCACTCTGTTCGGTCTTTTTCTGTATAGAACATTGTTGACAAACTGGTACAGGGCAGACCGACGGGCTACTTTCTTCACTTCTTCCTGTTCCTCAGGAAGCTCCCCTGTTTGGAGGAATCGGACGGTATGTTGTGCCCATGCCGGAGGGGATTGACGGCAAGGACTAAAGGCACCTCCTCTGTCGTGGGAACAGCTGCCTCTACGGCCAGAGCTTGACGCCCCGCCGGAGTCGGTCGCCCCTTGGCAGGCTCAGCATCCATGGCAACATCTTTGTCAGTGGCTCCAGGGAGCTCGGTGGGAAAGTACTTGCTGGGACCTGATTTCCTCCGCTTGTTTTGCTCTGTTGATGGTTCAACGGATGGTTGAGTTAACCGAAGCACAAAGGTACCTGGTTTCGCAGGTAGTTTGAGGGCAGCGTGCTTCGACAGGTAGTCGGCAATGTCGTTCTCCACTCGGGGGACATGCTCTGCCTGTATACCGTCAAAGCGCTCCTCCAGCTTCCTCACCTCATCCACGTAGTCTTCCATCAATGGGCTTTGATAATCCTTGTTGACCTGTCTGACGACAAGCTGTGAATCACCCCTGATGATGAGCTTCTTAACCCCGAGGTCTGCTGCGATCCTAAGACCGGCAAGCAATCCCTCGTATTCAGCAGTGTTGTTGGTCGACATCTCCCTGGGAAAGTGCATCTGGACCATGTATATGAGGTGCTCTCCGGTGGGGGCGACGAGCAGCACACCAGCACCGATGTCTTGTAGCGAAAAAGCCCCGTCAAAGTACATAACCCAGTTGCGACTTGTTTCCTTGCCGGGAAGAGTGGTCTCCTGGATCTCTTCATCGGGCGTCGAGGTCCACTCTGCAATGAACTCCGCCAAGACCCAGCTCTGGATCGTTGATGTACTTTCAAACTTCAAATAAAGCTCGACAGCTCCAAGGCCCATTCCACAATCCTCCCCATTGCATCTGGGTTATGCAGTATCCATTGCAACGGGAGGCGGGTGACGACAGTGATCTCGTGTGCTTGGAAGTAATGATGCAGCTTCCTCGAGGCCATAAGAAGGCCGACAAGCAATTTCTGCACACCGGAGTACCTTGATCTATCCCCCTGCAGGAGGGAGCTAACAAAGTAAACTGGGTGCTGCATCATCTTCTTCTTCTGCACCACTTCACTTGGTTGCACAAACCCTGTCTTGTCGGTGTCAGGACCTGTCGGGAGCTTCGCCTTGCCGGGACAAGGCCCTACCAGGGAGAGCTCTGCCTCGCCATCCGCCAACCCTGCCGTCACCACTGCTCCTTCATCGACCTATCTCTATGCCACTAGTGTGGCGCTGACCACTTGATTCGTTGTTGCTAGATACAGCAGCAGCGACTCTTGCGGTTTAGGAGAGGTATCTCTTCAAGTCTTGCAGCGCTGCTTCAGCCTCTGGAGTCCACTCCATTGGCCCCGCCTTTTTCAAGATTTTGAAAAAGGGAAGGGCACGCTCAGCAGACTTGGATATGAATATGCTCATGGCGGCAACACAGCCAGTGAGCCGACGCACGTCCTTAATCCGCTTAGGTGCCTCAATCTGCTCAATGGCCTTGATCTTGTCTGGGTTCGCCTCGATCACACGATGTGACACAAAGAACCCGAGAAGCTTGCCGGACGGAACGCCGAAGACACACTTCTCAGGGTTCAGCTTGAGGTTGATCTTGCGCAAATTTGCAAACATATCTTCCAAATCATGCACACGTGTTGCCTTGTCCTTGGTTTTGACCACTATGTCATCCATATAAGCTTCCATATTTCTATGTAGTTGGGGCTCAAAATTAATTTGGACTTATCTTGCAAAGGTTGAGCCAGCACTCTTCAACCCGAAAGGCATCCGTAAAAAGTAATACGTATCATATGGGGTGATGAATGTTGTCTTCTCTTCATCTTCTTCCATCATGAAAATCTGATGACATCCTGAGTAGGCGTCGAGGAATGACAACAGGTCACACCCGGCCGTGGAGTCCACAATCTGGTCAATGCGCGGTAACAGGAAAGGGTCTTTTGGACAGGCCTTATTGATATATGCATAATCAATACACAGCCTCCACTTCCCGTTTGCGTTGCGCACCACCACCGGATTGGCCAACCACGTCGGATGGAGTACTCCCCTCACCAAGCCTGCCGCTTCTAGCTTTCTGATCTCTTATGTGATGACTCCTGCCTTTCCAAAGCTTGTTTCCTAACCTTCTACTTGATGGGCCGCGCATGAGGACAGACATCAAGATGGTGCACAATCACTTCCCTGGGAACGCCAGGGATGTCGGATGCTTGCCATGCAAACACAACGTCATTCGCCCGCAGGAAAGCGACGAGCTCGCATTCCTATTTGCTATCGAGGGTGGAGCTTATGGTGAAAGTGATACGTCTCCAACGTATCTATAATTTTTGATTGTTCCATGCTATTATATTACCCATTTTTGATGTTTATGGGCTTTACTTTACACTTTTATATCATTTTTGGGACTAACCTACTAACCGTAGGCCCAACCCGAATTGCTGTTTTTTTGCCTATTTTAGTGTTTCGAAGAAAAGGAATATCAAACGGAGTCCAAACGGAATGAAACCTTCGGGAGCGATCTTTTTGGAACAAACGCAATCCAGAAGACTTGGAGTGGACGTCAAGCAGCGAACGAGGTGGCCACAAGGGTGCCCGGCACGCCCCCCACTCTCGTGGCCCCCTCGTGGCTCAACCAACATACTTCTTCCTCCTATATATATCCACATACCCTGAAAACATCCAGGAGCACCACAAAAAACTATTTCCACCATCGCAACCTTCTATATCTGCGAGATCCCATCTTGGAGCCTTCGTCAGTGCTCCGTCAGAGGGGGAATCGACCATGGAGGGCCTCTACATCATCTCCAAGGCCTCTTTGATGACTTGTGAGTAGTTTACCAAAGACCTTCGGGTCCATAGTTATTAGCTAGATGGATTCTTCTCTCTCTTTGAATCTCAATACAAAGCTCTCCTCGATCTTTTTGGAGATCTATTCGATGTAACTCTTTTTGCGGTGTGTTTGTCAAGATCCGATGAATTGTGGGTTTATGATCAAGTGTATCTATGAGAAATATTTGAATCTCCTCTGAATTATTTTATGTGTGATTGGTTATCTTTGCAAGTCTCTTCGAATTATTAGTTTGGTTTGGCCTACTAGATTGATCTTTCTTGCAATAGGAGAAGTGCTTAGCTTTGGGTTCAATCTTGCGGTGTCCTTTCCCAGTGACAGTAGGGGTAGCAAGGCACGTATTGTAATGTTGCCATCGAGGATAAAAACATGGGGTTTATATCATATTGCATGAGTTTACCCCTCTACATCATGTCATCTTTCTTAATGCGTTACTCTGCTCTTCATGAACTTAATACAGTAGTAGATGCAGAATCGTTTCGATCTACTTGTCACGGACGTGATGCCTATATACATGATCATGCCTAGATAATCTCATAACTATGCACTTTTTTATCAATTGCTCGACAGTAATTTGTTCACCCACCGTAATACTTATGCTATCTTGAGAGAAGCCACTAGTGAAACCTATGGCCCCTGGGTCTATCTTTTATCATATAAGTTTTCCATCTACTTTTATTTACATCTTTACTTTCCAATCTATATCATAAAAATACCAAAAATATTTATCTTATCTTATTATCTCTATCAGATCTCACTTTTGCAAGTTACCGTGAAGGGATTAACAACCCCTTTATCGCGTTGGTTGCGAGGTTCTTGTTTGTTTGTGTAGGTACATGGGACTTTTGAGGAGCCTCCTACTGGATTGATACCTTGGTTCTCAAAAACTGAGGGAAATACTTACGCTACTTTGTTGCATCACCCTTTCCTCTTCAAGGGAAAACCAACGCAGTGCTCAAGAGGTAGCAAGAAGGATTTCTGGCACCGTTGTCGGGGAGGTCTTCGCTCAAGTCAAGACATACCAAGTACCCATCACAAACTCATCTCCCTCGCATTACATTATTTGCCATTTGCCTCTTGCTTTCCTCTCCCCCACTTCACCCTTGTCGTTTTATTCGCCCTCTCTTTTCCGTTCGCCTCTTTTTCACTTGCCTCTTGTGTGCTTGTGTGTTGGATTGCTTGTCACGATGGCTTGAGATAATACCAAATTGTGTGACTTTTCCAATACCAATAATAATGATTTCCTTAGCACTCCGATTGCTCCTCTTAATGATGCTGAATCTTGTGAAATCAATGCTGCTTTGTTGAATCTTGTTATGATAGATCAATTCTCCGGCCTTCTTATTGGAGATGCCGCTACTCATCTAAACAACTTTGTTGATTTGTGTGATATGCAAAATAAGAAAGATACGGATAATGATATTGCTAAATTGAAGTTATTTCTGTTTTCACTTAGAGATCGTGCTAAAACTTGGTTTTCGTCTTTGAGTAAAAATAGTATTGAAGTGCAAAGATGCTTTTATCTCTAAGTATTTTCCTCCCACTAAGATCATCTCTCTTAGAAACGATATTATGAATTTTAAACAACATGATCATGAGCATATTGCCCAATCTTGGGAAAGAATGAAATTAATGATTCGCAATTGCCCTACACATGGTTTGAATTTATGGATGATCATACAAATTTTTTATGCCGGATTGAATTTTGCTTCTAGGAATATTTTAGATTCGGAAGCGGGAGGCACTTTTATGAAAATCACTTTAGGAGAAGCTACTAAACTCCTAGATAATATTATGGTTAGTTATTCTCAATGGCACACCGAAAGATCTACTAGTAAAAAAGTTCATGCGATAGAAGAGATTAATGTTTTGAGTGGAAAGATGGATGAACTTATGAAATTGTTTGATATTAAGAATGCTCCTATTGATCCTAATGATATGCAATTGTCTACTTTGATTGAGAATAATAATGAATCTATGGATGTGAATTTTGTTGGTAGGAATAATTTTGGTAACAACGCGTATAGAGGAAACTTTAATCCTAGGTCGTTTCCTAGTAATTCCTCTAATAAATATGGTAATTCCTACAACAATTCTTATGGAAATTTAAATAATATGCCCTCTGGTTTTGAGAATAGTGTTAAAGAATTTATGATCTCTCAAAAGAATTTCAATGCTTTGCTTGAAGAAAGATTGCTTAAAGTTGATGAATTGGCTAGGAACGTTGATAGACTTTCGCTTGATGTTGATTCTTTGAAACTCAGATCTATTCCACCTAAGCATGATATTAATGATTATCTCAAAGCCATGAGAATTTCCATTGATGAGTGCAAAGAAAGAACCGCTAGGATGCGTGCTAAGAAAGATTGCTTTATAAAAGCGTGTTCTTCTAGGTTCCATGAAAATAATGAAGATCTAAAAGTTATTGTTGTGTCTCCTATTAAGTCTTTGTTTTGCAATATGAATCTTGATAATGATGGGACTGGAGATGAGTCAACTTTAGTTAAAAGGCGTCCCAATGATTCGGACTTTTTAGATCTTGATGCTAAATTTGGTAAAAGTGGGATTGGAGAGGTCAAAACTTTACATAGCATTGAACCCACTATTATGGATTACAAGGAATTTAATTATGATAATTGTTCTTTAATAGATTACATTTCCTTGTTGCAATCCGTGTTGAATTCTCCTCATGATTATAGTCAAAGTAAAGCTTATACCAAACATATTGTTGATGCTTTGATGCAATCTTACGAAGAAAAACTTGAACTGGAACTTTCTATACCTAGAAAACTTTATGATGAGTGGGAACCTACTATAAAAATTAAAATTAAAGATCATGAATGTTATGCTTTGTGTGATTTGGGTGCTAGTATTTCCACGATTCCAAAAACTTTATGTGATGTGCTAGGTTTCCATGATTTTGATGATTGCTCTTTAAACTTGCACCTTGCAGATACCACCATTAAGAAACCTATGGGAAGGATCAATGATGTTCTTATTGTTGCAAATAGGAATTATGTGCCCGTAGATTTTATCGTTCTTGATATAGATTGCAATCTTTCATGTCCTATTATTCTTGGTAGACCTTTCCTTAGAACAATTGGTGCAATTATTGATATGAAGGAAGGGAATATTAGCTTCCAATTTCCATTAAGGAAAGTCATGGAACACTTTCCTAGAAAGAAAGTCAAATTACCTTATGAATCTATTATGCGAGCTACTTATGATTTGAATACCAAAGATGGCAATACTTAGATCTATTCTCGCTTTTATGTCTAGCTAGAGGCGTTAAACGATAGCGCTTGTTGGGAGGCAACCCAATTTTATTTTACTTCCTTGATTTTTGCTTCTGTTTAGTAATAAATAAATCATTTAGCCTCTGTTTAGATGCGGTTTTATGTTTTAGTTAATGTTTGTGCCAAGTAGAACCTATAGGATAACCTACGGTGATAGTTAATTTGATTCTGCTGAAAAACAGAAACTTTTGCATGCAAGATAATACTTTTAATATGTCACATCCCTAGTTCTGACAATGCCTAGTGCATGCATTAGAGTGTTACATCATGTTTAAATTTCATTTAAACCTGAGATGGGGATTGACTAAGCCCTAGCACCAAATGAATTCAACTAGGGTCAAAATAAAACCTTTTTCATTGAACTCAAAATGTCCTCTAAAAATGTTCAACATTTCTGGTTTAAGGTGGAAGCATCTACCAAAAATGGTTTATATTTTTGCAGGACATATTTGGTCACTGAATTAAATCATATAGTATTTTCATTTGGGCATTTAAATGCTATTAAATATTTCAAATGCTCAAATAATCATAAACTAAAATGTTTACTGTTGGATATATTCTAAACAGTAGCCATGATTAGTTTCATGATTTTTGAAAGTGTCTGAGTATTTTTAATAAAGCCCTAAATTTACAGAATAATAGAAAACTGAGATAATTAGAAAAGGAGAGAGAGAGAAAGACCCGTACCTGGGCCACTTACCTGTAGCCGGCCCAGCTTCTGCGCGGCCCGTTACTGTGCAGCCCAGCTGCCAGTCATCTTCCTCCCCCTCGCCCCGAAGCAGCTGCGTGCTGGACGCACGCGCGCCGACGCCGGCCACCTCCTGCTTCGCCGTGGCAGCCTCCCCGACTTCCTCGCGACGCCACGGAGACGTCCCCAACCCCCTCTCACTTCTCCCTCGCTCTCTGGACCTCCCTCCCCCTCGCTCCTCTGTTTCCCCTCCCGCGACCGAGCGGAGCTCGCCGTCATCGTCGCCGTACCCATGGCCACCGGCCACCCCTAGCCTCGCCGATGCACCCAGGAGCTCCGCCTCGACCCCCTCTTCCTCCCCACCGATCCACAGCCCTCCGGAAGCCCTGCATCGCCGCCATCGCCGTCGTCTTCTACCTCGGACCCGCCGGCCATCTTCGTCAAATTCGCCGGCTCCGGACCGTCCCTGACCTCGCCGAGCGTCCCCTCGTCATCGCCGTGAGTCACTGACCCTCTCCCCTAACTTAGCATGCTCCCCTCCGTGCCGTAGCGCCGTTCCCCACGAGCACCGAAGCCACCGTCCGCCATTGCTGCTGCACGCATAGCCTCCGTGCTCCCCTGGCCTCACTAAGCTGCTCTTAGTGCTCCCCATGTCTAGCAGGTGCTGCCCAGCCTCTCCATTTGCTCACTGATGCACCGTAGCGACGCGCCCGAGCACCACCGAACACCATCGCCGCCAAAGCTCATCACCGGCATGAGTTCCGGCGACCCCACGACCTCCCACTCGGTCCTTTGGATGCACGGGAGCAAGGGCCATCCCCTGGTGCCCTCAGCGCACCAAACTAACGCCTCTAGCGCAAGTCCGGCGTGCCCCGCCGTGTTCTGTGGTCGCCGTCGGCTGGTCTCCGGCGTGCTGACGTGGCATCGTCGTTAGGGGCTAATGACCCTGTTAACTAACCCTGTGACACTGACAGCGGGCCCCGTAGCGGGTCAAAGCCCGGGTAACGCGGGATTAGCCCCTGTGTCACCGACGTGTGGACCCCACACGTCAGGTTTGACCCGAGCCGGCCCCTGTTGACTTGCTGACGTCATGCCAACGTCATGCTGACGCAGTAATGCTTTCTGGATTTAATTTAATTCTGAAATTCCAGAAAAATGCCTAAAACTTCTAAAATTCATAGAAATTTAACCGTAACTCCAAATTAAATAAATTATATATGAAAAATTATCAGAAAAATCAAGGAATCCATCTGTACCATTTTCATGCATGTTAGAACAACTTATAGGTGTTGTTTAGCACAAATCAATTAAATGGCATTTGAATAATCACATATGGAGTTTGAATTTGAATCTTGTATTCAAACCAACTTCATTTAATCTGTTGCTAGTTGCATTAGCCCAAAACACATTCATTTTGCCATGTCATGATCATGCATCATATTGTGCATTGCATTGATTGTGTTCCCTTCTGTGTTGCCGGTATTGTCCCCTCTCGATAGACGTGATATCGATGATGTGATTGTTGACACTGATGAAGAGCTATATTATCTTCAGAAGTGCCAGGCAAGCAAAACCCCCTTGTTCATTTCGATAAAATCCCACTCTCTCGCTCCTGCTCTCTTTTACTGCATTAGGACAACAACGACATTTTGTTACTTGCTGCGGTAGCTGAACCCCTTTATCCTTTGCATGACCTGTCATTGCCACAGTAAATAGATGAAACCCACTAGCATGAGTAGGAGTTGTTTGAGCCCTGATGTGCCTACTCATTCATGCTTGTTGTCATGCCTGCTATTGCTTAGAGTTGAGTCAGGTCTGATTCATCGGGGATGAATCAGAGGCGTGTGAACATGTCCTACTGTGTGTGAGCGAAGTGTGTGAACACGATTTGGTAAAGGTAGCGGTGAGAGGCCATGTAGGAGTACATGGTGGGTTGTCTCATTGCAGCCGTCCTCAGGAACTGAGTTCTGTGTTTGTGATCCATGATTCAGCTACTACCATACATTGGGCCCTGAAATATGACCCCGCTCGACTTCTTATTCACCCTAGTCCTCTGTCCAGGAGTTGCAAGTAGTTTCTGGTGTTTGTAGCTTACTGGAGGCCGTGGACAGCGCTGACCGTAGGGGTGGGCTGTGATGCGGTAGGCACGTGGCCGGGTACACCGGGCGCCCGTTTGGTGTCACGGAACCCTGTTCACATCGTTTGGGGCTGTGAGCGAAACTCCGGCCGGATCTCCTCATGGATGGAACCCGAATAGGCGATAAACCTGGACTAGAGACTTGAGTGTTTAGGTAGGTCGTGGTCTACACCCACGTCGGCTTTCGCTTGAAGTCTGCCGAGCACATGTCGTGTGCAGACGCTAAGTGGTGGAAACATGTATGAAGAAGTACACCCCTGCAGGGTTAACATCATCTATTCGAATAGCCGTGTCCGCGGAAAAGGACTTCTGGGTTGCTTATATCAGTTCATAGACAAGTGAAAGTGGATATTCTAAAATACGCAAGATAAGCGTGAGTGCTATGGATGGCGTTCTCGTAGGGAGACGGGAGCGGATCCATAGTGGTGTATTGATATGGTGAATATGTGGACTCGTGTGCGCCACCTCAAAAGAGTTACTTGCAGTCGTAGTTCAGGATAGCCACCGAGTCAAAGCTGGCTTGCTGCAGTTAAACCCCACCATCCCTTTGTTGATAATGATGCATATGTAGTTAGTTCTGATGTAAGTCTTGCTGGGTACATTTGTACTCACGTTTGCCTATTTTATGTTTTTGCAGAGAGACTTCGGTCTCACTAGTAGTTCCACGTGGACTTCGACGTTTAGCTTGTTACCTCAGCTACGATCTTGTGCCCTCGGCAGGATCTGATAGATAGTCAGGCTTCTCAGCCTTTTTCATTTATAGATGTCTGTACTCAGACATGATAGCTTCCGCTTGTGCTTTGACTTGTATGCTCTGATTGTTGGGTCATGAGACCCATGTTTGTAATGTCTCGCTCCTCGGAGCCTATTGAATAAACTATTTGAGTCGTAGAGTCATTTTGTGATGCCATGTTGTATTGCACATATCGAGCATATTGTGTGTATGTTATTGAAATGCTTGGTATGTGTGGGATCTGACTATCTAGTTGTTTATCTTCAGTAGCCTCTCTTACCGGGAAATGTCTCCTAGTGTTTCCACCGAGCCATGGTAGCTTGCTACTGCTCCGGAACACTTAGGCTGGCCGGCATGTGTCCTTCTTCGTTCCTGTGTCTGTCCCTTCGGGGAAATGTCACGCGATGAATACCGGAGTCCTGTTAGCCCGCTACAGCCCGGTTCACCGGAGTCCTGCTAGCCCAGTGCTACAGCCTGGATTCACTCGCTGATGACCGACACGTTCGATGCTGGGTCATGGATGCCTGTCCCTGTAAGTTTGTGCCACTTTGGGTTTACGACTAGCCATGTCAGCCCGGGCTCCTTATCATATGGATGCTAGCGACACTGTCATATACGTGTGCCAAAAGGCGCAAACAGTCCCGGGAAAAGGTAAGGCGACACCCGTGGGAATACCGTGCGTGAGGCCGCAAAGTGATATGGAGTGTTACATGCTAGATCTATGTGGCATTGAGTCGGGGTCCTGACAGCGTTGGTATCAGAGCTTGACTGCCTGTAGGATTATCAAGCCAAACTGGTCGAAGTTGAGTCTAGAAATTCTTTAGTTATATAAGGGAATTGATTGTGGGATGGAACGTAAGGCTCTTTTTACTCCTTATACCTTATGCCTTCTGATCTGAGTCATCATCTTCTCTTCTACGGGGATTAAGAACTAGGCTATCTCTTCTTTCTATCAGGATCACGTGTTACTAATCCGTAGACTTATAGAATTGTTGGAATTAAGCCTCGTTTCAGCTCCTATTACTTCCGTATGTTAATCGTTGATCTTGAAACCTTGATATTGTGTTTCTGGGTGGTTATGCCACCATTTTTGTGAATGTCTCAAACCTTTTTTTTGAGCATTTACAGTCGTTATGATGTCCGAGTCATTCCAGGTTTCTAAATAGTCTGATGCATTTGCAAAATCCTTTCCCTCTGGTTTCGATGTTCCTTTATGCCAGCTCAATCACACTAATTGTTGAGTTGAGGTATTCTATTGCCTTGATCTTATGTTGGAGTTACTATTACGACCCTAGGTGTCTCAGGGGATCATCTAGTAGTCTAGCCATGATTTATGTTCCAGTGTGATGACTCTGGCCGTCATTATCGAAAGCATCCCGTGATGCCATTTAGTAGTAGGTATTCTATCCCTGGGTTTTGAACCCGAGATTCACCCTACTTGCTTCATGTTGATAGTTTTGCTCGTTCCTTTAGGTTATTAGTAACCTTTGCATTAGTCCTCGATGTTCGTGGTATTCCTTTCTTCCAAATACTATGAACCGCTTATGGCAGATGTTCCTCGCTGATCAAAAGATCACAATCAGAGTGCTCTCGATGGGTTCTCGATTCTACATTGTGACTCTGCCAGTTCTACCTTTCTGCATGGGTTATCCGGAAGAAATATGTTGAACTTGGTTCGACATACTAATCTATGCATCCACAACTCAGAAAATTATATGTTCCTTTGAGTTGTTCTCTTTAATTGCATTCTGACCTTCGTGTATCAATTGATAGTCAAGAGTATGCATGCGTTCGTTTATCGATGCCTATTACTCTTGTGGTCCGTCAAGCCATTCTATCGCGGAATGACTAGGAGAAACAAACTCCAGTACCTCTTCCATATCTAGGATTGGGTCAAAACAATTGTACTCCGCAGATCAAAATGCCAATCCAGCTTTTGCTCTGTTCTACCTTGGAGTAT
This sequence comes from Triticum dicoccoides, assembly GCF_002162155.2. Lineage (NCBI taxonomy): Eukaryota > Viridiplantae > Streptophyta > Magnoliopsida > Poales > Poaceae > Triticum > Triticum dicoccoides. The sequence continues at coordinate 374,225,215 of NC_041383.1, read as the reverse complement.
TACCATCTTTTATATCGGGATTGTTATAGGAATTGCACACCATCCTATGAACTCTTGGTACAGTGATACTTTTGCCATCATTGTTCATTCCTCGGTTCCTGTGTTATTGTAACCGGAATGCCGACAAGTGTACCGTGATGTGCGAAATCAATACTCCTAGCAACTCCGCTGCTTGGTAGTTAATGGACAATATTCTCATTCTTAGCATGCTGGTTATTGAATTATCATTCTAAGACTGATCGTGCTACCTAGTCCTTATTTCCGGTGCACTCTTTGATCAATGAGCTAGGATTGTGTCAATCCCTCATTTTTTCTTTTTGATCATATCATCTTGCCCTGAAAAGCAAGATTGTTCTCGAGCTTAGAGACATATCGATGGTTCGTGATTTTCCGTATATCTTCTCGGAAGTATTACCAGGTTGTCACCTGACTGTTATGTTGAGCTCGTGATCAAGTTGGTTTATCCTGTAAACCACCCCTTCTCCAAGAATCTGTGGGGATACCCCTGAGCTAGTTGGCCAAGCTGAACAACAACTTGGAGAGTTGGAAGATAAAAGCTTGCCTGACTTAGTTCGTTCCAAAGGGATATTCTTGTGTAGTGTGTGTTGAAGAAAGATGATATCTTCATCGATTGGTCCCTGTGGTCAGTTGTTGGACCTATTGTCTTATCAATCCTTTGATTTGAGTGTGGGCTATCGTCAAATCAAATCAGTACCAACGATGCTCGTAATGTTGTCTTATTCGTGGTTGATCCCTCGAGCATACACCATTACATCTTTGGTCTGACCAATGCTATCACCGTGTTCACTTAACTGTGGAATTCCACTTATATGGAAACCTGGATGAATTGTTGTTAAGTCCATGAGCAACATTTTTATCTCCTCCATGATGTTGTTGAACATTAAGCTAGTGTTGGAAACTTTTGAAAGCATTTCTTCATGCTAGTTCATGAAGCATATGTTCGGATGTAAGAAGTGACTTCCTCTTATACACGTGCATTTGGTGAAAGTTGCCGCCATGGATTTGAGAAAGTTAGTTTTGCTTCCTCTGGAATCATCCCAAGTCAGTCATGCATACGTGCGAAGTATTCTGTGGTCTGGAGACTTGCAATCTTCATTCCATATGTGTTCCGAGCACACCAAGCCACTGATTGAGTTGTTTAAAGATAAAGGAGTCTGTCCAAGGTGAACTCTTTGGACTTCCACGCGTGGAGACCTCGATGTAATTAATGATGGTTCCCCACCTGAACTCGGTAGTGTTTTATTATAAGACTACCACGTGGTCATGTTTGTCTGGGACAGCGTGTTCACATGTTTGTAGCAGAACCAGCTCATGTTTTGGAGCTTACTATCGTAGTTCATTCCCCGAGAATCTCGCAGCGTTGTCTCGTCGAATTGTGTTGCAAACTTTCATTTTTCTTCCTAGACTCGATGAGTCTGGAATATCCTGACACCAACCAGATCTGAATCTCAGGCAGATATGATGGTTTGGAACATTTCCCAAGAACTATAATATCGGTCCCTCGAAAACCGGTAAAGTGGATGTCGTGGCCAACACACCCAGCCGGAAGACCTGTTATTATAATATCTTGATTGAGGAAGTTGGCCACCTCCCCATAGGGATTTCGTAGGAATTACTCCCTAGTTGCCCCTATGGATTTTGAGATCCCGAAGTCCGACCTTTTACTTGATGTTCTAGATATCAAACCATATCTATGAATGGGTTACGCTAGCACATCAAGGAGAACATTAGAAGCGGAGTGCTAAATGTCTCTCGGTCGATCATCCAGATTTTGTTTCCTTGGCCTCGCCAAGGTGAAATCTAAGAAGGTGTTATCTTCCTTTGCATCGGCATCTTCCACCGGTATTCATCATGGTAGTAAGTTGTGTTGCCAGAATCCTTGACACGGATATTGGTAAAACCTTGACGATTGTGGAAATGCTCAAGTTCTTGAGAGCACGCACAAGCGCTACGTGTTATCATCGGCTCTAATTGGGATGCTCTCTGTTCCCTCGGCAATGATGTGACCTTCTCAAACAATGAATTCACTCTCTATTGTTGGGTTCTTCCCCAGTTACCAGAATCATTCCCAGCATTTGCATTTTGTTCCCAGCTTGCACCGCCAATGTGCCATTCTACCATGGGTCTCTCCCATTTCCGGTGATAAGCAAATTCATCCATTACGTTGTCTTCAACAAGGTAATCCACATCATCCAAGTCCGAGTATGCCATTCTACCGACCCCCTCCAGTCGAGAATTGCCTTAAATTGGTATAAAGAGTTTCAATGATCTTTGAATCAAAAGTAATTCTTTTTGCCACTTAAGGGGGTATATCTACGAGTCACCATCCCTAAGGTGCCCCGTTGTGCTATCATGGCAACTAAAATCCTCGCTACGTTGACAATCGATTACCACCTTCTTAAGTGTGGAATTGTTGTCCACCTAGTGAACCTTCGTCATCCGTTTCTTTCCACCCCTCTTGATGTGTATCTCGTGTCTCAACCGAGAGATGGCTCTATGTCTCATTCCGCGAGTTGTTCGGTCTTCTAGAAGATCGATCCTGCTAGAGTTTCCCTTTCCTCTCATTGTCATGTCAATTGGAGTTCTCAGAACAAGACGACAAGACAAAGATGGTGATCGAAACAACGTTCATTTGAAGTGCAACCTGGATCGTGAAGATTATACTAGTTTGCGTTTCCCCTTCATCTTACCCTACGCTTGAATCTCGAGACGAGATTCTTGTTTAGTGGGGGTGAGTTGTCACATCCCTAGTTCTGACAATGCCTAGTGCATGCATTAGAGTGTTACATCATGTTTAAATTTCATTTAAACCTGAGATGGGGATTGACTAAGCCCTAGCACCAAATGAATTCAACTAGGGTCAAAATAAAACCTTTTTCATTGAACTCAAAATGTCCTCTAAAAATGTTCAACATTTCTGGTTTAAGGTGGAAGCATCTACCAAAAATGGTTTATATTTTTGCAGGACATATTTGGTCACTGAATTAAATCATATAGTATTTTCCTTTGGGCATTTAAATGCTATTAAATATTTCAAATGCTCAAATAATCATAAACTAAAATGTTTACTGTTGGATATATTCTAAACAGTAGCCATGATTAGTTTCATGATTTTTGAAAGTGTCTGAGTATTTTTAATAAAGCCCTAAATTTACAGAATAATAGAAAACTGAGATAATTAGAAAAGAAGAGAGAGAGAAAGACCCGTACCTGGGCCACTTACCTGTAGCCGGCCCAGCTTCTGCGCGGCCCGTTACTGTGCAGCCCAGCTGCCAGTCATCTTCCTCCCCCTCGCCCCGAAGCAGTTGCGTGCTGGACGCACGCGCGCCGACGCCGGCCACCTCCTGCTTCGCCGTGGCAGCCTCCCCGACTTCCTCGCGACGCCACGGAGACGTCCCCGACCCCCTCTCACTTCTCCCTCGCTCTCTGGACCTCCCTCCCCCTCGCTCCTCTGTTTCCCCTCCCGCGACCGAGCGGAGCTCGCCGTCATCGTCGCCGTACCCATGGCCACCGGCCACCCCTAGCCTCGCCGATGCACCCAGGAGCTCCGCCTCGACCCCCTCTTCCTCCCCACCGATCCACAGCCCTCCGGAAGCCCTGCATCGCCGCCATCGCCGTCGTCTTCTACCTCGGACCCGCCGGCCATCTTCGTCAAATTCGCCGGCTCCGGACCGTCCCTGACCTCGCCGAGCGTCCCCTCGTCATCGCCGTGAGTCACTGACCCTCTCCCCTAACTTAGCATGCTCCCCTCCGTGCCGTAGCGCCGTTCCCCACGAGCACCGAAGCCACCGTCCGCCATTGCTGCTGCACGCATAGCCTCCGTGCTCCCCTGGCCTCACTAAGCTGCTCTTAGTGCTCCCCATGTCTAGCAGGTGCTGCCCAGCCTCTCCATTTGCTCACTGATGCACCGTAGCGACGCGCCCGAGCACCACCGAACACCATCGCCGCCAAAGCTCATCACCGGCATGAGTTCCGGCGACCCCACGACCTCCCACTCGGTCCTTTGGATGCACGGGAGCAAGGGCCATCCCCTGGTGCCCTCAGCGCACCAAACTGACGCCTCTAGCGCAAGTCCGGCGTGCCCCGCCGTGTTCTGTGGTCGCCGTCGGCTGGTCTCCGGCGTGCTGACGTGGCATCGTCGTTAGGGGCTAATGACCCTGTTAACTAACCCTGTGACACTGACAGCAGGCCCCGTAGCGGGTCAAAGCCCGGGTCAACGCGGGATTAGCCCCTGTGTCACCGACGTGTGGACCCCACACGTCAGGTTTGACCCGAGCCGGCCCCTGTTGACTTGCTGACGTCATGCCAACGTCATGCTGACGCAGTAATGCTTTCTGGATTTAATTTAATTCTGAAATTCCAGAAAAATGCCTAAAACTTCTAAAATTCATAGAAATTTAACCGTAACTCCAAATTAAATAAATTATATATGAAAAATTATCAGAAAAATCAAGGAATCCATCTGTACCATTTTCATGCATGTTAGAACAACTTATAGGTGTTGTTTAGCACAAATCAATTAAATGGCATTTGAATAATCACATATGGAGTTTGAATTTGAATCTTGTATTCAAACCAACTTCATTTAATCTGTTGCTAGTTGCATTAGCCCAAAACACATTCATTTTGCCATGTCATGATCATGCATCATATTGTGCATTGCATTGATTGTGTTCCCTTCTGTGTTGCCGGTATTGTCCCCTCTCGATAGACGTGATATCGATGATGTGATTGTTGACACTGATGAAGAGCTATATTATCTTCAGAAGTGCCAGGCAAGCAAAACCCCCTTGTTCATTTCGATAAAATCCCACTCTCTCGCTCCTGCTCTCTTTTACTGCATTAGGACAACAACGACATTTTGTTACTTGCTGCGGTAGCTGAACCCCTTTATCCTTTGCATGACCTGTCATTGCCACAGTAAATAGATGAAACCCACTAGCATGAGTAGGAGTTGTTTGAGCCCTGATGTGCCTACTCATTCATGCTTGTTGTCATGCCTGCTATTGCTTAGAGTTGAGTCAGGTCTGATTCATCGGGGATGAATCAGAGGCGTGTGAACATGTCCTACTGTGTGTGAGCGAAGTGTGTGAACACGATTTGGTAAAGGTAGCGGTGAGAGGCCATGTAGGAGTACATGGTGGGTTGTCTCATTGCAGCCGTCCTCAGGAACTGAGTTCTGTGTTTGTGATCCATGATTCAGCTACTACCATACATTGGGCCCTGAAATATGACCCCGCTCGACTTCTTATTCACCCTAGTCCTCTGTCCAGGAGTTGCAAGTAGTTTCTGGTGTTTGTAGCTTACTGGAGGCCGTGGACAGCGCTGACCGTAGGGGTGGGCTGTGATGCGGTAGGTACGTGGCACGGTGTACCGGATGCCCGTTTGGTATCTCGGGAACCCTGTTCACATCGTTTGGGGCTGTGAGCGAAACTCCGGCCGGATCTCCTCATGGATGGAACCCGAATAGGCGATAAACCTGGACTAGAGACTTGAGTGTTTAGGTAGGTCGTGGTCTACACCCACGTCGGCTTTCGCTTGAAGTCTGCCGAGCACATGTCGTGTGCAGACGCTAAGTGGTAGAAACATGTATGAAGAAGTACACCCCTGCAGGGTTAACATCAACTATTCGAATAGTCGTGTCCGCGGAAAAGGACTGCTGGGTTGCTTATATCAGTTCATAGACAAGTGAAAGTGGATACTCTAAAATACGCAAGATAAGCGTGAGTGCTATGGATGGCGTTCTCGTAGGGAGACGGGGGCGGATCCATAGTGGTGTATTGATATGGTGAATATGTGGACTCGTGTGCGCCACCTCAGAAGAGTTACTTGCAGTCGTAGTTCAGGATAGCCACTGAGTCAAAGCTGGCTTGCTGCAGTTAAGCTCCACCATCCCCTTTGTTGATAATGATGCATATGTAGTTAGCTCTGATGTAAGTCTTGCTGGGTACATTTGTACTCACGTTTGCCTATTTTATGTTTTTGCAGAGAGACTTCGGTCTCGCTAGTAGTTCCACGTGGACTTCGACGTTTAGCTTGTTACCTCAGCTACGATCTTGTGCCCTCGGCAGTATCTGGTAGATAGTCAGGCTTCTCAGCCTTTTTCATTTATAGTTGTCTGTACTCAGACATGATAGCTTCCGCTTGTGCTTTGACTTGTATGCTCT
>NC_041383.1:374152719-374218613 GCF_002162155.2 Triticum dicoccoides | reverse complement strand
AGCCTCTCTTACCGGGAAATGTCTCCTAGTGTTTCCACCGAGCCATGGTAGCTTGCTACTGCTCCGGAACACTTAGGCTGGCCGGCATGTGTCCTTCTTCGTTCCTGTGTCTGTCCCTTCGGGGAAATGTCACGCGATGAATACCGGAGTCCTGTTAGCCCGCTACAGCCCGGTTCACCGGAGTCCTGCTAGCCCAGTGCTACAGCCTGGATTCACTCGCTGATGACCGACACGTTCGATGCTGGGTCATGGATGCCTGTCCCTGTAAGTTTGTGCCACTTTGGGTTTACGACTAGCCATGTCAGCCCGGGCTCCTTATCATATGGATGCTAGCGACACTGTCATATACGTGTGCCAAAAGGCGCAAACGGTCCCGGGAAAAGGTAAGGCGACACCCGTGGGAATACCGTGCGTGAGGCCGCAAAGTGATATGGAGTGTTACATGCTAGATCTATGTGGCATTGAGTCGGGGTCCTGACATAATAAATCACAGAAACATGATTTTGCATTTATTATTTTTGCAGTCGATCAACAGAAAAATTTCCATGAGTATTTTAAAGTTACAGATTGCTTCAGACTGTTCTGGTTTTGACAGATTCTGTTTTTCATGTGTTGTTTGCTTATTTTGATGCATCTATGACTAGTATCGGGGGGTATGAACCATAGAGAAGTTGGAATACAGTAGGTTTAACACCAATATAAATAAAGGATGAGTTCATTACAGTACCTTATGTGGTGGTTTTTCTTTCTTGCACTAACGGAGCTCATGAGATTTCTTGTTGAGTTTTGTATTGTGAAGTTTTCAAGTTTTGGGTAAAGATTTGATGGACTATGGAATAAGGAGTGGCAAGAGCCTAAGCTTGGGGATGCCCATGGCACCCCAATATAATCCAAGGACAACCAAAAGCCTAAGGTTGGGGATGCCCCGGAAGGCATCCCCTCTTTCATCTTCGTTTATCGGTAACTTTACTTGGAGCTATATTTTTATTCACCACATGATATGTGTTTTGCTTGGAGCGTATTGTATGATATTAGTCTTTTCTTTTTAGTTTACCAAAATCATCCTTTATGTACACACATTTGGGAGAAACCCACATGATTTGTAATTTATTAGAATACTCTATGTGCTTCACTTATATCTTTTGAGCTAAATAGTTTTTGCTCTAAGTGCTTCACTTATATCTTTTTAGAGCACGGCGGTGGCTTGATTTTATAGAAATTGTTGATTTCTCATGCTTCACTTATATCATTTTGAGAGTCTTTTAAAACAGCATGGTATTTGCTATGGTTATAAAGTTGGTCCTAGAATGATGGGCATCCAAGTTGGGTATAGTAAAAACTATCATAGGAAGTGAATTAGATGTTATGATCAATTTGATGCTTGATGATTGTTTTGAGATATAGAGGTGGTGATATTAGAGTCATGCTAGTTGGGTAATTGTGAATTTAAAGAATACTTATGTTGAAGTTGGCAAGTCCCGTAGCATGCATGTATGGTAAAAGTTGTGTAATAAATTTATTGCATGGGGTGATCTTTTGATTGCCTTCCCTTGCGTGGAGGTCGGGGGCGCGCGATGGTTAACTCCTACCAACCTCCCCCAGGAGCATGCGTAGTAGTACTTTGCTTCGAGGGCTAATAAAACTTTTGCAATAAGTATATGAGTTCTTTATGACTAATGTGAGTCCATGGATTATACGCACTTTTACCTTTCCATCATTGCTAGCCTCTTCGGTACCGTGCATTGCCCTTTCTCACCTTGAGAGTTGGTGCAAACTTCGCCGGTGCATCCAAACCCCATGATACGATACGCTCTATCACACATAAACCTCCTTATATCTTCCTCAAAACATCCACCATACCTACCTATTATGGCATTTCCATAGCCATTCCGAGATATATTGCCATGCAACTTTCCACCGTTCCGTTTATCATGCCATGCATCATCATTGTCATATTTCCTTGCATGATCATGTAGTTTACATCGTATTTTTGGCAAAGCCACCATGCATAATTTTTCATACATGTCACTCTTGATTCATTGCCCATCCCGGTACACCGCCGGAGGCATTCATATAGAGTCATATCTTGTTCTAGTTTTGAGTTGAAATTCATGAGTTGTAAATAAATATAAGTGTGATGATCATCATTATTAGAGCATTGTCCCTTATAAAAAAGGCCAAAAAAAGAAAGTCCAAAGAAAAAAAAAGGCCAAATAAAAAAGAGAAAGGCCCAAAAAAAGAAGAAAATAAAAAAGGGGGACAATGTTACTATCCTTTTCCACACTTGTGCTTCAAAGTAGCACCATGTTCTTCATATATAGAGTCTCTTATGTTGTCACTTTCATATACTAGTGGGAATTTTTCATTATAGCACTTGGCTTGTATATTCCAACGATGGGCTTCCTCAAAATGCCCTAGGTCTTCGTGAGCAAGCAAGTTGGATGCACACTCACTTAGTTTCATTTGTTGATCTTTCATACATTTATAGCTCTAGTGCATCCATTGCATGGCAATCCCTACTCCTCATGTTGACATCAATTGATGGGCATCTCCATAGCCCGTTGATTAGCCTCGTCAATGTGATACTTTCTCCTTTTTTGTCTTCTCCACACAATCTCCATCATCATATTCTATTCCACCCATAGTGCTATATCCATGGCTCACGCTCATGTATTGCCTGAGAGTTGTAAAAAGCTGAAGCGCGTTAAAAAGTATGAACCAATTGTTTGGCTGAAACCGGGGTTGTTCTTGATGAGAGTATTTTGTGTGATGAAAATGAAACATAGCCTAACTATATGATTTTGTAGGGATGAACTTTCTAATGCCATGTTATTTTGAGAAGACATGATTGCTTAGTTAGTATGCTTGAAGTATTACTATTTCTTATGTCAATATGAACTTTTATTTTGATTCATTTGGATCTGAACATTCATGCCACAATAAAGAAAATTACATTGAGAAATATGCTAGGTAGCATTCCACATCAAAAATTCTGTTTTTATCATTTACCTACTCGACGACGAGCAGGAATTAAGCTTGGGGATGCTTGATACGTCTCCAACGTATCTATAATTTTTTATTATTCCATGCTATTATATTACCCATTTTGGATGTTTATGGGCTTTACTTTACAGTTTTATATCATTTTTGGGACTAACCTACTAACTGGAGGCCCAGCCCGAATTGCTGTTTTTTGCATCTTTCAGTGTTTCGAGGAAAAAAATATCAAACGGAGTCCAAACAGAATGGAACCTTCAGGAGCGATCTTTTTGGAACAAACGCAATCTAGGAGACTTCGAGTGGACGTCAAGCAGCGTACGTGGCGGCCATGAGGGTGCCCGGCATGCCCCCCACCCTCATGGGCCCCTCGTGGCTCAACCTTCTTCCTCCTATATATATCCACGTACCCCAAAAACATCCAGGAGCACCACAAAAAACTATTTCCACCACCGCAACCTTCTGTGTCCGCGAGATCCCATCTTGGAGCCTTCGTCAGTGCTCCGCCGGAGGGGGAATTGACCATGGAGGGCCTCTACATCATCTCTAAGGCCTCTCCGATGAGTTGTGAGTAGTTTACCACAGACCTTTGGGTCCATAGTTATTAGCTAGATGGCCTCTTCTCTCTCTTTGAATCTCAAATCGCCTGGCTGGCTGGGCTGGCAGCTGCATGGGAACGGCGGTGGGGTCTTGGTGTGCGCGGGCCCAGCCGCGGCCCCACTAGTGTCCTTGGCTAGGGTCTTGCCAGGGGCCCCGGCAAGGGTCTAGCCGTGGCACCGTGGTCGCCCCCGGCAAGGATGTTGTCGGAGGTCTCCTCGTTTGACCTTCACCTGATTCTTCATGCTTATGATCTTCACAAAGATCTGCATGCCACCATGGAGGTGCCTCCCGAGCCTTGGTTCCAATGTCGTTAATGATGCTCGAAACCCCGGGCTCAAGGGTGGCACACTCCGCTGGTGTTGGGCAAGTTGCCCCGGCAAGGCTCTTGCCGGGGCTGTGGAAACCGCCTCGGCAAGGGTCTTGCCAGGGAAGTCCACTTTGCCCCCTTGCTCTTCGTGTTTATGTCTTGGCGTTGCCTTGATCTTCTTGTGGCTTCGGCTTCACTCCCCTGCCCCGCTAGGTGTGGTCCATAGGCGCGGCTCCGACTGCCCGTGCACAGGTAAAGGGGTACAGAGTAGAGCCCCTACTTCTGTACACCGACAGACTACCATGTGTGGGTGCAATAACAACAATTTCATTCTTAACATAAGTAACTATAACAAGTTCATCTCCATAAGCATAATTCATATTGGCATCAGGGCCACAAGCATAGCAAGCATCAATTTCATCAAAAAGAGATATTTCAGAAGAATCAAAGGGATCATAGTATTCATCCTTCGGTAAATGATACGTCTCCAACGTATCTATAATTTTTGCTTGTTCCATGTTGTTATATTATCATTCTTGGATGTTTTACAATCATTTTATAGGAACTTTATATCATTTTTTGGTACTAACCTATTGTCATAGTTCCCAGCGCCAGTTGCTATTTTTTGTTTGTTTTTTACTTCGCAGAAAATCAATACCAAACGGATTCCAAATGCAGCAAAACTTTTTAGAGATTTTTTCTGGACCAGAAGACACATGTTGGGCCAAAGAAGTACCAGAGGAGGGGCTCCAAGGGGAGCACAACCCACCTGGGCGCGCCTAGGGGCTCAAGCGTGCCCTGGTGGGTTGTGCCCACCTCGGCCGCCTCCCACACCGCCTCTTTGCTATATAAATACCTTGAATATCCAAAAACCCTAGGGGTGTGGTGATGAGGACATCAATACAATTGTTACACCCACAGCCCCTGCTGCTATACATACTGGACCAATTACTAGAGCTCGTGCACGCCAACTAAATTACCAGGTACTTTCGTTTCTTGGTAATGATTCTAATGTTCATGAGAATATGATGCTGCCTAAATTGGATACATTTGTTTTGCTTACAAATGAAGGGCCTAGCTTGGAGAAGGATGAACATTCGAGCAAGAACAAGCATGGAGATGATGGCATGCGCAAGGGGACCAAGAACGGAGTTACAAGTGATGATTTCAGGACTTTGAAGCCACCATAATGGGTGCATGAAGCCTTGGACGAAATATACAAGATGCCACTTCATAAATTTCGTCCCGAGGCTATTTTAGGTGCTGCGTCACCTTATTATTGGGCCAGGCCCATGTAATTTCTAAATACATAAGTATAGGCTATTTTTAGAGTCCGTATGTGTGGGGAAACAAGAGATAGGGTTGATTTCGGACCCCTCCACCAAGGGCCACGAAATTCCCCCCTCTTCCTCCATATATACAGCCCTTAGGGCATCGTTTAGACTTTGGGTTTTGTTTAGATTGAAAGTTCGCCATAGCTGCAACTTCGCGTACTTCGTTTGTGTTCAACGACCAGACAAAGGCATCACAGAACCCCACCTTGATCAATAAAGCTTTCATCTTATATTCGCAAAATCCAGATTGCAATCTTAGTTTCTTGCTTGTTCTTCATTTGCTCGCAGGAAACAGACCCTCGTGGTCAGGTTGATCGTGCTCCGGCGTGGTCAATAACCTCTCGGAGTTGGTTTAGCGATTGCTAAGGCGCGACGTCCTCGCACGTTCGTAGTCGGATCGTCAAAGTCGACTTCCACCAAAGCGAAATCCACCATCTCATCGAAAGACGGGACACCTCCGCCTCTATCAAGTGGTATCAGATTTCCAGGTTGCTCGGTGAGATTTTACAGTTTTTCGTAGTTTAGATAGAGTCTGTTCTTCATACCTACAGTCCACGAAAAAGCCACAAAAATAAATTAGGGTTAGTTCATCTTATCCGAACCAATCTGAGCCTTTGCATAATATTTTTAGGGTTTTGCTTTGTTGAATTTGCGGTTGCATCGTCGTGTCTAGTTGCTGGTCTTAGAGTCTAGTCTTTTAGAGTTTCGAGTTCTGGTCATAAGTTGTCACGCCGCCGCCGCACCATCATCATCGCCCCTGCCATCTACCACCACCGCTTATCCGCCACCGCTCCGAATCCGTATCCATATACCACCACCAATCCGTGTCCATATACCACCACTGATCCATATCCATATACTACCACCGCTACCACCACCGCTGCCATATACCACCACCATATATCCACCACCAATCCGAGTTCCTTGCATATTAGGTTTGTTTTCAAGATCCATCTAGATTCCGATTCGTGTTTCCTTGCCGGAGTAGGTTTCGGAAAAAAAAAGAGTCGGGTAGCCACGCTCCGTTTAGGCCCAAAATTTTCGAAAACGCATTTTTCGAAAAAATTTCTGGCTATCCTATTTTTAGGTGTTTCTGAGTGTTTTGAGACAGGTGCCATTATAGGAAGTTTTTTTTTGACCCGTTTCCAGTTTTTGGGTCCGGGCAGTCGAAAAAATAAAAAATTGGTCGAAAAAATTTCGTGCCCATCCTGTCCGTTTGAGCTAGGAAGAGTTTTGAGACACTCGCCATTATAGTGATTTTTCACAACAAAAAAAAGAGCGAAAAAAAATTCAGAGTGTGCTTTTCCCTTGTTTACGTGCCGCGCCGTGATTTTGTTGGTGTTCTAGGCTCGCGTCTCTAGCACAGTCTAGCCTAGGACCAGCACAGTACCGTCGTTGAGCGTTTATTCAACTTTGCATCTCTGAATTGATTATTGCTGACCCTTTTTGCTACCATACTATAAGCCTTATCAGCTCCACATACATCTACGTCGTGTGTTTGACTCTCCCTGGTAATCGCTCTATCCAAGCTTTGAGAGTTTTTGACTACAACGGTTGCCGATCACCGCCTGCTGCTGGGTAAGAACTGGTAAGAATTTGAGATTTGCTTGACGGATTTGTGATACACCACCACCACTTCTTAGTAGTCTGTAGGATCATATTCTTGTGTGTTTCTATTGCTGCTAACCATGCCAGGATCACAAGCCGACGAGATTGACTGGGAGAACTTATCGAACAAGGAGCTTCATGATAAGTTTCAGCAAATGATGACTGAACAGGTACAAGATGTGCTGAACAATTTTGAAGAGGCCATGGAGAAGATCACTGGCCTTGAGAAGACGTTCGAAACAAAGCTCGATAACAGATTTAATGAACTGCTTGCGCGTCTTCCACCACCGGCTGCACCTGTCGCACCTCTGCAACAACAACAACTACGCCCCCTTCCGAATCAGTATGGACGAGCACAGCGTGTTCCTATTGTGCCAGGACAAAATTCTGGTGCCGCTGCTACTGCTGTTGGTGCTTCTTTGGCTCCTGCTACTGCTCCTGCTGGTACCCAGGAGGATGATGAGTATGCGGGCGATTATGAGGATGAGGTTGATCAAAATCAGATCTACGAGCAGCCACCAGCACCACCACCAGCAGGTCGACCTCAGGTATATATTCGTAATGGTAGGCCTGCACCACCACCTCAGGTACGAGATGATGTCCATATTCCTAAACTGAAATTGAATATTCCACCATTTGAGGGTAGATATGTTCCTGATATATATCTTACTTGGGAGTTAGAAACTGAACAACGATTTACATGTTTACAATATCCTGAGGAGAGACGAGTTGCTGCTGCTGTTTGTGCTTTCACTAGTTTTGCATGTGTATGGTGGTCTGAACATTGTAGATTATATCCTATTCCAACTAGTTGGGCTGCTTTGAAAACTGCTATGCGTACGCATTGGGTTCCACCATATTATCAACGTGAATTGCTTCAAAAATTGCAGCGTTTAAGACAAGGGAAAAATTCTGTAGAAGAATATTATCAGGAATTACAAACTGGCATGATTAGATGTGGTATTGTTGAGGAGAATGAAGCTATGCTTGCATGTTTTCTGGGTGGATTAATGATGAGGACATCAATACAATTGTTACACCCACAGCCCCTGCTGCTATACATACTGGACCAATTACTAGAGCTCGTGCACGCCAACTAAATTACCAGGTACTTTCGTTTCTTGGTAATGATTCTAATGTTCATGAGAATATGATGCTGCCTAAATTGGATACATTTGTTTTGCTTACAAATGAAGGGCCTAGCTTGGAGAAGGATGAACATTGGAGCAAGAACAAGCATGGAGATGATGGCATGCGCAAGGGAAACAAGAACGGAGTTACAAGTGATGATTTCAGGACTTTGAAGCCACCATAATGGGTGCATGAAGCCTTGGACGAAATATACAAGATGCCACTTCATAAATTTCGTCCCGAGGCTATTTTAGGTGCTGCGACACCTTATTATTGGGCCAGGCCCATGTAATTTCGAAATACATAAGTATAGGCTATTTTTAGAGTCCATATGTGTGGGGAAACAAGAGATAGGGTTGATTTCGGACCCCTCCACCAAGGGCCACGAAATTCCCCCCTCTTCCTCCATATATACAGCCCTTAGGGCATCGTTTAGACTTTGGGTTTTGTTTAGATTAAAAGTTCGCCATAGCTGCAACTTCGCGTACTTCGTTTGTGTTCAACGACCAGACAAAGGCGTCACAGAACCCCACCTTGATCAATAAAGCTTTCATCTTATATTCGCAATATCCAGATTGCAATCTTAGTTTCTTGCTTGTTCTTCGTTTGCTCGCAGGAAACAGACCCTCGTGGTCAGGTTGATCGTGCTCCGGCGTGGTCAATAACCTCTCGGAGTTGGTTTAGCGATTGCAAAGGCGCGACGTCCTCGCACGTTCGTAGTCGGATCGTCAAAGTCGACTTCCACCAAAACGAAATCCACCATCTCATCGAAAGACGGGACACCTTTGCCTCTATCACTGCTGCTGGGTAAGAACTGGTAAGAATTTGAGATTTGCTTGACGGATTTGTGACACCCACCACCACCACTTGTTCGTAGTCTGTAGGATCATATTCTTGTGTGTTTCTATTGCTGCTAACCATGCCAGGATCACAAGCCGACGAGATTGACTGGGAGAATTTATCGACCAAGGAGCTTCATGATAAGTTTCAGCAAATGATGACTGAACAGGTGCAAGATGTGCTGAACAATTTTGAAGAGGCCATGGAGAAGATCACTGGCCTTGAGAAGACGTTCGAAACAAAGCTCGATAACAAGTTTAATGAATTGCTCGCGCGTCTTCCACCACCACCACCCGCTGCACCTAACGCACCTCTCCAACAACAACAACAACGACTACCTCCACGTCGCGAAGCAGACCTCCGCCGAGCAAGCCGTGTTCCTCTTGCGTTTGGCCAAACTGTTGGTGCTGCTGTTGATACTTCTGTGGCTCCTGCTGCTGATGCGGAGGAGGATGATTATGTGGGAGATTATGAGGATGAGGTTGATCAAAATCAACACTACGTGCAGCCACCTGTACCACCACCAGCAGGTCGACCTCGGGTATATATTCGTAATGGTAGGCCTGCACCACCACCTCAGGTACGAGATGATGTCCATATTCCGAAACTGAAATTGAATATTCCACCATTTGAGGGTAGATATGTTCCTGATATATATCTTACTTGGGAGTTAGAAACTGAACAACGATTTACATGTTTACAATATCCTGAGGAGAGACGAGTTGCTGCTGCTGTTTGTGCTTTCACTAGTTTTGCATGTGTATGGTGGTCTGAACATTGTAGATTATATCCTATTCCAACTACTTGGGCTGCTTTGAAAACTGCTATGCGTACGCGTTGGGTTCCACCATATTATCAACGTGAATTGCTTCAAAAATTGCAGCGTTTAAGACAAGGGAAAAATTCTGTAGAAGAATATTATCAGGAATTACAAACTGGCATGATTAGATGTGGTATTGTTGAGGATAATGAAGCTATGCTTGCACGTTTTCTGGGTGGATTAAATAGAGAGATTCAGACCATTCTAGACTATAAGGAGTATACTACTATCACTCGTTTATTCCATCTTGCTTGTAAAGCTGAACGTGAAGTGCAGGATCGACAAGCATTGGGGCGAACTAACTTTTCTGTAGGCCGACCTTCATCATGGACACCACGTGCATCTTCTACTTCAACTACACCAGCACCTCCATCCGGTGCCACCTCTAGCCATGATACAAGAAAACAGGCACAACCACCATTATCTGCCAAGAGCGCACCTGCGGGGCCTGCACAGCGTTCGTCTTCTTCCATGGCATCAACAGGGCACACAAGTGATATTATTTGTCGTCGTTGTAAGGGAGGAGGTCATTATGCGAGGGAATGCAAATCTCCGCGTGTGATGATTGCTACCGCGGATGGTGGATATGAGTCCGCTAGTGACTATGATGAGGAGACATTGGCTCTTATTACACGTGAAGAACATGGTGGAGATGATTCTGATCATGAGACGCAATACATGGCTCCTGAAGACGCTGACAGGTATGAATGTTTAGTTGCTCAACGTGTTTTGAGTGTGCAGGTCACACAAGCTGAGCAAAATCAGAGGCAAAATTTGTTCCATACCAAGGGAGTTGTGAAGGAACGTTCTGTGCGCGTCATAATAGACGGAGGGAGCTGCAACAACTTGGCTAGCATGGAGATGGTGGAGAAGCTTTCTCTCACCACAAGACCACATCCACATCCTTACTACATCCAATGGTTCAACAACAGCGGCAAGGTTAAGGTAACACGTACTGTTCGTGTGCATTTTAGTATCTCTACATATGCTGATTATGTTGATTGTGATGTGGTACCTATGCAAGCATGTTCCTTATTACTTGGTAGACCATGGCAATTTGATAAAAATTATGTACACCATGGTAGAAACAATCACTATACTATTGTTCATAAGGATAAAAATATTACTTTGCTTCCTATGACTCCTGATTCCATTTTGAAAGATGATATTAATAGAGCTAATAAAGCACAACAGGAGAAGAATAAGAGTGAAAATCAGATTGTGGCAAAAGAATTTGAGCAACAAATGAAGCCTAATAATAAACCATCTAGTGTTGCTTCTGAAATTAAATTGAAAAGTGCATGTTTATTTGCCACCAAATCTGATATTGATGAGCTAGATTTCAGCAAATCTGTTTGCTATGCTTTTGTGTGCAAAGAGGCATTATTTTCATTCGAGGACGTGCCTTCCTCTTTGCCTCCTGCTGTCACTAACATTTTGCAGGAGTTCGCTGACGTCTTTCTACAAGACGTGCCACCGGGATTACCGCCTATTCGAGGGATTGAGCATCAGATTGACTTAATTCCTGGTGCTTCACTGCCAAACCGTGCACCATACCGTACCAATCCAGAGGAGACGAAGGAGATTATGCGTCAAGTACAAGAGCTTCTCGACAAAGGTTATATACGCGAATCCCTTAGTCCTTGTGTTGTTCCTATTATTCTAGTGCCGAAAAAGGATGGTACATCACGTATGTGTGTTGATTGTAGAGGCATTAATAATATTACTATTCGTTATCGTCATCCTATTCCTAGGCTAGATGATATGCTTGATGAATTGAGTGGCTCTACAATATTCTCCAAAGTTGATTTGCGTAGTGGCTACCATCAAATTCGTATGAAATTGGGAGATGAATGGAAAACAGCATTTAAAACTAAGTTTGGATTATATGAGTGGTTAGTCATGCCTTTTGGGTTAACTAATGCACCTAGTACTTTCATGAGATTAATGAACGAAGTTTTACGTGCTTTCATTGGACGATTTGTGGTAGTTTACTTTGATGACATATTGATTTATAGCAGATCTTTGGAAGAACATTTGGAACATTTACGTGTTGTTTTTATTGCTCTACATGATGCACGTTTGTTTGGTAACCTTGGGAAGTGCACCTTTTGCACCGACTGAGTATCTTTTCTTGGCTATGTTGTTACTCCACAGGGAATTGAAGTTGATAAAGCCAAGATTGAAGCTATTGAGAGTTGGCCGCAGCCCAAAACGGTCACACAAGTGAGGAGTTTTCTTGGCCTCGCTGGATTCTATAGGCGTTTTGTGAGAGATTTCAGCACCATTGCTGCACCTCTCAATGAGCTTACAAAGAAAGATGTGCCTTTTCTTTGGGGTACCGCACAGGAAGAAGCCTTCACGGTATTGAAAGATAAGTTGACACATGCTCCTTTACTCCAACTTCCTGATTTTAATAAGACTTTTGAGCTTGAATGTGATGCTAGTGGAATTGGATTAGGAGGTGTGTTATTACAAGATGGCAAACCTGTTGCATACTTTTTTGAAAAATTGAGTGGGCCTAGTCTAAATTATTCTACTTATGATAAAGAATTATATGCTCTTGTTCGGACTTTAGAAACATGGCAACATTATTTATGGCCCAAAGAATTTGTTATACATTCTGATCATGAATCTTTGAAACATATTAAAAGTCAAGCTAAACTGAATCGTAGACATGCTAAATGGGTTGAATTCATTGAGACTTTCCCTTATGTCATTAAACACAAGAAGGGAAAAGAAAATGTTATTGCTGATGCATTGTCTCGTCGCTATACTATGCTTTCACAACTTGACTTCAAAATATTTGGTTTGGAGACCATCAAAGATCAATATGTGCATGATGCTGATTTTAAAGATGTAATGCAGAATTGTAAAGAAGGAAGAATGTGGAACAAGTTTGTTGTTAATGACGGATTTGTGTTTCGTGCTAACAAGCTATGCATTCCAGCTAGCTCCGTTCGTCTTTTGTTGTTGCAGGAGGCGCATGGAGGAGGATTAATGGGACACTTTGGCGTGAAGAAGACGGAGGACGTACTTGCTACACATTTCTTTTGGCCAAAGATGAGACGGGATGTTGAGCGTTTTATTGCTCGCTGCACTACATGTCAAAAAGCTAAGTCACGACTCAATCCTCATGGTTTATATATGCCTTTGCCTGTACCTAGTGTTCCTTGGGAGGATATATCTATGGACTTTGTTTTAGGTTTACCTCGAACAAAGAAGGGGAGGGATAGCATATTTGTTGTCGTGGATAGATTCTCGAAAATGGCACACTCTATACCATGTCATAAAAGCGATGATGCTGTTAATGTTGCTGATTTGTTCTTTCGTGAAATTATTCGCTTGCATGGTGTGCCAAAAACTATTGTTTCAGATCGTGATACTAAATTTCTTAGCCACTTTTGGAGATGTTTATGGGCTAAGTTGGGGACTGAACTGCTTTTTAGTACTACTTGTCACCCCCAAACTGATGGACAAACTGAAGTAGTCAATAGAACGTTGTCTACTATGCTTAGGGCTGTTTTGAAGAATAATAAGAAAATGTGGGAGGAATGCTTGCCTCATATTGAATTTGCTTATAATCGTTCATTGCATTCTACTACTAAGATGTGCCCTTTTGAAGTTGTGTATGGTTTCCTACCTCGTGCACCTATTGATTTGTTGCCTCTTCCAGCTTCGGAGAAGGTTAATTTTGATGCTAAACAACGTGCTGAATTGATTTTAAAAATGCATGAGTTAACTAAGGAAAACATTGAGCGTATGAATGCTAAATATAAACTTGCTGGAGATAAGGGTAGAAAACATGTTGTGTTTGCACCTGGAGATCTTGTTTGGTTACATTTGCGTAAGGATAGATTTCCTGATTTGCGCAAATCAAAGCTAATGCCACGTGCTGATGGTCCCTTTAAGGTGTTAGAGAAAATAAATGATAATGCATATAAACTTGAGCTGCCTGCAGATTTTGGGGTTAGTCCCACTTTTAACATTGCAGATTTGAAGCCTTATTTGGGTGAGGAAGATGAACTTCCGTCGAGGACGACTTCATTTCAAGAAGGGGAGGATGATGAGGACATCAATACAATTGTTACACCCACAGCCCCTGCTGCTATACATACTGGACCAATTTCTAGAGCTCGTGCACGCCAACTAAATTACCAGGTACTTTCGTTTCTTGGTAATGATTCTAATGTTCATGAGAATATGATGCTGCCTAAATTGGATACATTTGTTTTGCTTACAAATGAAGGGCCTAGCTTGGAGAAGGATGAACATTGGAGCAAGAACAAGCATGGAGATGATGGCATGCGCAAGGGGAACAAGAACGGAGTTACAAGTGATGATTTCAGGACTTTGAAGCCACCATAATGGATGCATGAAGCCTTGGACGAAATATACAAGATGCCACTTCATAAATTTCGTCCCGAGGCTATTTTAGGTGCTGCGTCACCTTATTATTGGGCCAGGCCCATGTAATTTCGAAATACATAAGTATAGGCTATTTTTAGAGTCCGTATGATAGAGGCAAAGGTGTCCCGTCTTTCGATGAGATGGTGGATTTCGCTTTGGTGGAAGTCGACTTTGACGATCCGACTACGAACGTGCGAGGACGTCGCGCCTTAGCAATCGCTAAACCAACTCCGAGAGGTTATTGACCACGCCGGAGCACGATCAACCTGACCACGAGGGTCTGTTTCCTGCGAGCAAACGAAGAACAAGCAAGAAACTAAGATTGCAATCTGGATATTGCGAATATAAGATGAAAGCTTTATTGATCAAGGTGGGGTTCTGAGACGCCTTTGTCTGGTCGTTGAACACAAACGAAGTACGCGAAGTTGCAGCTATGGCGAACTTTTAATCTAAACAAAACCCAAAGTCTAAACGATGCCCTAAGGGCTGTATATATGGAGGAAGAGGGGGGAATTTCGTGGCCCTTGGTGGAGGAGTCCGAAATCAACCCTATCTCTGGTTTCCCCACACATACGGACTCTAAAAATAGCCTATACTTATGTATTTCGAAATTACATGGGCCTGGCCCAATAATAAGGTGACGCAGCACCTAAAATAGCCTCGGGACGAAATTTATGAAGTGGCATCTTGTA
Organism: Triticum dicoccoides; assembly: GCF_002162155.2. Lineage (NCBI taxonomy): Eukaryota > Viridiplantae > Streptophyta > Magnoliopsida > Poales > Poaceae > Triticum > Triticum dicoccoides. The sequence continues at coordinate 374,203,874 of NC_041383.1, read as the reverse complement.
TATTTCGTCCAAGGCTTCATGCACCCATTATGGTGGCTTCAAAGTCCTGAAATCATCACTTGTAACTCCGTTCTTGTTCCCCTTGCGCATGCCATCATCTCCATGCTTGTTCTTGCTCGAATGTTCATCCTTCTCCAAGCTAGGCCCTTCATTTGTAAGCAAAACAAATGTATCCAATTTAGGCAGCATCATATTCTCATGAACATTAGAATCATTACCAAGAAACGAAAGTACCTGGTAATTTAGTTGGCGTGCACGAGCTCTAGTAATTGGTCCAGTATGTATAGCAGCAGGGGCTGTGGGTGTAACAATTGTATTGATGTCCTCATCATCCTCCCCTTCTTGAAATGAAGTCATCCTCGACGGAAGTTCATCTTCCTCACCCAAATAAGGCTTCAAATCTGCAATGTTAAAAGTGGGACTAACCCCAAAATCTGCAGGCAGCTCAAGTTTATATGCATTATCATTTATTTTCTCTAACCCCTTAAAGGGACCATCAGCACGTGGCATTAACTTTGATTTGCGCAAATCAGGAAATCTATCCTTACGCAAATGTAACCAAACAAGATCTCCAGGTGCAAACACAACATGTTTTCTACCCTTATCTCCAGCAAGTTTATATTTAGTATTCATACGCTCAATGTTTTCCTTAGTTAACTCATGCATTTTTAAAATCAATTCAGCACGTTGTTTAGCATCAAAATTAACCTTCTCCGAAGATGGAAGAGGCAACAAATCAATAGGTGCACGAGGTAGGAAACCATACACAACTTCAAAAGGGCACATCTTAGTAGTAGAATGCAATGAACGATTATAAGCAAATTCAATATGAGGCAAGCATTCCTCCCACATTTTCTTATTATTCTTCAAAACAGCCCTAAGCATAGTAGACAACGTTCTATTGACTACTTCAGTTTGTCAATCAGTTTGGGGGTGACAAGTAGTACTAAAAAGCAGTTTAGTCCCCAACTTAGCCCATAAACATCTCCAAAAGTGGCTAAGAAATTTAGTATCACGATCTGAAACAATAGTATTTGGCACACCATGCAAGCGAATAATTTCACGAAAGAACAAATCAGCAACATTAACAGCATCATCGCTTTTATGACATGGTATAAAGTGTGCCATTTTCGAGAATCTATCCACGACAACAAATATGCTATCCCTCCCCTTCTTTGTTCGAGGTAAACCTAAAACAAAGTCCATAGATATATCCTCCCAAGGAACACTAGGTACAGGCAAAGGCATATATAAACCATGAGGATTGAGTCGTGACTTAGCTTTTTGACATGTAGTGCAGCGAGCAATAAAACGCTCAACATCCCGTGATGAGGACATCAATACAATTGTTACACCCACAACCCCTGCTGCTATACATACTGGACCAATTACTAGAGCTCGTGCACGCCAACTAAATTACCAGGTACTTTCATTTCTTGGTAATGATTCTAATGTTCATGAGAATATGATGCTGCCTAAATTGGATACATTTGTTTTGCTTACAAATGAAGGGCCTAGCTTGGAGAAGGATGAACATTGGAGCAAGAACAAGCATGGAGATGATGGCATGCGCAAGGGAAACAAGAACGGAGTTACAAGTGATGATTTCAGGACTTTGAAGCCACCATAATGAGTGCATGAAGCCTTGGACGAAATATACAAGATGCCACTTCATAAATTTCGTCCCGAGGCTATTTTAGGTGCTGCGTCACCTTATTATTGGGCCAGGCCCATGTAATTTCGAAATACATAAGTATAGGCTATTTTTAGAGTCCGTATGTGTGGGGAAACAAGAGATAGGGTTGATTTCGGACCCCTCCACCAAGGGCCACGAAATTCCCCCCTCTTCCTCCATATATACAGCCCTTAGGGCATCGTTTAGACTTTGGGTTTTGTTTAGATTAAAAGTTCGCCATAGCTGCAACTTCGCGTACTTCGTTTGTGTTCAACGACCAGACAAAGGCGTCACAGAACCCCACCTTGATCAATAAAGCTTTCATCTTATATTCGCAAAATCCAGATTGCAATCTTAGTTTCTTGCTTGTTCTTCGTTTGTTCGCAGGAAACAGACCCTCGTGGTCAGGTTGATCGTGCTCCGGCGTGGTCAATAACCTCTCGGAGTTGGTTTAGCGATTGCTAAGGCGCGACGTCCTCGCACGTTCGTAGTCGGATCGTCAAAGTCGACTTCCACCAAAGCGAAATCCACCATCTCATCGAAAGACGGGACACCTCCGCCTCTATCATGTGGACGAAACACAATTTCCAGCCGCTGCAAGTTCCAGAATCACCAGACCCAATCTGGACACCATCATGGAGGGGTCCATCATCCTCATTGGTGCCTCTTCGATGATGCGTGAATAGTTTATTGTAGACCTACAGGTCCATAGTTAATAGCTAGATGGCTTCCTCCCTCTCTTTTGATTCTCAATACAATGGTCCCTTGGAGATCTATTTGATGTAACTCTTTTTGCGGTGTGTTTGTTGGGATCTAATGAACTTTGAGCTTATGATCAGATCTATTTTATCCATGAAAGTTATTTGAGTTTCTTTGATCTCTTATATGCATGATTACTTATAGCCTCGTATTTCTTCTTTGAATCTTTGGTTTAGCTAGGCCGACTGGATCGATATTTCTTGCTATGGGAAGAGGTGCTTTGTGATGGGTTCGGTCGTGCGGTGCTCTTTCCCACTGATAGAAGAGGCAGCAAGGCACGTATTGATTGTTGCCATTAAGGATAACAAGAGGGGTCTATTCCTACATGAATAGATCTTGTCTACATCATGTCATCATTCTTATTGCATTACTGCATTTCTCCATGAACTTAATACACTAGGTGCATGCTAGATAGCGCTCGATGTGTGGAGTAATATTAGTAGATGCAGGCGGAGTCGGTCTACTAATCTTGGACGTGATGCTTATATAATGATCATTTCCTAGATATCGTCATAATTATTTGAGGTTCTATCAATTGCCCAATCATAATTTGTTTATCCACCATGTGCTATTTCTTGAGAGAAGCCACTAGTGAAATCTATGGGCCCCGGGTCTATTCTTCATCATATTTGCTTTTCGATCTATTATTTGCCACTTTTATTTTCACATATATTCTTCCAAAACCCCAAAAATACCTTGCTGCACTTTTTGTTTGCATCTTTTATTTCGCGTTTTATCGAGATCTATTTATCCAATCTATCACAATTTTTATCCCGTCTACGTGACAATTTCTGGCACCATTACCCGTTGAGGGATTGACAACCCCTCCTAATCGTCGGGTTGCAAGTATTTGTTCTTTGTGTGCAGGTACCGTTTTACATAGTGTTGCTTGGTTATCCTATTGGATTGATACCTTGGTTTCATAACTGAGGGAAATACCTACCGTAGTTGTGCTGCATCCTCCCTTCCTCTTTGGGGAAATACCGACGTAGCTTCAAGCGACATCAAAAGGAACTTCTGGCGCTGTTGGCGGGGAGATATCATCAACATCTATCAGGTTCCTAACTAAAATCTCATCTCCCTGTAATTTACATTATTTGTCATTTGCCTCTCATTTTCATCTCCCCCACTTCAGAAAAAAAATGTTGTTTTATTCACCCTCTTTTTGTTCGCCGTTTTCTCGTAAGATCTGTTTGTGTGTGCAATCTTGTTTGCGAAGTCATGATGCCTCAAAGAAAATATTATGATGTTCCTTACCCCAATATTCTGCTTGAAATTGAAAATAGTACTAAGGAATATATGACTACACAATTTGGGCATAATAAATATTTTACCGAAGAACTTAAGGAACACTCTGTTGTGCTGGATGCTATAACAAAACAACTTGATGATATTAGTAGGGAAGTTTGTAACCTCCAATCTAAGTATGTTTTTGCTGAAAGTTTGCTATGGAAAATATCCAATGCATAAGCTACCCTAGTAAATCAAATGGGCGCTAAACTAATCTCTTTTGAAGATAAAAATGATGAAGATCTTAAAGTAATTGATGTTTCTTCTATTATTCCTTGTTTAGTAAAATTAAAATTTATGGTAAAGGGACTGAAGAAGAGTCAACTTTAGTTAGAAGGCGTCCCAATAATTCAGAGGGTGAAAATCTTGATGAAAAAATTGATAAAAGTCGGTTTGGAGAGGTCAAAACTTTAACTAGTGATGTGCCCACTCTTTTGGATTACAAAGACTTTAATTATGATAATTGTTCTTTGATTGATTGTATCTCTTTGTTGCAATCCATGATTAATTCACCCCATTCTTATGAACAAAATAAAGGTTTTACTAAACATATTGTTGACGCTATGATAAAATCTTTGGAAGAAAGTTGGAATTAGATATCTCAATTCCTAGAAAATTACATGATGAATGGGAACCCACTATAAAAGTCAAGATAAAAAATTATGAGTGTTTTGCTTTATGTGATTTGGGTGCTAGTGTTTCCACATTTCCGAAGTCTTTATGTGATGTGCTTGGTCTTACCAATATTGAAGAGTGTTCTTTAAATTTGCACTTGCTGGATTCTACTATTAAAAAGCCTATGGGAAGAATTAATGATGTTCTTATTCTTGCAAATAGGAATTATGTGCCCATAGATTTTATTGTTCTTGATATTGATTGCAATCCGTCTTGTCCCATTATACTTGGTAGACCATTTTTACGTACTATTGGTGTCGTGATTGATATGAAAGAAGGCAATATTAAATTTCACTTTCCACTAAGAATGGGGATGGAACACTTCCCTAAAACAAGAATCAAGCCACCATATGAATCAATCATGAGGGCATGTTATGGATCTAGAACTAAAGATGATAATACTTGAATCTACGCTTTATGCCTAGCTAGGGGCGTAAAACAATAGCGCTTGTTCGGAGGCAACCCGATGAATAAAATTTATTTTTTGCCTTTTTCTTTCTGTTCTTGAGTGTTTGCACAATTGTGCCTCTATTATGAATGTGTTTTTATGTTTTAATTAGTGTTTGGGCCAAGCAAAGCATTTGGGATCATGTTGGGTGATAGTTGATTTGATCTTGTTGGAAAACAGAAACTTTTGCGTTCCGTAATTTTTTTTTGAAAAATCACAGCAATTTTTTACACAAGATTGATATACAAATTGCCTATGTTTTCCTAATATTTCAGAATTTTTGGAGTTACAAAAGTATACGAAGTTTTCAAATTGCTACAACTGTTGTTAACAGATGTGTGATTATTTTGATGAATCTATGGGTTGTATTGGGGGTATGAGCCATAGCATAGTTGGAGTACAATAGATATAATGCAATAATAAAATATGAATGGGTTTGGAATAGTGCTTAAAGTGGTGATTTGCTTCGTTAACTAACGGGTCTCACGAAGGTTTTGTTAAGTTTTGTGTGATTAAAGTTTTCAAGTTTTGGGTGAGATCACGATGGATGAAGGAATAAAGAGTAAGAAGAGCCTAAGCTTGGGGATGCGCACAACACCCCGAGGTAATATTCAAGGAGAAACAAGCAACTAAGCTTGGGGATGCAGCGAGAGGCATCCCCTCTTTCTTCTAACAACCATCGGTATTTTACTTGGAGCTATATTTTTATTCGTCACATATCATGAGTTTTGCTTGGAGCGTCTTGCATTATATGAGTCTTTGCTTTTTTGCTTTTTGTTTTGTGTCAAGTATCCTTTCTGAACAAACCTATTTGGGAGAGCCAAAATTATGCTATGATTTGTTAGAATTGCTCTATGTGCTTCACTTAATTTTTTTAGCTATGGAATTCTCTAGTGCTTCACTTATATCTTTTTTAGCATGACATGCTTTAATGTTTTTGAAGAAATTCTCTCAGGCTTCACTTAAATTTATTTGAGAGTTAGAAAAATTTTAAGAAATTCTCTCATGCTTCACTTATATTATTTTGTGAGATTAAAAAAATATGCTCATGTTCTTCACTTAAATTTGTTTGAGCTATCAAAAGCAACATATGAAACTAGTCCCAAAGTGATAGATATTCAAGAGGGATATAATAAAACCTTTCATGAAGATCATTGGACAAAATAAACTTGATTCTTTGTAATAGTTTTGCGATATGATGATAGTGATATGTGAGTCATGTTGGTGAGTAATTGTGCTTTAGTACGAATATTGGTGTTAAGGTTTGTCACTCCCTATGCAAGCACGAAAGTCAATAGTTATGAAATGAAATTACATCCTACTTGTGGTGCATTATTCGGTGTTAGTTATGCTTAATGCTCGCTTATGGGACTTTTCGTTTCTTGGCTGGATGTTTCTCAATCTTTTTGCTAGCCTTCACTTGTACTAAGTAGGAATACTACGTGTGCATCCAAAATCGTTAAACCAGTTTGCCATTTGAGTCTTCTATACCTACCTATATGTGGTATTTCCGTCCTGTTCTAAGCTAATCTGTATGTGCCATCTCTAATTTTCAAAATAATTTTCTTTTTGTGTGCTTGTACCACTCATGAAATGGTAGGGGTGGTTGATATTTTTTCATGCTAGATGTATTATTCTCAAGATGAGCATTTATTCACTTTTCATTGCACGAGAGTACGGCAAAGATATTAGGGATGCCCAGTCCCGAAATGAAAAAACAAATTTACTTTATGTCGTCAAATAATAAATTCCTTGGAAAGTGTTGGTATGGACGGCACCCGTGGATACGGCTAGCCGTGGAATGTGAAAGTATGGTGGAAAAAGTAATAAACTTTATTTTATGTTTGGGAACCACCTATGATATATCTAGCATGGAAAGTATGGGGAACCACTCGATCGCTTTCGTTGACAGGAAAAGCATGTTGATACGTCTGCAATGTATCTATAATTTTTTATTGTTCCATGCTATTATATTATCTTTTTTGGATGTTTAATAGGCATTTATATGCTATTTTATATTATTTTTGGGACTAACCTATTTACCGAGAGCCCAGTGCCAGTTTCTATTTTTTTTCAATTTTAGAGTTTCACAGAAAAGGAATACCAAACGGAGTTCAAACGGAATGAAACTTTTGCGATGATCTTTCTTTGACCAAAAGGAAACCAAAAGACTTGGAGATGAAGTTGGAGACGTAGCGAAGCGGCCGCGAGGCAGGAGGGCGCGCCCCAGGGGGTAGGGCGCGCCCCCTACCTCGTGGGCCCCTCGTAGCTTCCCTGACCTAGCTCCTTCGCCTATATATACTCTTATACCCTAAAAACATCTAGGGAGCCACACAACCACTTTTCCACCACCGCAACCTTCTATACCTATGAGATCCCATCTAGGGGCCTTTTCCGGCATCCTGCCGGAGGGGGATTCGATCACGGAGGGCTTCTACATCAACATCATTACCTCTCCGATGAAGCGTGAGTAGTTTAGCACAGACCTATGGGTCCATAGCTAGTAGCTAGATTGCTTCTTCTCTCTCTTTGATTCTCAATACCACGTTCTCCTCGATGTTTTTGGAGATCTATTTGATGTAATACTCTTTTGCGGTGTGTTTGCCGAGATCCAATGAATTGTGGATTTATGATCAGATTATCTATGAATATTATTTGGTTCTTCTCTGAATTCTTATATGCATGATTTGATATCTTTGCAAGTTTCTTCGAATTATCAGTTTAATTTGGCCTACTAGATTGATCTTTCTTTCAATGGGAGAAGTGCTTAGCTTTGGGTTCAATCTTGCGGTGTCCTTTCTCAGTGACAATAGGGGCAGCAAGGCACGTTATTGCCATCAAGGATAAAAATATGGGGTTTTCATCATATTGCTTGAGTTAATTCCTCTACATCATGTCATCTTACTTAATGTGTTACTCTATTCCTTATGAACTTAATACTCTAGATGCAGGCAGGAGTCGATCGATGTGTGGAGTAATAGTAGTAGATGTAGAATCATTTTGGTTTACTTGACACGGACGTGATGCCTATGTTCATGATCATTGCCTTAGATGTCGTCATAACTATGTGCTTTTCTATCAATTGCTCGGCAGTAATTTGTTCACCCACCGTAATATTTGCTATCTTAAGAGAAGCCACTAGTTAAACCTATGGCCCCCGGGTCTCTTTTCCATTATATTGAATCTCTTTTACATCTTAGTAGTTTCTGATCTACTATTTTGCAATCTTTTACTTTCTGATCTATAAACCAAAAATACCAAAAATATTTACTTTACAGTTTATCTATCTCTATCAGATCTCACTTTTGCAAGTGAGTGTGAAGGGATTGACAACCCCTTTATCGCGTTGGGTGCAATTTGATTATCGTTTGTGTAGGTATTCAGTGACTTGTGCGTTGTCTCCTACTGGATTGATACCTTGGTTCTCAAACTGAGGGAAATACTTATGCTACTTTGCTGCATCACCCTTTCCTCTTCAAGGGAAAAACCAACGCAAGCTCAAGAGGTAGCACATGCCACCCAAAATGTTTTTTCTCTATCTTTTTCACTTTGAGCTCTGGCACCTCTACAAATCCCTACTTCCCTTTGCGAAGGGCCTTTCTATTTACTTTATGTAATTTTTATTTTTATTTGAGTCTCCATCTTCTCTTATAAAGCACCAACTAAGGGGCATTATGATCGTACTTGTCGTGGAATTGTCACGGCAGATGTCCTAGTGTGAGGACTTAATCGTGAGGCCAACACATCTATGTAGTAGCTTGAGAGGGGTTGAGCGGAATCGAGAGACACAACACACAAGACAAGGATTTAGACAGCTTCGGGCCCCGGGAAACATCATCCGGTAATAGCCCTACATGTTGTTTGTGGCTAGGTCTCATTATGCTCATCAGGGAGACACTGTATAAGCCGGATCCCCTTTAGTTGTGTCTAGCCTTAGAGATTATTTCTTGCTTTGTCCCTCTTGCGGTGCCCTGCCCCTCCTTCTATAAGTTGAAGGGGCAGGTTACATGACTAGTCCTAGTAGGATTAGGATTACTCTATTACAAGTGGAGTCCTAGTCTTGCTTTTTTGTAAGGGAATATTCCTTATGCTTTACTCTTAAGCCGGCCCATCATAACATGAGCCGGCCTTGTGGGCCTTGGGCCTTGTCATTCGTATGACCCGCCATCGGGGCCATTAGTGAGTTGCCAGGCTCATGAGTCGTCAGACCAGTGAGCCGCCGGACTCGTAAGTCGCCAATCCTTTGGCGGGTTACCAATAAAACACCAAGTCCTAGCCTGGTCATATATCCGGCCGGGTCATACTGCGGGGCATATCCCCGACATTAGCCCCCAGTTTAATTTGGATTTATCCATGTTAAACTGATCCTGTAAAATAAACACAAGAAGAAACTTGATAGGTTGTGCTCCGAGTTAAATATTTTCCTCAACCGGCACCTGATCATACTTAAGTCCTTGTCATTTCCTCCTGGATGTGTATTCATGATCTCATAGCAAATCTCCTTTAGCAGATGTGTTCAAACATTACCAATGCAAAAAATCCAAGCACTTCTTCTGAAAAATCCGGGTCAATAGGGCAGCTTCATAATCAATTTGCTGACATTGGCTTCTTGTAGAGAGATATTATAAGAAGTGATCCATTTGAGTCAGCCTTCAATGCTCTGATTTGACAAAAATATGGGTCTTGAAATATTCAACTGACATTCAGCCGGTTTAAAGATGTAGATCTTGCCGATTTATGATTGCCAAAAATTGTCAGGTTATAAACAGATGATGCTGGGTCATGTAATTGTTGCTGATGTCAGGTTAATCTTATGATGACGTCGGGTCATAAACTTTGCAGATTTCTCCGATAATAATATAATACCTGATTTGCTCAAAACTAAGAATTTGAAGTTATTCCTCCCTTATATGCATATCACCTGTAGGCCCCAAGTGTCGGGTTGTCATGCTTGCAGCAACCTGGGACTTGTAATTGCCTTATACTCATAAAAGCTTCAACCAGTGTAGCCCCCAAGGGTCGGGTCATTATGCAATAATGAGCAGGGACTTTGTAAATATGATCATGTAGACTTGAGCAGCAATGTGTAGCCCCCAAGGGCCGGCTCAGTAAGATAATACTGAGCTGGGACTTTGTATATAATTCATTGATAACAACAACATATGACGTAATCTCCACAATGGGGCTTGAACCCACGTCCATAAGGTCAAGAGCTTTGTACTCTACCAACTAAGTAGTTGATCTTTTAATATAATGGACTGAGGCTTGTGTGCCTTGAATTTTCGACAGGAGCAATTGGTAAACCCCAAGGGCCAGCTCATTACAATGGGATGAGTCGGGTCTTCAATAAGTTGATCAAAAATGACTTTACATTAGCCCCCAAGTGCCATGGTGCATGCTGGCAGTGACATGGGACTCATATTTGATGTAATCTCAATCTGAATAATGTAGCCCCCAAGTGTCGGGTCGTAAGCGTGCAACGACTCGGGACTATTCCTTCCATTGTAGAATAAATCATATCCATTGATAAAATAATAGCCATTGTGCCAAAGAGGCTTTGAATACCTTATCTGTTGACAAGTAAATCCGGAGTTTAAATACCCGACGGCTCTTGGCCGATGGCGATTTAATACGCCTCCATTGTAAACCGGAATTTTTATAACCCGGCGGCTTATAGCCTTAGATAAAATCCAGAACGGATAATCATTTTGAAACATCAATTTTAATGATGAGCTTGAATTTAAGCATTTATATAAGTCATAGTTCTACAAATCCTGCATAGAGTTTAAACAACATATGTCCTGGCGACTTAACATCAAAACCAGGGCGGTAATAACCCAAACATAATATAGTCCTTATGCAAGTATGGAAAAGACTAGAATTAAGGCCATTCAAGCCTAAACATACTAGCAATTTAAAGTCCATAGCCAGGGCCGATTAAAACATAATCATGTATAAACAATATCATACCTGTGATATTGAATCGTACTGCCGGCTTATGATACCTGTGCAGTAAGGGTGATAACCCAATCTTTAGAAGCCAAAACTTCCAAATGTTTACGATTGTCATATGTTGGCGACTTATCATCCAAAGTCAAGCCGGGTTAATCGAAACCACATATATGCTTAAAATATGAACAAAAAAGTCTCAAGATAAACCCCAAAGACTGTTTTCAAAAAACTTAAGTCAAACGGAGAGAAAAAGCGAGGCTTCTGATTCGAATATGATCAGTAAGCCAGACCAAAAGGCATTAAGCTAGGATTCGAATACGATCAGGAAGCCCCCTAGTGGTTTTGGCATTGCGCCGATCAAGAGGGTACCGACAGCTATGTTCTCTTTGGTTCAAATATGACCTATGTTTGAACAAGAAGCCCCCAAATGACCTTGAGACTTTTTTAATGACTCTGATTCGAGTATGATCAAAATCGGACCAAAAAGGGGTTAATCTATGATTCGAATACGATCAAGAAGCCCCCTAGTGGGTTTGGCATTGCGCCGATCAAGAGGGTACCGACAGCTATGTTCTCTTTGGTTCGAATACGACCTATGTTTGAACAGGAAGCCCCCAAATGACCTTGAGACTTTTTTAACGACTCTGATTCAAATACGATCAAAGTCGGGCCCAAAAGGGGTTAAGCTATGATTCGAATACGATCAGCCCCCAATGGTCATTAAAGCAGGGTACCTATGTCTTAGCTGTGCTTTGCAAGACACTCTCTTTGGTCCCTTTAATTTTTCCTGAGAACTCAAGCTTTGCGAGAGATAAATTCTTCTTGAGCCAGAATTTTTTCGGACGACCTTTAAACTGGCAACATTTATTGGGCTATGTCCATGTAGCCCCCGAGTCTTTAAGACGACTCAATGAGTTGGCTTAAGATTCTCCATAGTTGACCATAGCATAAGGTGTATATCATTGGTGTTGATAGCGCAATGTGAATCCACAGAAGGTTGAGGTGACTGCAGTGGGTTATAAATGATCCTGTATGGGCCGTGTCAGCAACTCGGCAATGGTTCCTTCCAACCGGCTGTTTTGAAGTTAACCAAACTGTAGTGGTGGCGACTTGTGTGCCTACCCATTGAGCCATCCGATGCAGACGGCGGCTGGTAATATATGATAATTTGCCTCCAATTTGTTGGAAGAAAGAACCGGGCTACCCAAGCAATGACTTGCTCATACTCAATAAACATCTTATGCAGATAGATGCGACCCGATGTATTGATGAAGACCAGCCCACAAGAGACGGACGGTAAAGACGACCACAACATCTGAGGTGGCACGGACAGATGAGTCGGCCATGGTGTTGTAAGCCGGTGCGGACGGGCGAGTCGATCACAGGCATTATGAGCCGGTGCGGATGAGAGAGTCTGCCGTGGCGTTGGAAACGGCACGGACGGCGCTTTGGAAGCCGACTCAATTGCATATGTTGATATAGACGTAGAAGTCAACCGTAATGTTTGAAGATGGCGCGGTCGTGAGAGACGGTTGTGCTACGTCTTGAGCTTGCGTTGGATTTCCTCGAAGATGAGAGGGTGATGAAGCAAAGTGTAGCATAATTATTTCCCTCAGTTTTGACAACCAAGGTGTCAATCCAGTAGGAGGCTCCTCAAAAGTCCCACACACCTACACAAACAAACTAAGAACTCGCAACCAACGCAATAAAGGGGTTGTCAATCCCTTCACAACCACTTGCGAAAGTGAGATCTAATAAAGATAGTAAGATAAGATAAATATATTTTTGGTATTTTATAATATAGATGCAAAAAGTAAAGATGCAAAGAAAAGTAGATTGGAAGCAAAATGATATGAGATAGACCCGGGGGCCATAGGTTTCACTAGTGGCTTCTCTCAAGATAGCATAATAATTATGGTGGGTAAACAAATTACTATCGAGCAATTGATAGAAAAGCGAATAATTATGAGATTATCTAGGCATGATCATGTATATAGGCATCACGTCCGCAACAAGTAGACCGACTCCTGCCTGCATCTACTACTATTACTCCACACATCGACCGACTCCTGCCTGCATCTAGAGTATTAAGTTCATAAGAACAGAGTAACGCATTAAGCAAGATGACATGATGTAGAGGGATAAACTCAAGCAATATGATATAAACCCCATCTTGTTATCCTCGATGGCAATAATACAATACGTGCCTTGCAACCCTTTCTGTCACTGGGTAAGGACACCGCAAGATTGAACCCAAAGCTAAGCACTTCTCCATGGCAAGAAAGATCAATCTAGTAGGCCAAACCAAACTGATAATTCGAAGAGACTTGCAAAGATAACTCAATCATACATAAAAGAATTCAGAGACGATTCAAATATTATTCATAGATAAACTTGATCATAAACCCACAATTCATCGGATCTCGACAAACACACCGCAAAAAGAGATTACATCGAATAGATCTCCATAAGAGTGGGGGAGAACATTGTATTGAGATCCAAAAAGAGAGAAGAAGACATCTAGCTAATAACTATGGACCCATAGGTCTGTGGTAAACTACTCACAACTCATCGGATGGGCAAGGATGTTGATGTAGAGGCCCTCCGTGGTTGCTTCCCCCTCCGGTAGAGTGCCGGCAAGGGCTCCAAGATGGGATCTCGCGGATACATAAGGTTACGGCGGTGGAAATTGTGTTTCGTGGTGCTCCTAGATATTTTCGGGGTACGTAGGCATATATAGGAGGAAGAAGTACGTCGGCGGCCGCCCGAGGGGCCCACGAGACAGGGGGCGCGCCCTCCTATCTGGTGGGGCCCTCGGAGGCTTCTTGACTTGCACTCCAAGCTCTCCGGATCAGATTTGTTCCAAAAATAACGCTCCCGAAGGTTTCATTCCATTTGGACTCCGTTTGATATTCCTTTTCTTTGAAATACTGAAATAGGCAAAAAAACAGCAATATGGGCTGGGCCTCCGGTTAGTAGGTTAGTCCCAAAAATCATATAAATGTGTAAAATAAAGGCCATAAGCATCCAAAAGGGGTAATATAATAGCATGGAACAATCAAAAATTATAGATACGTTGGAGACGTATCAAGCATCCCCAAGCTTAATTCATGCTCGTCCTCGAGTAGGTAAATGATAAAAAAAGATTTTTTGATGTGGAATGCTATCTAGCATAATTCATAATGTATTTTTCTTTATTGTGGCATGAATGTTCAGATCCAAATGAATACAAAATAAAAGTTCATATTGACATAAGAAATAGTAACACTTCAAGCATACTAATCAAAGTAATCATGTCTTCTCAAAATAACATGGCAAAAGAAAGTTCATCCCTACAAAATCATATAGTTAGGCTATGCTTCATTTTCGTCACACAAAGATGTTCCCAACTTCTATAACCCCGATGACAAGCCAAGCAATTGTTTCATACTTAAATAATCTCAAACTTTTTCAACCTTCAGGCAATATATGAGCGTGAGCCATGGATATAACACTATGGGTGGAATAGAATATGATGATGGGGACTGTGTGGAGAAGACAAAAAAAGTCTCACATTGACGAGGATAATCAACGGGCTATGGAGATGCCCATCAATTGATGTCAACATGAGGAGTAGAGATTGCCATGCAATGGATGCACTAGAGCTATAAATGAATGCTCAACAAAAGAAAACTAGTGGGTGTGCATCCAACTTGTTTGCTCAGGAAGACCTAGGGCATTTGAGGAAGCCCATCATAGGAATATACAAGCCAAGTTCTATAATGAAAAAAATTCCCACTAGTATGAAAAAGACAACTTATGAGACTCACTATATGAAAAACATGGTGCTATTTTGAAGCACAATATATGAGACTCACTACTTGAAGAACAAGGTGCTACTTTGAAGCACAAGTGTGGAAAAGGAGATAGTAACATTGCCCTTTTTATTTATTTATTTTGTTTTTTTTCTTTGTTTTTTTCTTCTTATTTTTTTCTTTTCCTTTTTTTGGGCCTTTTTTCTTTTCTTTTGGCCTTCCTTTTTTTCTTTTTTTCTTTGGGCAATGCTCTAATAATGATGATCATCACACTTCTATTGATTACAACATAAGAATTACAACTCGAAGCTAGAACAAGATATGACTCTATATGAATGCCTCCGGCGGTGTACCGGGATGGTGCAATGAATCAAGAGTGACATGTATGAAAAATAATGCTTGGTGGCTTTGCCACAAATACGATGTCAACTACATGATCATGCAATGGCAATATGACAAAAGTAAAGTATGTCATGAAAATGATGAACGGAACGGTGGAAAGTTGCATGGCAATATATCTCGGAATGGCTATGGACATGCCATAATGGGTAGGTATGGTGGCTGTTTTGAGGAAGATATAAGGAGGTTTATGTGTGATAGAGTGTATCATATCACGGGGTTTGGATGCACCGGCGAAGTTTGCACCAACTCTCAAGGTGAGAAAGGGCAATGCACGGTACCGAAGAGGCTAGCAAAGGTGGAAGGATAGAAGTGCGTATAATCCCCAGGTGTTACTGGAGATTGGAGAGTTGGTCTCTCACGACGTCAAGCGTCTGAGGAAGAAGGATAACTGGGGCTCTCAGGCCCCTAAGACTAGAGTTCCTTCGTCTGCTACTGCCATGGAGACCGAGGAGGAGACTGGGGCTGAGGCTGAGGATGATGATGATGACTACGTGCCTTCTGAGGCAGAGCCCTCTTGGGCAAAGAAGCTCAAGCTCAAGATGAAGAATTTGTTCTGCATGGAGTCTCACGGTCAGTACATGACTCATGTGGCTGAGAAGAAGGCCCGAGGTCGCCACAAGGAGCTCATGCGTCAGTTGGGTGCTACAGTTATCAGTGGATCTGAGGACCAGCTTATCGAGGAGGAGGACTGGATTCAGTAGCACTGCCCGTGGACGATTCTGATGCCGAGCACTTCCAGACTGACGACGGTGGCGCAGATGATCCCGCTGAGCTCTGATGTGTGTGTCCCTCGTTTGCTCTCACCTGGAGCCGTAGAAACACTCCCTCTCCTTTTTGGTGTCTCGATGCCAAAGGGGGAGAGAGTTTAGGGATTTGTGCTTTGTGTCTTCCGTCTTTTGTGTTTGTGTTTTCCTTGCATTTGTTTGGTTTGTGTCAGTGAGACCTAAGTTCGAGTCATATGGTGTGAGACATATGCTACCTTATCTTTCCAGTATCATTATCTATGTCACTATCTAGCTTATGAGTTGCATGCTTATCCTGTTAAGTTATCTTTGCTACTCTCATTTAGCCCGCTTAGCTGGTTGGTCTCTAAAATGTAGGGGGAGCGTTGATCCTAGTATGTGTGCCGTGCAGTCCAAAGCACACATCTAGGGGGAGCTCATCTACATTTTAGGACGCTGGGGTTTTTGCGCTTGTTCTATATCTCTCATATTGTGCAAATCCCGTATTGTCATCAATCCACCAAAAAGGGGGAGATTGTAAGGGCATATTTATCCCCAAGATGTTTTGGTGATTGATGACAATGCTTGTGCGGACTAATCGTGTGCGTTAAGTTCTTTCAGAGATTCATCCTTTGGAACGAGACGATTATTTCCCCTCGGTGTTTTATTCAAGACGGTGTAGCTCCTTCGTTTCGTTGTTGGTGGACTAGTTTTGTAGGAGTCACCGTACTATCAAGAGGGGATCCGCTTTGGTAAGGCTAGGGTGGAATCAGCACGTACACATCCATATCACACCCGTCGTTTTCCTTCCGCTTCATTGGAGCTGCCTTTTTCTCCTGAGTATGCTTTGTCCTGCCCCAGCGGTAGTACCGCGGTCCACAGTGGTAGTACCGCCGAAGCACCCCAGCGGTAGTACCGCTCCCAGAGCGGTAGTACCGCTCCCAAGCGGTAGTACCGCTTGTGGGCTTCAGCCGTAGTACCGCAGTGGTTCCGGGCTACTGCCGCCTCGATTCGAGACCGACGTTTTTCGTGTCGGGTTTTACGGTACTAAGTGTGGTAGTAGTGGCGGTAGTACCGCTCCAAGTGGTAGTACCGCGCCTACTCCCAAGGTACTACCGCTCTGGGGCCAGGACTCTGACCTCCCAGTCAGCGCGGCAGTACCGCTGGGTAAGAGCGGTAGTACCGCCCTCAGCGGTAGTACCGCCCTGCCCAAGCGGTAGTACCGCTCTGTGCGGGGCTGTTCAGTGGGGTAACGGTTGGATTGGTTCCCCCACTATATAAAGGTGTCTTCTTCCCCAAAGTTGACCTACCTCTTTCCCCCAAAGCTCCATTGTTGCTCCAAGCTCCATTTTCGCCCGATCTCTCTCCCTAGCCAATCAAACTTGTTGATTTGCTCGGGATTGGTTGAGAAGGCCCAGATCTACACTTCCACCAAGAGAAATTTGATTCCCCCCACTTATCCCTAGTAGATCTTGTTACTTTGGGTGTTGAGCACCCTAGACGGTTGAGGTCACCTCGAAGCCATACTCCATTGTGGTGAAGCTTCATGGTGTTGTTGGGAGCCTCCAAGTGTTGTGGAGATAGCCCCAATCTTGTTTGTAAAGGTTCGGTCACCGCCTTCAAGGGCACCAATAGTGGAATCACGGCTTCTCGCATTGTGTGAGGGCGTGAGGAGATTACGGTGGCCCTAGTGGCTTCTTGGGGAGCATTGTGCCTCCACACCGCTCTAACGGAGATGTACTTCCCTTTAAAAGGAAGGAACTTCGGTAACACATCCTCGTCTCCACCGGCTCCACTCTTGGTTATCTTGTGCCTTTACTTTTGCAAGCTTACTTGTGTTGTATCTATTGCTTGCTAGTGTGCTAGTTGTCTTTGCATCATATAGGTTGTCCACGTAGTTGCACATCTAGACAACCTATTTCGTTGCAAGGTTTAAATTGTTAAAGAAAAGTCTAAAAATTGTTAGTTGCCTATTCACCCCCCCTCTAGTCAACCATATCTATCCTTTCAGTAGGTTATCCTATAGGTTCTACTTGGCACAAACACTAATTAAAAGATAAAAACACATCTAACCAGAAGGTAGACGCAAGATTTATTACTAAACAGGAGCAAAAACAAATTACATAAAGAAAATTGAGTTGCCTCCCAACTAGCACTATCGTTTAACGCCCCTAGCTAGGCATAAAAAGCAAAGATAGATCTAACGAGTGCCATCTTTGGCACTAGATTCATAAGTAGCACGCATGATAGATTCATAAGGTAATTTGACTTTCTTTCTTGGAAAGTGCTACATGCCTTTCTTTAATGGAAATTGGAATCTAATATTCCCTTCCTTCATATCAACAATCGCACCAACCGTTCTAAGGAAAGGTCTACCAAGAATAATAGGGCAAGAAAGATTTCAATCTATATCAAGAACCATAAAATCTACGGGCACCAAATTTCTATTCGCAACAATAAGGACATCATTGATCCTTCCCATAGGATTTTTAATGGTGGAATCCGCAAGGTGCAAATTTAAAGATCAATCATCAAGATCATGGAAACCTAAAATATCACATAAAGTTTTTGGAATCGTGGAAACACTAGCACCCAAATCACACAAAGCAAAACACTCATAATCTTTAATTTTAATCTTTATAGTAGGTTCCCACTCATCATTAAGTTTTCTAGGTATAGAAACTTCCAAATTAAGTTTTTCATCATAAGATTGCATCAAGGCATCAACAATATGTTTGGTAAAAGCTTTGTTTTGACTATAAGCATGAGGAGAATTAACAACGGATTGCAACAAGGAAATACACCCTTTTAAAGAACAATTATCATAATCAAATTCCTTGAAATCCGAGATAGTAAGTTCAACATTATTAGAAGTTGAGGATTCTCCAATCTCACTTTTACCAAATTTAACATCAAGATCTAAAGACTCCGAATTTTTGGGACGCCTTCTAGGCAAAGTGGATTCATCATCACTCCCATAATCATCAAAATTCATATTGCAAAATATAGATCTAATCGGAGATGCATCAATAACTTTAAGATCCTCATCATTATTTTCATGAAGACTAGAAGAACACGCTTTTATAAAGCTTTCTTTTTTAGCACGCAATCTAGCGGTTCTTTCCTTGCACTCGTCAATGGAAATTCTCATTACTTTGAGGGACTCATTGATATCATGCTTAGGAGAACAAGATCCAAGTTTAAGAGAATTAACATCAAGCGAAAGTCTATCAACGTTCCTAGCTAAATCATCAACTTTGAGCAATTTTTCTTCAAGCAAGGCATTAAAATTCTTTTGAGAAATCATAAATTCTTTCACACTATTCTCAAAATCAGAGGGCATATTATTAAAATTACCATAAGAATTATTGTAGGAATTTCCATAATTATTAGAGGGATTACTAGGGAATGGTCTAGCATTAAAATTTCCTCTATAAGCATTGTTTCCAAAACTATTCCTACCAACAAAATTCACATCCATAGATTCATTATAATTCTCAATCAAGGAAGACAAAGGCATATCATTGGGATCAAGAGGAGTATTTTTAGTAGCAAACATCTTCATAAGTGCATCCATCTTTCCACTCAAAACATTGATTTCTTCCATAGCATGCACTTTTTTACTAGAAGATCTTTCGGTGTGCCATTGAGAATAATTATCCATAATATTGTCAAGCAATGTTGTAGCATCTCCTAACGTGATTTCCATAAAGCTGCCTCCCGCGGCCGAGTCTAAGAGATTCCTAGAAGCAAAGTTCAAACCGTCATAAAAAATTTGTATGATCATCCATAAATTCAAACCATGAGTAGGGCAATTGCGAAGCATCAATTTCATTCTTTCCCAAGATTGGGCAACATGCTCATGATCAAGTTGTTTAAAATTCATAATATCGTTCCTAAGAGTGATGATCTTAGCGGGAGGAAAATACTTAGAGATAAAAGCATCTTTGCACTTGTTCCAAGAATCAATACTATTTTTAGGCAAAGACGAAAACCAAACTTTAGCACGATCTCTAAGTGAAAACGGAAATAACTTCAATTGACAATATTGTTATCCGTATCTTTCTTCTTTTGCATATCACACAAATCAACAAAATTGTTTAGATGAGTAGCAGCATCTTCACTAGGAAGGCCGGCGAATTGATCTTTCATAACAAGATTCAACAAAGCGGTATTGATTTCACAAGACTCAACATCATTGAGAGGAGCAATCGGAGTACTTAGGAAATCATTATTATTGGTATTCTAGAAGTCACACAACTTGGTATTATCTTGTGCCATGGCAACAAGTAATCCAACACACAAGCAAACAGAAAAACGGCAAGCGGAAAAGAGAGGAGGAGATTGGGAAAGAGAGGGCGAATAAAACGGCGAGGGTGAAGTGGGGGAGAGGAAAACGAGAGGCAAATGGCAAATAATGTAAATGCGAGGGAGATGGGTTTGTGATGGGTACTTGGTATGTCTTGACTTGAGCGAAGACCTCCCCGGCAACGGCGCCAGAAATCCATCTTGCTACTTCTTGAGCTTGCGTTGGTTTTCCTCGAAGAGGAGAGGGTGATGCAGCAAAGTGTAGCGTAAGTATTTCCCTCAGTTTTGAGAACCAAGGTATTAATCCAGTAGGAGGCTCCTCAAAAGTCCCACGCACCTACACAAACAAACTGAGAACTCGCAACCAACGCAACAAAGGGGTTGTCAATCCCTTCACGGCCACTTGCGAAAGTGAGATCTAATAAAGATAGTATGATAAGATAAATATATTTTTGGTATTTTATAATATGGATGCAAAAAGTAAAGATGCAAATAAAGTAGATTGAAAGCAAATATGATAAGAGATAGACCCGGGGGCCATAGGTTTCACTAGAGGCTTCTCTCGAGATAGCATAAGTATTACGGTGGGTGAACAAATTACTGTCGAGCAATTGATAGAAAAGCGCATAGTTATGAGGTTATCTAGGCATGATCATGTATATAGGCATCACGTCCATAACAAGTAGACCGACTCCTGCCTGCATCTACTACTATTACTCCACACATCGACCGCTATCTAGCATGCATCTAGAGTATTAAGTTCATAAGAATAGAGTAACGCATTAAGCAAGAAGACATGATGTAGAGGGATAAACACATGCAATATGATATAAACCCCATCTTGTTATCCTCGACGGCAACAATACAATACGTGTCTTGCAACCCTTTCTGCCACTGGGTAAGAACACCGCAAGATTGAACCCAAAGCTAAGCACTTCTCCCATGGCAAGAAAGATCAATCTAGTAGGCCAAACCAAACTGATAATTCAAAGAGACTTGCAAAGATAACTCAATCATACATAAAAGAATTCAGAGAAGATTCAAATAGTATTCATAGATAAACTTGATCATAAACCCACAATTCATCGGATCTCGACAATCACACCGCAAAAAGAGATTACATCGAATAGATTTCCACAAGAGAGGGGGAGAACAATGGATTGAGATCCAAAACGAGAGAAGAAGCCATCTAGCTAATAACTATGGACCCGTAGGTCTGTGGTAAACTACTCACAACTCATCGGAGGGGCAAGGATGTTGATGTAGAGGCCCTCCGTGGTTGCTTCCCCCTCCGGCAGAGTGCCGGCAAGGGCTTCAAGATGGGATCTCGCGGATACAGAAGGTTACGGTGGTGGAAATTGTGCTTTGTGGTGCTCCTGGATGTTTTCGGGGTACGTAGGCATATATAGGAGGAAGAAGTACGTCGGTGGCCGCCCGAGGGGCCCACGAGATAGGGGGCATGCCCTACAGGGGGGTGCCCTCCTATCTCGTGGGGCCCTCGGAGGCTTCTTGGCTTGCACTCCAAGCTCTCCGGATCAGATTTGTTCCAAAAATAACGCTCCCAAAGGTTTCATTCCGTTTGGACTCCGTTTGATATTCCTTTTCTTCGAAATACTGAAATAGGCAAAAAAAACAGCAATATTGGTTGGGCCTCCGGTTAGTAGGTTAGTCCCAAAAATGATATAAATGTGTAAAATAAAGCCCATAAACATCCAAAAGGGGTAATATAATAGCATGGAACAATCAAAAATTATAGATACATTGGAGACGTATCAGGCTGTTGTGTTGTAAGCCGGTGTGGTCGCGAGAGACGGCCATGGTGTTGATGTAGCCTGGAAATATGAGGGTGGCGGCCTGCACGTCTCCGTTGCACAACGTCACTTGGCACGGATGTAAACATGGCCTCCAACATGCACAGACCAGATCATACTTCGGCCCTGAGTTAATCAACATGCGTACATAATAGCACACCTCGAATAAATCATTTTAATGATATATAATTATACCAAACAAGAGCCTTAGAAAAATAGCACCTGATTGTTTTTGCTTGCCGAGTCTACAAAGCTTTCCTTTGTCTCTGTTCCGGTTTGCAAATGCTTTGATGTGCAGCGTTTATATGCATATTAGCCCGTTCATCAATTGGTACTAGCTCTGCTAGCACTTTGCACTCGCTTGGATCTTCACGCTTGGAAAAAATTGACTCATCCTCAAAGCCGCTTGTCCTTTATAGAAATATACGGAAAATACTGCCTTGAGCCGTCCATACTCCAGTACCATTTTGAGGCCGAGTCGCGGGGCGGCTCGGAGGCCCGCAGCGGCTCACTAGAACAAAGGAAGCAGGGAGGTGCGGCTCAGTGGAAAAACTCAAGGCGGGGACGGGGCCACGCGTGCGATCAGAGGAGGCAAGCTACGGCAGGTCAGTGAATGGAAGTGGCACGAAGCAAAAACCAGGTCACAGTCCGACTCAGCTCATGGTGGCCCAGACTTGCCGACTTGGAGGTAAGGGACGAGCCGAGGCGACTTGACAGCACAGACGGTGCCGCGGAGCTGGGGTGACTTGAGCATGGAGGTGGCTTGATGCGAGGGCGGCGCCAAGCAGCTTCTTGGCAACGCAGGGCCGGTTTGAAGACGATGTGAGGGCGGCTCGGAGGCCGGTGAAAACAACAGTTTAGAAAATGGAGCAATGACTCGCAGAGGTGGCTCGGCTGCGGAAGCGTGCTGGTGGAGGCTAGCGACTCAACGCGAGGCCCGCGTGAAGGCGGCTCGGAACGAGGCCACAACAGCTGTCTCTGAACCCAACCCTGTCCATGTTTCGGTTGTAACTGGTTTGACCCTCCATCCAACCATGTAAAATCCATCTATTGGTCCCGCTTGATCTGATCTTAGTAGAATTTGTAGCCGTACTGATGGCGTTACCTATGTCATTTTTATGGTGGCAGTCGACCCGTATATACACTCCAACTGTAAACCTTGGGCATTGAAATTTTGGTCGTATTGATCTTGTAGCAATAATCTATACTGCACATGAATCGTTCCAATATGGATTTTGTAGTCTCATTTGTTTATTCCAGCTTTTTCATGGAAGTTGACTTGATTTTGGTAGTTGATGTACAAGTCCATCTCGGGACTTGATTTTGCTAGCTGCAACTTGATGGTAGTGGCTCGCGGTTCGACAGCGGCCACCTCGACAAACAAACGACTGCTGCCTTTGGCAATTTTCACGTGATGGAGAATCCTGACGGTCTGTACTTCCAGCAGCGCCCCTAAAGTCGATCTGGTTTCGGATTAGACTGCTTGCCGGTCTTGTCAACTTGGCGAGTTTGTTGGTCCCCTCATTGGGACTTGGTCCTCCTTGGTCCTGGCGTCGTCTCTCCAACTCGATAAATCGGTGGCTTGACAGATCGTGGAACAGCTGCTGTAGACGCACATAAGCACCACAACTCAAGCTCTTCTTGAATTCCAACTTCATACTGCTAGCTCACGAACGACAATGCAATTGCCGCTCTGCCAATGGTTGTCGAACGACAGGTTATCAATTGTGTCGGCTTTTTCTCTTTTTTTTCAACCAAAACGCGATCTTTCTCGATCCATGAAGAATTTCCTTCAAGAACTCAACACCACCGTGCGCAGGCCCCACGGTGGGCGCCAACTGTCGTGGAATTGTCACGGCAGATGTCCTAGTGTGAGGACTTAATCGTGAGGCCAACGCACCTATGTAGTAGCATAAGAGGGGTTGAGCGGAATCGAGAGACGCAACACACAAGACAAGGATTTAGACAGCTTCGGGCCCCGGGAAACATCATCCGGTAATAGCCCTACATGTTGTTTGTGGCTAGGTCTCATTATGCTCATCAGGGGGACGCCGTGTAAGTCGGCTCCCCTTTAGTTGTGTCTAGCCTTAGAGATTATTTCTTGCTTTGTCCCTCTTGGGGTGCCCTGTCCCTCCTTATATAAGTTGAAGGGGCGGGTTACATGACTAGTCCTAGTAGGATTAGGATTACTCTATTACAAGTGGAGTCCTAGTCTTGCTTTTTTGTAAGGGAATATTCCTTATGATTTCCTCTTAAGCCGGCCCATCATAACATGAGCCGGACTTCTGGGCCTTGGGCCTTGTCATCCGTCTGACCCGCCATCGGGGCCATTAGTGAGTCACCAGGCTCGTGAGTCGTCAAACCAGTGAGCCGCCGGACTCGTAAGTCGACAATCCTTCGACGGGTTACCAATAAAACGCCAAGTCCCAGCCGGGTCATATATCCGGCCGGGTCATACCGCAGGGTATATCCCCGACATTGGGTGTAGCTAATATGCGAGCGTGTTTCATAAATGGATCAACGATTGAGCATAATGGGCTAGGGATAACTTGCTTTAGTGTTGATAGTTTGAAAGACATGGTTGCTTGTTGATATGCCCGAGTATTCAAATCTTCATGTCAAAACTAGACTATTGCTTTGAATATTAAAAAGTCCAAATGTCCATGCTACAAAAATAATAATATGTGATGAACATGTTAGGCAGCATTCCACATCAAAAATTCTGTTTTTTACCATTTACCTACTCGAGGACGAGTAGAAATTAAGCTTGGGGATGCTGATACGTCTCCAACGTATCTATAATTTTTGCTTGTTCCTTGCTATTATATTATCATTCTTGGATGTTTTACAATCATTTTATAGCAACTTCATATCATTTTTGGGACTAACCTATTGACATAGTTCCCAGTGCCAGTTGCTATTTTTTGCTTGTTTTTTTACTTCGCAGAAAATCAATACCAAACGGAGTCCAAACGCAGCGAAACTTTTTAGAGATTTTTTCTGGGCCAGAAGACACCTGTTGGGCCAAAGAAGTACCACAGGGGGGCTCCGAGGGGAACACAACCCACCTAGGCACGCCTGGGGGCCTAGGCGCGCCCTGGTGGGTTGTGCCCACCTCGACCGCCTCCCGCACCGCCTCTTTGCTCTATAAATACCCTGAAAATCCAAACCCTATGGGAGTTGACGAAACACAATTCCAGCCGCCGCAAGTTCCAGAACCACCAGATCCAATCTAGACGCCATCATAGAGGGGTTCATCATCCTCATTGGTGCCACTATGATGATGCGTGAGTAGTTCATTGTAGACCTACGGGTCCGTAGTTAGTAGCTATATGTCTTCCTCTCTCTCTCTCTCTCTCTCTCTCTATCTATCTATCTATCTATCTATCTATCTATCTCTATCTCTTTTGATTCTCAATACAATGGTCTCTTCGAGATCTATTTGATGTAACTCTTTTTTGCGGTGTGTTTGTTGGGATTCGATGAACTTTGAGTTTATGATCAGATCTATTTTATCCATGAAAGTAATTCGAGTTTCTTTGAACTCTTATATGCATGATTACTTATAGCCTCGTATTTATTCTTTGAATCTTTGGTTTAGTTAGGCCGACTAGATCGATATTTCTTGCCATGGGAAGAGGTGCTTTGTGATGGGTTTGGTCGTGTGGTGTTCTTTCCGAGTGACAGAAGGGGCAGCAAGACACGTATTGATCATTGCCATTAAGGATAACAAGATGGGGTCTATTCCTACATGAATAGATCTTGTCTACATCATGTCATTGTTCTTATTGCATTACTGTGTTTCTCCATGAACTTAATACACTAGATGCATGCTAGATAGCGCTCGATGTGTGGAGTAATATTAGTAGATGCAGGCAGAGTCAGTCTACTAATCTTGGACGTGATGCCTATATAGTGATCATTGCCTGGATATCGTCATAATTATTTGAGGTTCTATCAATCGCCCAATCGTAATTTGTTTATCCACCATGTGCTATTTCTTGAGAGAAGCCACTAGTGAAATCTACGGCCCCCGGGTCTATTCTTCATCACATTTGCTTTTCGATCTATTATTTGCCACTTTTATTTTCAGATATATTATTCCAAAACCCCAAAAATACCTTGCTGCACTTTTTATTTGCATCTTTTATTTTGCGTTTTATCGAGATCTATTTATCCAATCTATCACAATTTTTATCCCGTCTACATGACAATTTCTGGCACCGTTACCCGTTGAGGGATTGACAACCCCTCCTAATCGTCGGGTTGCAAGTATTTGTTCTTTGTGTGCAGGTACCGTTTACATAGTGTTGCTTGGTTCTCCTATTGGATTGATACCTTGGTTTCATAACTGAGGGAAATACCTACCGTAGTTGTGTTGCATCATCCCTTCCTCTTTGGGGAAATACCAATGTAGCTTCTAGCGACATTAGTAAGGAGGAATGTAAATTGAACAATGTATGAGTTGAAGAGTTACTCTCATTTGAAGGTGGGCACGGGTAGCTAATCCACACTTCCTCCTTTTGTTCTTCGCTCTCCTCGTCATCTTCTCATCTAATGAGCTCACAGTTTCAACAATTTGTTCTTCCATAGATTCCTGCAAAATATTAGTCTCTTACTGGACAACAAAGACTTTATCAATAAATTCATTAATATAGGCATTGTATTCATAGTTCCCATAGCAATGTTTAAGTATAGCATAAATTCCAGATATGTAAAGACCATCATCGCAATCTTCATACTTTTCAAACAAAGATTCAATTTCATAACCACCCTTAAAAGCAACAAATTCTTATATTTGTTCCACATCATAGTAATCATGTATAACATTAGCATAAGAAGCCAAGGTTTCATTATCACTAAATTCACATTTAAAGGGGAGGTGTGGAGCCTCCATCTTAGAGCAACAAGTAAAATCATATCTTAAGCATAAATTCCAAGCATACCAACACAACATTTTAATTTGATCCCATAAGTGTTTCCCTTTTTGAGATATGCAATAATCCTAAAGTATTTCAGGTGATCCAAAGTATCTCCCATTATCAAGTTGAATGGAGATTTGTCAGGATTATCAAAGTAGTATTTAATGTTTTCCACATAACCAACATCAAGGGTTTTAGGAGGTTGCCCACCTCCATGAGTAGCAAGTACATCTATTTTTCTGGTATTTCATATTCCATATCCATAACTAAAGATATAAAACAACTTAGAATAGAAAATAAAAACTACTTAGTGAAAAAGGAAACAAGCACACACGAGAATAATCACCCCACGCTATTGCTCCCCAGCAACAGTGCCAGAAAAAGGTCTTGATAACCCACAAGTGTAGGGGGTCAATTGTAGCTTTTTGATAAATAAGAGTGTCAAACCCCATGAGGAGCTAAATGTAGAATTTATATTCTCTTCAAGTTCTGCCGACCACTGATACAACTCTATGCACACTTAACGTTTGCTTTACCTAGAACAAGTATGAAACTAGAATTACTTTGTGGGTGTAATGCTAGAACTACTTTGCATGAATAAAACTAGGAGAACTTTGGAGATAATAAAAGTTAGTTGTTTAGTAGAAAGCTTTTTGTAACACAAAGAGAAAGAATTGTCCTTAGGCAATCGATAACTAGACAGCTAATCATTATTGCAATTTTGTATGAGGGAGAGGCATGAGCTAACAATCTTTCCGTACTTGGATCATATGCACTTATGATTGGAACTCTAGAAAGCATCCACAACTACTAAAGATCATTAAGATAAAACCCAACCATAACATTAAGTAACAAGTCCTCTTTACTCCCATACGTAACAACCCCCTTACTCGGGTATAGGACAAAATTGTCGGATATCGGGTTCCAGCAAAACCCTTAAGGTTCAAACTCTGGGGTGCGCACGAAGATCTTATCCCTACCGATACACGCCCTGAAACCTCGTCGCGATTCTAAGCTAGCACAATGAACAACACAAGAGACACGAGATTTATACAGGTTCGAGCCACCATTTTGGTGTAATACCCTACTCCTGTGTGTGGTGGTGGATTGCCTCTTGGGCAGATGATGAACAGTACAGGGGAAGTACAGCCTCGCGAGAGGTGTTCTTGTGGTGGTGTGGATGTTCTACTTAGCCAGGATTCGATCGGGTGAGATGCCCCTCTACTGCGTTGGCTATCTCTATTTATAGAGGCCCTAGTCCTCTTCCAAAATATTTAGTGAGAAGGGAGCCAACAACGGCCATTTTGAAAGGGGACAACTAGTACAAGCTATCCTGACTAAAGGTGGTCTTCGACTGCCAAAGGCACTGGTGATGACGCCGTCTTGGGCTCCGTGGTGACCTCCGTCCCGCCGTCCTGCTGGTCTTGGTCTCGTTGCACTGATATGGAAACCTTTGCCTGATGCCTCAGTACTTCGCGCCTACGCTTTCCCCCTTCGCACCAAAGAGGAAACAAGGACACTACGCAGGTTGGCACCCGCCTGGTGCCCGCCTAGTCCTGATCGTCATGGCTTGCATCATGAGCACCTCGTGAGGTACCCCTTGCCTTGATCTCTCCGCCTCCTCGTGAGCCTGCCTGGTGAGGCCGCCCCTGAGGAAGCCTTGTGTCGTCCGCCCCGTGAGGCTCGGCCCCTTGCGAGGGTCTTGAGTGTTTGTTGATGAAGACAGGTCGTAGTGGGCCACTGCTTGAGCCACGCTGCAGGCCGCAGGCAGGCAAGTCTGGGGACCCCCGTTCCCACAACGCCGACAGTAGCCCTCGGGCCCAAGGCATGCTCGGACTTGGCTTAGCAGTGAAGCCAAAGGGCAAGTGCAGAGCGCCGCGGGCCCCAACAGCCTGCGGCCTTGGTCCCACGTCGCGGTTGATTGGACGTGGGCGTCTCCGCTTCCCCACGCTGCCTCGGCAACTGCCCGACTGACAAAAGGTTGGCCTGGGTTAGGCTTACCTTCATTGCTCTCATTCGCCTTACTCCAGATCCCCTTCCTTGCTCTCTTGCTTCCAAAATCTCCAGATCCGCTCCATCCTTCCCCTTTCAGCGAGCAATGGCGCCCCGCAAGGCCGTGGCCGAGGCCCTGCCGGCTTGGTACTCGCCGGCCCTGGATCCTCCCAACATGACAGAGAAGAATCTCGTTGCTACGCGCCTGATGACGGCGGCGCAGGGCAGCAAGATGGGGGAGACCAGACTCCGGGTCGGCTCCGCCATGCCGGAGGCTAAGGGGAGCACCTTCTACCCCTTCTTCATGAGCACCGTCATCACCGGCCAGGTTCCTCCCTTCTCCGAGTTCTTCTACGCCGTTCTCCGCCATTAAAGGTTGCAGGCCCTTCATCTCCATCCCAACTCCATTCTCCTTTTGTTTATTTTCGCCTACTACTGTGAGGCGCATGTTGGGGTGATGCCGTCCATGGCTTTGCTGCACCACTTCTTCTCCCTCCGAATCACCGGCGGTCATACCTTGGTGTGCGCTGGCTTCGTCGCATACTCCAAGGCCAAAGCGATCTCAAAGACCGGGAAGAGAGTCGATGGCTTCCAAAGCAAGTGGGTCATGATGGATGCTGGATGCATCCACTCTCGGTTGGTGTTGCCAACGGAGCAGCCCCAGCCCGACGAGGCATGGTCTCGTGCGAAGCATGATGACTGACGGGTGAAGTCGGTGCTGGAGAAGATGAACGCCGACCTGAGGCCGAGCAACATGAAGGCGACAAAGCTGACAGGGGCCATGCTCCTGACGGAATTCCTGGCGCAGCGGGTGGCTCCACTTCAGGCGCACTCGCGCCCGCTGTGGACGCTTGGGGGCACGGACGACGATCTTCGCCTGAACTCGGTGGTCCTGGCGACAAGGATCTGGTCACAGCTCTCCGCCTCTTGGTCGAAGAGGACGTGGAAGGTATGGAGGGCGCTCCTGCCCCCTGTTCCTTCGCGACAACTGGCAACAGGTGGTGGATGCCATGCCCACATTTGATGGGCGCGGTCTGGTGCCAGCAGTGCCTCCTGAGGGCCACTGGGCGACGGTGCCGGTGGAGGTGTCTTCTGATGATTCCCGCGGGGAAGGAGAGGAAGACTAAGAAGAAGAGGTGCGCGAATCGGAGGAAAATCCTGAGGGGACGGGGAGACTTCCCCCCGGCACAGGGCCAGCATCCTCCGCACCCTGCCGGACGACGACGAGGCTGATGCCAGGCGGGTGGAAGAGGACCCGCCCGTGATCCTGAAGAAAGACAGGTCGGGGCTGATCTCTCAAGGGGCAACTCCAGCTCAGGCACCGCACGAGGCCGGCTCCATCCCTTCTGGTACACCTTCCTTCGCTATTGGACCTCTCGAGGCTGCGCCCCGGACCAAGAGGCTTACGGGCTTTAAGCTCGGCAAGAGGCCGCCGGCCTATGCTGCAATTGACTAGTAAGTGCTCGAACTTGAAAGCACAAGTGCTCCCTAGGTGGTTTTGGTAATTAATGTCAACATATCTCTTGTTGGACTAACACTTTTATCTAGTACATTTCAGATAAGTTCAACAATGGAGTGGCATGGACTAAAGGATGTGGGAACTCCTTCAAGATGCTAAGGATAAAGGATTGGCTCAAGCTTCAAGCTCAAGACTCTTCATTTTACATTTTGGTGATCCAAGATCACATTGAGTCTATAGGAAAAGCCAATACTATCAAGGAGGGATGAGGTGTTGCTTCATGAGCCTATTGCTTCAAGTGCTTAGTGATATGCTCCAAATACCCTCAACTGCTTTCCCACTTCCACACATATGTCCTAAACCTAAAGTCAAACTCGGCCCCACCGATTCTTTCTATTCGGCGCCACCGAGTTTGGATGTCTTAGCCACTGCCACAAACCCTAGGAAAATCGGTCTCACCGATTGGGATCTCGGTCTCACCGAGATGGGATTGTAATCTCTTTGTGTATGTCCATTATCAAAATCGGTCTCACCGAGTTTGAGCAATCGGTACTACCGAGATTACAATGCAAACTTTCTGGTTGACTTATTATCAAAATCGGTCCCACCGAGTTTGATAATCGGTCCAACCGAGTTTGCCTGACCAACTCTATGGTTAGCTAATTACCAAAATTGGTCCTACCGAGTTTGTGTAATTGGTCTCACCGAGATTACGTTATGCCCTAACCCTAACCATATCGGTCCTACCGAGTTGCATTTCGGTCCCACCGAAAATTCTAACGGTCACTAAATTTGCTAAATCGGTCTGACCGAGTTTGTTGATTCGGTCCCACCGAGTTTGGTAAATTGTGTGTAACGGTTAGATTTTGTGTGGAGGCTATATATACCCCTCCACCTCCTCTTCATTCGTGGAGAGATCCATCAGAACGAACCTACACTTCCAGCATCCTATTTCTGAGAGAGAACTACCTACTCATGTGTTGAGGCCAAGATATTCCATTCCTACCATATGAATCTTGATCTCTAGCCTTCCCCAAGTTGCTTTCCACTCAAATCTTCTTTCCACCAGATCCAAATCCTATGAGAGAGAGTTGAGTGTTGGGGAGACTATCATTTGAAGCACAAGAGCAAGGAGTTCATCATCAACGCACCATTTGTTACTTCTTGGAGAGTGGTGTCTCCTAGATTGGCTAGGTGTCACTTGGGAGCCTCCCACAAGATTGTGGAGTTGAACCAAGGAGTTTGTAAGGTCAAGGAGATCGCCTACTTCGTTAAGATCTACCGCTAGTGAGGCAAGTCCTTCGTGGGCGACGGCCATGGTGGGATAGACAAGGTTGCTTCTTCGTGGACCCTTCGTGGGTGGAGCCCTCCGTGGACTCGCGCAACCGTTACCCTTCGTGGGTTGAAGTCTCCATCAACGTGGATGTACGATAGCACCACCTATCGGAACCACGCCAAAAACATCTGTATCTCCAATTGCGGTTGAATCCTCCAAACCCTTCCCTTTACATTCTTGCAAGTTGCATGCTTTACTTTCCGCTGCTCATATACTCTTTGCATGCTTGCTTGATATGTGTTGTGAATGTCGAACTTGTGCCTAAACTCCACTTAAACTTTAAGAAAAGCTTAAAAATTGTAACTTTGGTACTTAGTGTCTAATCACCCCCCCCCCTCTAGACACCTCTTCTCAAGGTCCTACAAGTGGTATCAGAGCATTGGTCTCCATTGCCTTGGTTTAATCACCATTGGAGGAAGATGGATGAGTCTACTTTGGGGAGTCTTAGACATAAAGTGCCTATTCTTGATGGAGAGTATTTTCATGAGTGGAAAAATGAGATGCTTGTAATTTTCAATCAATATCATTTGAACAAGTACATTGCTAGCCCTTGTGCACCTTATGTTGACCCTATGCATCCAACCCATGATGAGTCAATTGACATGGTTAGGAATCTTAGAACTGCCGAACTTATCATTAGAGGATTGCCTACAAACTTGATTGGATGTTTGCCTACTTTTAAGTGTGCCTACACTATATGGAAATTTCTTGAGGAACGATTTCCAGATTATTCTTTGAAAAATCTAGATGAAATTCTCCATAAGTCTATTGCTTTGAGTAAAATGAATACTAGTGATCCTATGTTTGGTGATCGTCTATTTGAGCTTACAAACCTTATGCGTGCCAAAGGAAATGTTGGTATTATTAGTGACATTATTTCCGAAGCTATAAAAATTCATAGACAAGATCATTGTCAAACTCACTCTAACGAATCACCCTCTCTAGGATTTGATCCACCACATGACGATGTTGAACCTGGATACTATGATGAGGATGATGATAGTGACTTCGATCTTGATGATGCAATGAGAAATTTTGGTCTTACGGCAAATCTTCGGGGATATATGTCAGGAGGAAAGGAATGGGTCCTTGATAGTGGATGTACCGATCACATGACGGAGATAAAGACATGTTTCGTGAGCTTGCTGATAATGATAGTCCTCGAAAGTATGTCACTTTCGGTGACAACTCAAAGGGTAAGGTGGTTGGCCTCAGTAAGGTGGCCATATCACATGATAGCTCCATACAAAATTTCATGCTCGTTGAATCTCTTGGGTACAACTTACTTTCAGTATCTAGACTTGCTGATTTCGGTTTCAATGTCCTATTTATTGAAGTAGATTGCCAAGTGTTTCGTCGAGACAATCATAAAATGGTCTTTACCGGCATACGTAGAGGTGATCTATACATTGTTGATTTCACTAAAAAGGCCCAACCTAAAACTTGCTTCATTGCTAAATCCTCAAAAGGCTGGTTATGGCATAGACGACTAGGTCACGTTGGCATGAGAAACCTTGTAAAGCTTATTAAGGGAAATCATATCATTGGAGTTAATGATGTCATATTTGATAAGGATAGACTTTGAAGTGCTTGTCAAGCAGGTAAACAGGTTGGAGGAAGGCATCCCGTGAAGAACATCATGACCACAAAGAGGCCACTCGAGCTACTTCACATGGATCTCTTTGGTCCCAACTCTTACAAGAGTCTCGGTGGAAATTCTTTTGGTCTAGTTATAGTTGATGATTTTTCAAGATTTACGTGGGTGTTCTTTCTCGATGATAAATCGCAGGTTCAGAAGATCTTCAAAAACTTCGCTAGGAAGGCCCAAAATCAATTTGAAGTGAAGATCAAGAAGGTTCGCAGGGACAACGGAACGGAGTTCAAGAACGCAAATGTGGACACCTTTCTTGACGAAGAAGGGATTTCACACGAGTTCTCGGCTACGTACACACCTCAACAAAATGGAGCTGTTGAGAGGAAGAACCGGACGCTCCTTGAAATGGCGAGAACGATGCTTGATGAGTACAAGACACCGAAGCAATTTTGGGCCGAAGCGGTTGAGACAGCTTGTCAAGCAACAAATCGCTTGTATCTTCACAAGCTACTCGGCAAGACAGCATATGAGCTACTCACCGGTAACAAACCCCAAGTTGGATACTTTCGAGTATTCGGCTCAAAGTGCTACATTCTTGATAAGCATCGTCGTTCTAAATTTGCTCCTAAGTCTCATGAAGGTTTCCTACTAGGTTATGGCTCAAACTCTCACACTTATCGTGTCTACAACAATTTCAACCGAAAGGTTGAAGAGACGGTAGATGTGAAGTTTGATGAATCTAACGGCTCGCAAGTAGAGCAATTGCCAATTGATGTAGGAGACAAAGATCCTTCGGAAGCAATCCAAGACTTGTCTATTGGCAAGGTTCGTCCAATGGAAGTGAAGGAGAGTACCTCGTCTGTCCAAGTGGAAGCTTCTACTTCACGACAAGGTGAACCAAGAGTTGATACGGAAGCATCCACAAGTGGGACACACCAAGATGAAGGAAACGAGGAAGTGCATCAAGATGAACGTCAACAACCTCCTTCTCCACCACGACAAGAGAACGACAACGCCAACGATGAAGAAGACCAAGAAGAAGAACAAGATGAAGAAGATGTTCAACGAAGATCCAAGCAAAAGCTTTCACGAGTTCGAGCAAGAATTGCTAAAGACCATCCCGTAGAGCAAATCTACAATGATATTCAAACCGGGAGAATTACTCGCTCTAAAACTCATCTAGCTAACTTTTGTGAAAACTATTCTTTCATCTCTAGCATTGAACCTATGAAGGTCGAAGAAGCATTGGAAGATCCGGATTGGATAAATGCTATGCATGAAGAGGTACACAACTTTGAGAGGAACCAAGTTTGGACATTGGTTGAGAAGCCCGACAACAACCACAACATCATCGGTACCAAATGGGTGTTTCGCAACAAGCAAGATGAAGATGGACAAGTAGTTCGCAACAAAGCACGTCTCGTCGCCCAAGGCTACACACAAGTTGAAGGTATGGACTATGGTGAGACTTACGCCCCCGTTGCTAGACTTGAGTCTATCCGCATCTTACTTGCCTATGCTAATCACCATGATATCACCTTGTACCAAATGGACATTAAAAGTGCTTTTCTAAATGGTGAAATAGAGGAGGAAGTTTATGTTAAGCAACCTCCCGGCTTTGTCAATCCTAAGAAACCCAATCATGTTTACAAACTTCACGAAGCTCTTTATGGTCTTAAACAAGCTCCTAGAGCATGGTATAAATGCTTGACCAGGTTCCTTATTGAAAAAGGCTTTGAAATTGGGAAAATTGATTCTACTCTTTTTACTAAAAGGGTTAATGGTGAACTATTTGTGTGCCAAATCTATGTTGATGATATTATATTTGGATCAACTAACCCTCATTTTAGTGAAAAGTTTGGGAAGCTAATGTCGGAGAAGTTTGAGATGTCTATGATGAGTGAACTCAAATTCTTTCTTGGGTTGAAAATCAAGCAAACTAAGGAAGGTACTTTTGTCTCTCAAATGAAGTACACTAAGGACTTATTCAAGAAGTTCAATATGCAAGAATGCAAAGGTATGACTACACCCATGCCTACTAGTGGACATCTTGACTTGACCAAAGATGGTGAACCGGTTGATCAAAATGTTTATCGCTCTATGATTGGTTCATTGTTATATCTATGTGCTTCACGTCCCGATATTATGCTAAGTCTGTGCATGTGTGCATGATATCAAGCTTCTCCTAAAGAATGTCATCTTAAGGCTGTGAAAAGGATAGTGAGATACTTAATCCATACACCAAATTTTGGCATTTGGTATCCTAAGAGGGCCTCTTTCGATCTTGTTGGCTACTCCGACTCAGACTATGCCGGAGACAAGGTTGATAGAAAGTCCACTTCGGGTACTTGTCAATTTCTTGGTAGATCTCTTGTGTCTTGGTCTTCCAAGAAACAAAACTCGGTATCCTTATCCACTGCCGAAGCGGAATACATTGCCGTTGGTTCATGTTGTGCTCAACTACTTTGGATGACCCAAACTCTTAAAGATTATGGGATATATGTGAAACATGTTCCATTGCTTTGTGACAATGAAAGTGCTATCAAAATTGGTCATAATCCTGTGCAACATTCTCGAACTAAGCATATTGAAGTTTGTCATCATTTCATTCGAGATCATGTTGCTAAGGGTGACATTGATCTTAAGCATGTTCGCACCGAAAAGCAATTAGCGGATATATTCACTAAACCTCTTGATGAGAAAGTGTTTTGCAGGTTGAGAGGAGAATTGAACATCATTGATGCTTCAAACTTGGAGTAGAAACTCCATTGGATACATGCAAGACATGAGCCTATGACTAATCCTTGATATTTCTCTTACGATGAAAATCTTATGTCTTGGATATATTTGTATCTTGCATGTTATCTAACCAATGTAGGTACTTGGTTGAATCAAATTCCATGAGATTGTAACCTACTCATATCGTGAGCAATCTCTACATCACCAAGTCTCTACACAAAGGTGGTTGAAGACAAGGAAGCACGAAACCATTCAAACATATCGTTTGACAAATTCTATGTTGAGCTTCATGATTGTCATTTTTGGATACACAAGTGCTCTTCCTTGCAAGAACTAACCCATGTAGGAAGATGGACTCAAATTCCAAGTGGTGCTCCCAACTCTTGATGAGCTACATCAACCTTGAGCGACCCACACAAGTTCAACTACATGATCAACACCACCAACCAAGGTATGGTATTCCATCTTAGAGAAGCTTTACTCCAAGTCATGAGCTAAAGCAACTCGACAAGATGTGAATACATCAAGATGCTTAAACTAAAAATGGCAACCCCATTTTGAGCTTAAACGATGAGTATGACCTATGATCAAGTGATCTCACTTGACTCCTAAGTCAATATACTCTAACATAGGTGACTTTGTCGCCGACCATCTCTAGATGAAGTTCTCTTGTGTTTTCTTATGTGTCTTTGCATTTATCTCATGCATATTTGTTTCCCCTACTTCATCTAGATTTCTTTCTTTTTGCTCTGCATTTTCTGCATCAAATTCCCTGCATATCTTTCAGTAAATTCCTTGCAAATCTTTGTGAGATCTTATTAGTATAGTGAGCTGAGGTGACAAGTGTTTTTCTCTGCGATGAACTCGGTTACACCGATTTGTTATTTTCGGTCCAACCGAAAATTTTCAGTACCACCGAAGCATACCACTCGGTGCCACCGATTTCACAACAGGAAAAACAGTTTGCCACTTATTCTGTGTTTCTTCTGATCCAGCTCCACTCAATGAATCTTGTCCTCTACAAGCATCACGTTTTTAATCATTGCTTTATGTTGTGACTCAAGGATCAAACCCATTCACGACAAATTCCAGAGGGAGAGAGAGAGATTACATCTTTATCAAGCCCTTCTTGGAAATTGATGTCAAAGGGGGAGAGAGAGATCACATCAAAGCTTATCACTTAAAGAGATCAGAGAAGGAGAGAGAGAGATCCTTCAGGGGAGAGAGAGAGAGATCTCCAGGGGGAGAGAATACTAGTAGAAAGTATTTCTCAAGGATACCAGATGCTTGGTGTTCAAGAGGAGAGATGCCACATGTCTTCTTGAGGGGAAAGACATGTTCATATGTGCTTATTTGCATTAGCTTGCATTAGCTCTGTTCATTTATATCTTTCAGCTCTGATTTTCTGTTCCCTATCTTCTCCCAATATCCCATGCTAGATTCAGGGGGAGCAAGACATCTAAGGGAAAGAAATCATTCAAATTCATTGCATATCTTTACTCTTGGGGACATGTCAATTCCAATGTGGTACTTAGTACTCACTCTCTACATGTCATCCCAGTCTTGGTATTCTTGTGGTTTCTTCTGTTTGCTCTGGCTAGTAGATGTATCTGTGTTATCTAACCTTGTTTACGCAGGTTCATTCCATCCTAAGCCAACTCAAGACTACAAGGTAAGTATATGCATCACAATCATGTGTATGAAGAATTCTTGCTGATGTACATACTGTTTGCAAGAAGGACTCATGGGCATGAAGGTATTTCCTTTAATACTTTTTGCTTTGATGCATATGGCCAAGATACATGTAACACATTGCCTGCTCTATCATGGTTATGCTATCACATGCTTCCATTTTCAATATTCACATGATTGCATACATGTAAGGGTAGCCTATGCTTGTTACATGTCTTTCCAAAGCTTTACTTGCTATTTATTAAATCTTTATCTAAAGCTTTGATGTATGTTGTCATCAATTACCAAAAAGGGGGAGATTAAAAGCACAAGTGCTCCCTAGGTGGTTTTGGTAATTAATGTCAACATATCTCTTGTTGGACTAACACTTTTATCTAGTATATTTCAGACATGTTCAACAATGGAGTGGCATGGACTAAAGGATGTGGGAACTCCTTCAAGATGCTAAGGACAAAGGATTGGCTCAAGCTTCAAGCTCAAGACTCTTCATTTTACATTTTGGTGATCCAAGATCACATTGAGTCTATAGGAAAAGCCAATACTATCAAGGAGGGATGAGGTGTTTCTTAATGAGCCTCTTGCTTCAAGTGCTTAGTGATATGCTCCAAATACCCTCAACTGCTTTCCCACTTCCACACATATGTCCTAAACCTAAAGTCAAACTCGGCCCCACCGATTCTTTCTATTCGGCGCCACCGAGTTTGGATGTCTTAGCCACTGCCACAAACCCTAGGCAAATCGGTCTCACCGATTGGGATCTCGGTCTCACCGAGATGGGATTGTAATCTCTCTGTGTATGTCCATTATCAAAATCGGTCTCACCGAGTTTGAGCAATCGGTACTACCGAGATTACAATGCAAACTTTCTGGTTGACTTATTATCAAAATCGGTCCCACTGAGTTTGATAATCGGTCCAACCGAGTTTGCCTGACCAACTCTCTGGTTAGCTAATTACCAAAATCGGTCCTACCGAGTTTGTGTAATCGGTCTCACCAAGATTACGTTATGCCCTAACCCTAACCATATCGTGTTGGGGAACGTAGTAATTTCAAAAAAATTCCTACGCACACGCAAGATCATGGTGATGCATAGCAACGAGAGGGGAGAGTGTAGTCCACGTACCCTCGTAGACCGAAAGCGGAAGCGTTATGACAACGCGGTTGATGTAGTCGTACGTCTTCACGATCCGACTGATCCAAGTACCGAACATACGGCACCTCCGAGTTCAGCACACGTTCAGCTCGATGACGATCCCCGGACTCCGATCCAGCAGGGTGTCGGGGATGAGTTCCGTCAGCACGATGGTGTGGTGACGATGATGATGTTCTACCCACGCAGGGCTTCGCCTAAGCACCGCTACGATATGACCGAGGTGGAATATGGTGGAGGGGGGCACCGCACACGGCTAAGGAATGATCACGAAGATCAACTTGTGTGTCATGGGGTGCCCCCCTGCCCCCGTATATAAAGGAGCAAGGGAGGAGGAGGCCGGCCCTAGGAGGGGCGCGCCAAGGGAGTAGGATTCCTACTCCTAGTAGGAGTAGGTTTCCTTCTTTCCTAGTCCAACTAGGAGAAGGGGGGAAAGGAGGGGAGTGGAGAAGGAAGGGAGAAGGGGGCCGCGCCCCAAACCCCTTGTCCAATTCGGCCTGGGCTTGGGAGGGGCGCGCGCCACCTCCTGGCTCCTTCCCACTAAGGCCCATTAAGGCCCAATACTCTTCCCCGTATTCCCGTAACTCCCCGGTACTCCGAAAAATACCCGAATCACTCGGAACCTTTCCGAAGTCCGAATATAGTCGTTCAATATATCGATCTTTATGTCTCGACCATTTCGAGACTCCTCGTCATGTCCCCGATCTCATTCGGGACTCCAAACTCCTTCGGTACATCAAAACTCATAAACTCATAATAAAATTGTCATCGAAACCTTAAGCATGCGGACCCTACGGGTTCGAGAACTATGTAGACATGACCGAAACACGTTTCCGGTCAATAACCAATAGCGGAACCTGGATGCTCATATTGGCTCCCACATATTCTACGAAGATCTTTATCGGTCAAACCGCATAACAACATACGTTGTTCCCTTTGTCATCGGTATGTTACTTGCCCGAGATTCGATCGTCGGTATCTCAATACCTAGTTCAATCTCGTTACCGGCAAGTCTCTTTACTCGTTCCGTAATACATCATCCCACAACTAACTCATTAGTTGCAATGCTTGCAAGGCTTAAGTGATGTGTATTACCGAGAGGGCCCAAAGATACCTCTCCGACAATCGGAGTGACAAATCCTAATCTCGAAATACGCCAACCCAACAAGTACCTTTGGAGACACCTGTAGAGCACCTTTATAATCACCCAGTTATGTTGTGACGTTTGGTAGCACACAAAGTGTTCCTCCGGTAAACGGGAGTTGCATAATCTCATAGTCATAGGAACATGTATAAGTCATGAAGAAAGCAATAGCAATACACTAAATGATCGGGTGCTATGCGAACGGAATGGGTCAAGTCAATCACATCATTCTCCTAATGATGTGATCTCGTTAATCAAATGACAACTCTTTGTCCATGGCTAGGAAACATAACCATCTTTGATTAATGAGCTAGTCAAGTAGAGGCATACTAGTGACACTCAGTTTGTCTATGTATTCACACATGTATTATGTTTCCGGTTAATACAATTCTAGCATGAATAATAAACATTTATCATGAAATAAGGAAATAAATAATAACTTTATTATTGCCTCTTGGCCATATTTCCTTCAGTCTCCCACTTGCACTAGAGTCAATAATCTAGTTCACATCACCATGTGATTTAACACTAATATTCACATCTGCATGTGATTAACACCCATAGTTCACATCGTCATGTGATCAACATCCAAAGGGTTTACTAGAGTCAATAATCTAGTTCACATTGCTATGTGATTAACATCCAAAGAGTACTAAGGTATGATCATGTTTTTGCTCGTGAGAGAAGTTTAGTCAACGGGTCTGTCACATTCAGAGTCGTATGTATTTTGCAAATATTCTATGTCTACAATTCTCTGCACGGAGCTACTCTAGCTAATTGCTCCCACTTTTAATATGTATCCAGATTGAGACTTAGAGTCATCTGGATCGGTGTAAAAGCTTGCATCGATGTAACTCTTTACGACGAACTCTTTTATCACCTCCATAATCGAGAAACATCTCCTTAGTCCTTACTAAGGATATTCTTGACCGTTGTCCATTGATCTACTCCTAGATCACTATTGCACTCCCTTGCCAATACTTAGTGGTAGGGTATGCAACAGATCTGGTACACAGCATGGCATACTTTATAGAACCTATGGCTGAGGCATAGGGAATGACTTTCATTCTCTTTCTATCTTCTGCCGTGGTCGGGCTTTGAGTCTTACTCAATTTCACACCTTGTTACGCAGGCAAGAACTCTTTCTTTGACTGTTCCATTTTGAACTACTACAAAATCTTGTCAAGGTATGTATTCATTGAAAAACTTATCAGGCGTCTTGATCTATCTCTATAGATCTTGATGCTCAATATGTAAGCAGCTTCACCGAGGTCTTTCTTTGAAAAACTCCTTTCAAACACTCCTTTATGCTTTGCAGAATAATTCTACATTATTTCCGATCAACAATATGTCATTCACATATACTTATCAGAAAATGTTGTAGTGCTCCCACTCACTTTCTTGTAAATACAGGCTTCACCGCAAGTCTATATTAAAACTATATGCTTTGATCAACTTATCAAAGCGTATATTCCAACTCCGAGATGCTTGCACCAGTCCATCGATGGATCGCTGGAGCTTGCATATTTTGTTAGCACCCTTAGGATTGACAAAACCTTATGGTTGTATCATATACAACTCTTCTTTAATAAATCCATTAAGGAATGCAGTTTTATTTATCCATTTGCCAGATTTCATAAAATGCGGCAATTTGCTAACATGATTCGGACAGACTTTTAAGCATGGATACGACTGAGAAAATCTCATTGTATTCAACATCTTGAACTTGTCGAAAACCTTTTGCAACAATTCGAGCTTTGTAGATAGTAACACTACTATCAACGTCCGTCTTCCTCTTGAAGATCCATTTATTTTCTATGGATTGCCGATCATCGGGCAAGTCCACCAAAGTCCACACTTTGTTCTCATCCATGGATCCTATCTCAGATTCATGGCCTCCAGCCATTTCGCGGAATCTGGGCTCATCATCGCTTTCTCATAGTTCGTAGGTTCATCATGGTCTAGTAACATGACTTCCAGAACAGGATTACTGTACCACTCTGGTGCGGACCGTACTCTGGAAGACCTACGAGGTTCTGTAATAACTTGATCTGAAGTTTCATGATCATCATCATTAGCTTTCTCACTAATTGGTGTAGGAATCACTAGAACTGATTTCAGCGATGAACTATTTTCCAATTCAGGAGAAGGTACTATTACCTTATCAAGTTCTACTTTTCTCCCACTCACTTCTTTCAAGAGAAACTCCTTCTCTAGAAAGGATCCATCTTAGCAATGAATATCTTGCTTTCGGATCTGTGATAGAAGGTGTACCCAATAGTTTCCTTTGGGTATTCTATGAAGACGCACTTATCCGATTTGGGTTCGAGCTTATCAGGTTGAAATTTTTTCACATAAGCATCGCAGTCCCAAACTTTAAGAAACGACAACTTTGGTTTCTTGCCAAACCACAGTTCATAAGGCGTCGTCTCAAACGGATTTTGATGGTGCCCTATTTAAAGTGAATACAATTGTCTCTAATGCATAACCCCAAAATGATAGTGGTAAATCGGTAAGATACATCATAGATCGCACCATATCCAATAAAGTGCGGTTATGACGTTCAGACGCACCATTATGTTGTAGTGTTCCATGTGGCGTGAGCTGCGAAACTATTCCACATTGTTTTATATGAAGGCCAAACTCGTAACTCAAATATTCTCCTCCACGATCGAATAGTAGAAACTTTATTTTCTTGTTACGATGATTCTTCACTTCACTCTGAAATTCTTTGAACTTGTGTTTCATTAAGTAGATATACACATATCTGCTCAAATCATCTGTGAAGGTCAGAAAATAACGATACTTGCCATGAGCATCAACACTCATTGGATCGCATACATTAGTATGTATTATTTCCAACAAATCTGTTGCTTGCTCCATTGTTCCGGAGAACGGAGTCTTAGTCATCTTGCCCATGAGGCATGCTTCGCAAGCATCAAGTGATTCATAATCAAGTGATTCCAAAAGCCCATCAGCATGGAGTTTCTTCGTGCGCTTTAGACCAATA
The DNA here is from genome assembly GCF_002162155.2 of Triticum dicoccoides. Taxonomy (NCBI): domain Eukaryota; kingdom Viridiplantae; phylum Streptophyta; class Magnoliopsida; order Poales; family Poaceae; genus Triticum; species Triticum dicoccoides. Next base: position 374,161,000 of record NC_041383.1, on the reverse strand, counting down.
TGACCTAAACGGCAGTGCCACAAATAAGTTGCACTATCATTATTAACTTTACATCTTTTGGCTTCAATATTATGAATATGTGTATCACACGATCGAGATCCAACAAACCATTTTCATTGGGTGTATGACCATAGAAGGTTTTATTCATGTAAACAGAACAACAATTATTCTCTAACTTACATGAATAACCGTATTGCAATAAACATGATCAAATCACATTCATGCTCAACGCAAACACCAAATAACACTTATTTAGGTTCAACACTAATCCCGAAAGTATAGGGAGTGTGCGATGATGATCATATCAATCTTGGAACTACTTCTAACACACATCGTCACCTCACCCTCAACTAGTTTATGTTTATTCTGCAACTCCCGTTTCGAGTTACTACTCTTAGCAACTAAACCAGTATCAAATACCAAGGGGTTGCTATAAACACTAGTAAAGTACACATCAATAACATGTATATCAAATATACCTATGTTCAGTTTGCCATCCTTCTTATCCGCCAAATACTTGGGGTAGTTCCACTTTCAGTGACCAGTCCCTTTGCAGTAGAATCACTTAGTCTTAGGCTTAGGTCCAGACTTGGGCTTCTTTACTTGAGCAGCAACTTTCTTGTTGTTCTTCTTGAAGTTCCCCTTCTTCCCTTTGCCCTTTTTCTTGAAACTAGTGATCTTGTCCACCATCAATACTTTGATGTTTTTCTTTGATTTCTACCTTCGCCGATTTTTGCATCGCGAAGAGCTTGGGAATTGTTTTCATCATCCCTTGCATATTATAGTTCATCACGAAGTTCTACTAACTTGGTGGTGGTGACTAGAGAATTCTGTCAATCACTATCTTATCTGGAAGATTAACTCCCACTTGATTTAAGCAATTGTAGTACCCAGACAATCTAAGCACATGCTCACTAGTTGAGCGATTCTCCTCCATCTTTTAGCTATAGAACTTGTTGGAGACTTCATATCTCTCAACTCGGGTATTTGCTTGAAATATTAACTTCAACTCCTCGAACATCTCATATGGTCCATGACGTTTAAAACGTCTTTGAAGTCCCGATTCTAAGCCATAAATCATGGTGCACAAAACTATCAAGTAGTCATCATATTGAGCTAGCCAAACGTTCATAACGTCTGCATCTGCTCCTGCAATAGGTCTGTCACCTAGCGGTGCATCAAGGAATTAATTCTTCTATGCAGCAATGAGGATAAACCTCAGATCACGGACCAAGTCTGCATCATTGATACTAACATCTTTCAACTTAGTTTTCTCTAGGATCACATATAAAAACATAGTGAAGCAACAACGTGAGCTATTGATCTACAACATAATTTGCAAAATACTACCAGGACTAAGTTCATGATAAATTAAAGTTCAATTAATCATATTACTTAAGAACTCACACTTAGAAAGGCATCTCTCTAATCCTCTAAGTGATCACGTGATCCAAATCAACTAAACCATAACCGATCATCACGTGAAATGGAGTAGTTTTCAATGGTGAAGATCACTATGTTGATCATATCTACTATATGATTCACGCTCGACCTTTCGGTCTCAGTGTTCCGAGGCCATATCTGCATATGCTAGGCTCGTCAAGTTTAACCTGAGTATTCTGCGTGTGCAACTATTTTGCACCTGTTGTATTTGAACGTAGAGCCTATCACACTCGATCATCATCTGGTGTCTCAGCACGAAGAACTTTCGCAACGGTGCATACTCAGGGATAACACTTCTTGATAATTTAGTGAGAGATCATCTTAAAATGCTACCGTTAATCAAAGCAAGATAAGATGCATAAAGGATAAACATCACATGCAATCAGTATAAGTGATATGATATGGCCATCATCATCTTGTGCTTGTGATCTCCATCTCCGAAGCACCGTCGTGATCACCATCGTCACCGGCGCGACACCTTGATCTCCATCATAGCATCGTTGTCATTACGCCATCTATTGCTTCTACGACTATCGCTACCGCTTAGTGATAAAGTAAAGCAATTACAGGGCGTTTGCATTTCATACAATAAAGCGACAACCATATGGCTCCTGCCAGTTGCCGATAACTTCGGTTACAAAACATGATCATCTCATACAATAAAATATAGCATCATGTCTTGACCATATCACATCACAACATGCCCTACAAAAACAAGTTAGACGTTCTCTACTTTGTTGTTGCAAATTTTACGTGGCTGCTACGGGCTGAGCAAGAACCGTTCTTACCTACGCATCAAAACCACAACGATAGTTCATCAAGTTAGTGTTGTTTTAACCTTCGCAAGGACCGGGCGGAGCCACACTCGGTTCAACTAAAGTTGGAGAAACAGACACCCGCCAGCCACCTGTGTGTAAAGCACGTCGGTAGAACCAGTCTCGCGTAAGCGTACGCGTAATGTCGGTCCGGGCCGCTTCATCGAACAATACCGCTGAACCAAAGTATGACATGCTGGTAAGCAGTATGACTTGTATCGCCCACAACTCACTTGTGTTCTACTCGTGCATAAAACATCAACGCATAAAACCTAGGCTCGGATGCCACTATTGGGGAACGTAGTAATTTCAACAGATTTCCTACGCACACGCAAGATCATGGTGATGCATAGCAACGAGAGGGGAGAGTGTAGTCCACGTACCCTCGTAGACCGAAAGCGGAAGCGTTATGACAACGCGGTTGATGTAGTCGTACGTCTTCACGATCCGACCGATCCAAGTACCGAACGTACGGCACCTCCAAGTTCAGCACACGTTCAGCTCGATGACGATCCCTAGACTCCGATCCAGCAGGGTGTCGGGGATGAGTTCCGTCAGCACGACGGCGAGGTGACGATGATGATGTTCTACCGACACAGGGATTCGCCTAAGCACCACTACGATATGACCGAGGTGGAATATGGTGGAAGGGGGCACCGCACACGGCTAAGGAACGATCACGAAGATCAACTTGTGTGTCATGGGGTGCCCCCCTGCCCCCATATATAAAGGAGCAAGGGAGGAGGAGGCCGGCCCTAGGAGGGGCGCGCCAAGGGAGTAGGATTCCTACTCCTAGTAGGAGTAGGTTTCCTTCTTTCCTAGTCCAACTAGGAGAAGGGGGGGAAGGAGGGGAGTGGAAAAGGAAGGGAGAGGGGGCGCGCGCCCCAAACCCCTTGTCCAATTCGGACTGGGCTTGGGAGGGGCGCGCGCCACCTCCTGGCTCCTTCCCACTAAGGCCCATTAAGGCCCAATACTCTTCCCCGTATTCCCGTAACTCCCCGGTACTACGAAAAATACCCGAATCACTCAGAACCTTTCCGAAGTCTGAATATAGTCGTCCAATATATCGATCTTTATGTCTCGACCATTTCGAGACTCCTCGTCATGTCCCCGATCTCATTCGGGACTCCGAACTCCTTCGGTACATCAAAACTCATAAACTCATAATAGAATTGTCATCGAAACCTTAAGCGTGCGGACCCTACGGGTTCGAAAACTATGTAGACATGACCGAAACACGTTTTCGGTTAATAACCAATAGCGGAATCTGGATGCTCATATTGGCTCCCACATATTCTACGAAGATCTTTATCGGTCAAACCGCATAACAACAAACGTTGTTGCCTTTGTCATCGGTATGTTACTTGCCCGAGATTCAATCGTCGGTATCTCAATACCTAGTTCAATCTCATTACCGGCAAGTCTCTTTACTCGTTCCGTAATACATCATCCCACAACTAACTCATTAGTTGCAATGCTTGCAAGGCTTAAGTGATGTGTATTACCGAGAGGGCCCAGAGATACCTCTCCGACAATCGGAGTGACAAATCCTAATCTCGAAATACGCCAACCCAACAAGTACCTTTGGAGACACCTGTAGAGCACCTTTATAATCACCCAATTACATTGTGACGTTTGGTAGCACACAAAGTGTTCCTTCAGTAAACGGGAGTTGCATAATCTCATAGTCATAGGAACATGTATAAGTCATGAAGAAAGCAATAGCAATACACTAAATGATCGGGTGCTATGCTAACGGAATGGGTCAAGTCAATCACATCATTCTCCTAATGATGTGATCTCGTTAATCAAATGACAACTCTTTGTCCATGGCTAGGAAACATAACCATCTTTGATTAATGAGCTAGTCAAGTAGAGGCATACTAGTGACACTCAGTTTGTCTATGTATTCACACATGTATTATGTTTCCGGTTAATACAATTCTAGCATGAATAATAAACATTTATCATGAAATAAGGAAATAAATAATAACTTTATTATTGCCTCTAGGGAATATTTCCTTCATATTGGTCCTACCGAGTTGCATTTTAGTCCCACCAAAAATTCTAACGGTCACTAAATTTGCTAAATCGGTCTGACCGAGTTTGTTGATTCGGTCCCACCGAGTTTGGTAAATTGTGTGTAACGGTTAGATTTTGTGTGGAGGCTATATATACTCCTCCACCTCCTCTTCATTCGTGGAGAGAGCCATCAGAACGAACCTACACTTCCAACATCATATTTCTGAGAGAGAACTACCTACTCATGTGTTGAGGCCATGATATTCCATTCCTACCATATGAATCTTGATCTCTAGCCTTCCCCAAGTTGCTTTCCACTCAAATCTTCTTTCCACCAGATCCAAATCCTATGAGAGAGAGTTGAGTGTTGGGGAGACTATCATTTGAAGCACGAGAGCAAGGAGTTCATCATCAACGCACCATTTGTTACTTCTTGGAGAGTGGTGTCTCCTAGATTGGCTAGGTGTCACTTGGGAGCCTCCGACAAGATTGTGGAGTTGAACCAAGGAGTTTGTAAGGGCAAGGAGATCGCCTACTTTGTGAAGATCTACCGCTAGTGAGGCAAGTCCTTCATGGGCGACGGCCATGGTGGGATTGACAAGGTTGCTTCTTCGTGGACCCTTAGTGGGTGGAGCCCTCCGTGGACTCGCGCAACCGTTACCCTTCGTGGGTTGAAGTCTCCATCAACGTGGATGTACGATAGCACCACCTATCGGAACCACGCCAAAAACATCCGTGTCTCCAATTGCGTTTGAATCCTCCAAACCCTTCCCTTTACATTCTTGCAAGTTGCATGCTTTACTTTCCGCTGCTCATATACTCTTTGCATGCTTGCTTGATATGTGTTGTGAATGTTGAACTTGTGCCTAAACTCCACTTGAACTTGAAGAAAAGCTTAAAAACTGTAACTTTGGTACTTAGTGTCTAATCACCCCCCCCCCCTCTAGACACCTCTTCTCAAGGTCCTACAGAACTGCATCTTGTTCTTGTTTTTGCTATCGAGGCTTGACATTCTCCATCACTTGGTTAGGCCGCCGCTCGTGGCGAAGAAGCTGAAGGGGGACACGGCGGCTCCGCCTGGGGCAGGCTCATCTGCTGCAGCTGCGCCTTCGCCCGTGGGAAGGGGAGGCAGTGGAGCTTGCACCTCCCCTGCCCGATCGTCCTCACGAGGCCCAGAGGAGCGCTCTGTCATGGTGCTAGCCCCTGTGGCCCCGCTGACTCTGGAGGTGTTGATGCCCGATGTTGTTGCTGAGGCGGACAAGACTCAGGAGCTCCCAGTTTCCCAAGTCGTGATCACACTGCCGCCTCCTCCTCCTGCACCACTGGTTCTGGATTCCTCTACCTCCTCCATCGTCTTGGACCGCTGCCTTGTTGAGCTGGGCCAGCTGCGAGAAGACCTCCAGGGCGCCAACTCCCACCTAGTAGCCGGGCGCCTGGAGCTGGTCTCTGGCTGGGTTCACTCTGATGCCTCTGTCTGAGCGGTGCTGAGCGGGGCTGCGGCAGCTTCTGAGGAGGAGAAGCAAACCGCCACTCAGGAAGCCCCCAACCCCCTCGTCCTGGTGGTGGTCATCATTCCTTCTTGGCAGTGGCGGCAGAGGAGGAAGGCCTGCGTTGACCTGCAGGCGATCATCGCGAGGCTAATCCCTCCAGGCTCCCTCGCGAGGCTGGTCCTGCCAGCGATCGCCGCGAGGTCAGTCTCGCCACTCCTGGCGAGGGCCTCGGTCGTCCCATCGTCCTCCGCCTCTTCCTCCTCCTCGGCCGTAGCCCCGGTCATTGCGCTCGGGGCGTCGACCGATGCGTCCTTCTCGAATGGCTCTGAGCTCCTGGCATTCCTTGGTGTTGTGGGTGTAGAGGTTGTGGTAGGTGCAGAATCGGCTACCCTTGGACGACTCCGACTGGTCCTTGCCGCACTTCGTGTCCGGTTCTGCTGCGAGCACGGCTGCTCCTTTGCGCTTCACGTCCTTAGCCTTGGCCTTCTTCTCTTCTGGGTCAGCAGCTGGAAGGTCTATCAGGGAGAGGCGTCCTTCCTCGGCTCGCGCGCACTTGGTCGCCAGGTTGAACAGCTCCAGAGATGTGCACAGATCCTCGTGAACAGCGAGCTCCTCCTTCATCTTGACGTCGCGGACGCCATCGGAGAATGCTGAGATGATGGCCTCCTCAGTCACCTTGGGGATCTTGAGGCGAGCGCTGCTGAAACGTTGGATGTACTTCTGCAGGGTCTCTCTAGGCTGCTGCTTGATGCAACGCAGGTCACCCACGGCCGGAGGACGGTCACGAGTGCCTTGGAAGTTGGCGATGAAACGGCTACGCATCTCGTCCCAAGAGGAGATCAAGCTGGGAGGCACGTTCAGGAGCCAGGTGCGGGCACCATCCTTGAGCGCCATGGGAAACCAGTTCGCCATGACCTTTTCGTCCCCGTTGGCCGCCTCGATTCCCAGCTCGTAGAGCTGCAGGAACTCCATGAGGTCGGCAGTGCCATCGTAGCGAGGAGGCAGATCTGGCTTGAACTTGCCTAGCCAGGCGACGCTGCGTAGCTCGGTGATGAAGGCGCGACAGCCTGCGGTGGCCACCGGAGCTTTTTGCAGACGCGGGGCCTGCTCTTGATGGTTCCCGCGTGCCGCCGCCAGGGGCAGCGGGGTCTTGGCATGCTGGTGCAAGGATGCGGTCTTGTCGTGCTGGAGCGGGGAGCACGTGAGCGCCTTCTTGAGGCCGAGGGATTTCTTGGAAGCTTCTTTCTTGTCGCGCGGGCGTTGGACGCGGTGGGTCACGTCCAGGGGCCACGTGCCTTGGAGCCAAGGCGCCTTCTTGGGGAGGAGGTGGCGGAGACACCCCCTAAGCCGCATTGCCCATGCAAGACAGAGGGCGAGGCAGCGAGAGGGACGGTGCAGGAGAGCCCCCTGCGGCGCTGACGAGCTCGGTGATGCGAGCGAGCCACTCCTCGTAGAGGTCGTCGACGGGGCGGTAGTGCAGGAGCTCGCGTGCCAGGAGCAACGTGGCCTGCGCGTCCGTGGGAGCGCGGTGAGCGTGAGATGACGAACCAGCTGGAGTCAGCGACGGAGTGGCGGTGCGGCCTTCCCGCCGCACCAAGGGGTGCAGTGAAGATGCTTGTTGCTCGTTCCCCATCGGGCTGGTGGCGGCGTTGGCAGCAGGCGACGCAGAATGACGAGGAGGCCCACCGACGAGAGCCATCTGGGCGACGCGGGCGGAGAGAGCAGCCCGGCGCTCGGCGCGAGCTCGGCGAGCGTCTGCCATGGATGCGACGAAGCGATGGGACGCAGTTTAGCAGGGAAAAGATTCCGGTGCACCCCCTACACTACAAGAAAAAGACACATCCGTGACATTTTGGGCCGAACAAAAAAATTTCTGTCATACATATGACACTTCTATGACGATAATTGTGACAAAACCCGGTATCATCATAGATGTAGTGGGCTCCTACTTCTATGACAAAAAATCATGACAGAAAATGGGCTTTTCATCCTGGGCGGGCCGGAGACGCAGCTGCATGACATTCTTTGGGCCGTCCATGACGGAAAAAACCGTGGTAGAAGCGAGGGGGAGGAAAATTTTGGGGAGTTGCCAGTTACGGTGGGAGAGCGATGCGCGTTTCTCTTGTATAGGTACGCGCGTGTGTGCGAGGCGTTGGCTCTAACTGAAGCCGAGCGAGGCGTTGGGCTCTAACTGAACCCGAGCAATTGCACTGCAGGCTATGCATTACTGAACCCGAGCAATCGGTTGATGGCTGTTAACTGAACCCGATGGAGCGATTCCTTCGCTACTGCTGCTAACTGAAGCCGATCGATGCTACCTCCGGGATGAACAGTGAGCATTGCGGGGGGGTTTGGACGAACAGTGAGCGGTGGCGTTGCCTCTGGATGAACAAGAACCCGTGGTGTGGGGGGCTGGATGAACAGTAGACGGTGGAGGGGTGGCCGTGGAGGGGTGGTTGAACAGGACCCCGTGGTGTGGAGGGCAGGATGAACTGTAGACGGTGGAGGGGT
>NC_041383.1:374113447-374152241 GCF_002162155.2 Triticum dicoccoides | reverse complement strand
CGTCCGTTTTGTGGTACGCCACACCCCTCCCGATGAACAAGACCGCCGTTTCGATCGTAGGAGGTCCGTTTCCTCCGTTTTGTGGTACGCCACACCCCTCCCAATCAACGGGACCCCTGTTTCGACCGTAGGAGGTCCGTTTCCTCCGTTTTGCGGTACGCCAGGCCCCTCCCGATCAACGGGACCCCGTTTCGAACATGGCCGGTCGAACACAAGGCCGTTTTTTCCGTTGTGCGGTACGCCAGGCCTCGTTTCCATCGCATGTTCCATCCAAGCCCTCCCGATGAACACGACCACGCATTCCGTTCTGACCCAGCCGGTTGGCTCCCCATGAACACGACGACGACGTTGTTTCTCCGTTCCGACCCAGCCATGTACGTATGCACGATAGGCGTTAGAGACCATGCCCGTATGTACGTATGTGGCCGTATTTTCTTTCTTGCACCCTCGCCGCTGTACGTACGTGTACATGCTACGTGCGCGCCTCTACTACGACACGTGCACGCCTCTACATCCACCAGTATATATGTATGTACACGTTCGCGACCAGAATGACAATGCTACGTACGCTTCGACCAGGTGGGTCCCGACTGTGAGGCACTTCCTTGCGTGCGAAGATGTAGCTGGTGGGTCCCAGCAGTCAGGGGGGCGAATCGTTTTGGTTTTTTTCCCGGACGCACTTCCTTGCGTGCGAAGATGTAGCTGCTGGGTCCCAGCAGTCAGGGGGGCGAATCATTTTTTTTGCCCGAACGCACTTCCTTGCGTGCAAAGGTGTAGCTGGTGGGTCCCAACAGTCAGGGGGGGAAACGTTTTTTCGCGAAATATGGTGGCCCGTCCGGTGGGTCCCCGTTGTCAGGTGGAGGAATAATTATTTTGCTCGTAATAAGGAGGCACTTCCTTGCTGCGGCTGTGGACCCAGCTGTCAGCCTCTCCACATACAGTCCACGTCCGATGGAAGCCGTTCCTTGACCATGTTGACCACGCCGCACCGAGAGCCGGTGGACGACGGCGAGGCCTAGGAAGGGGACGACGCGGAGCCGGGGAAGATGCGGCAGTGGATGCCCACGCGTAGAGGAGTACGAGGGTTCACTGGTTCACTGCGGTGTGAGGTTGTCGTCGCCGCAGAATAACAGGGGGTGTGGGTGAGTAGAGGGATGGACTGGCCAGCGGTGGGAGTAATAGGGGGCGGTGAGGCCTCTGCCGCATCGCAGCCGGCCACGGGAGGCAGGAGCACGAGGCACGACCGGCGCTGGTTTGGGCGGCTGGAGCTTGAAGACCAGAGGTTGAAGAAGCACTACGGCCGTTGGATGGACATCGTACAGTCACTGGAGCTAGAATCGTGCATATTGACTAAGTTGACAAAGCCCTCCGTCCCCGTCAACTTAGTAGGCCCACAAGTCAGCCTGTCTCTATACTGGGTCCCAGCTAACAGGGGGAGTATTCATTTTTTTTGTGCGTAATAAGGAGGCACTTCCTTGTGTGCGAAGATATAGCTGGTGGGTCCGAGCTGTCAACGGCAGTAACGTTTTTTTCGCGAAATACTGAGGCCCTTTTGGTGGGTCCCCATTGTCAGGTGGAGGAATCATTATTTTGCGCGTAATAAGGAGGCATTTCCTTGCGTGCGGCCGTGGACCCAGCTGTCGGCCTCTCCACGTACAGTCCACTTCAGATGCATGTCGGTCGTTGACCACGTTGACCAGGCCGCGCCGAGAGCACCAGGGCGGTGGACAACGGCGAGGCCTAGGAAGGGAATGACACGGAGGCAGGGAAGACTCCGCAGTTGTTTCCCACGCGGAGGGGAGTACGACTGAACAAGGGTTTAGTGGTTCGTCTGTCGTCGCCGGAGAATAACAGCAGGTGTGGGTGAGTAGAGGGATGGCTAGGCCAGCGATGGGAGTACGGTGGGGCGGTGAGGCCTGCGTGGCAGCACAGCCGGCCGCGGGGAGGAGGGAGCAGGCAGTCCCGCCGGCGCTTGTTTGAGCGGCTGGAGCAGGAAGAGCAGAGATTGAAGAAGCACGACGGCCGTTGGATGGCCATCCAACAGTCAGTGCTTGTGCGTCGACCTTTTTTTAGGAAAGCCTCAAATCTGTGGAAAACAGCATACAGCCCATCTGTCATTATTTCTAATAATTTACAGCCCATTTGCTAATTCTTAAGGTTTGTTTGGATCCCATATTCTTTTTGTTAGCATTACAACCCATATTGTGGCCACGGTTAAGAAATTATACGAATTTTTGCATATTTCGGTGTGGTCCGAACTGTTTTTAATCCCTAAATTTCGACTCGCATTCAAACTGATTTTAAAATAAATGTATATCAATATAAAATCCAACAAATTCTCCACGCATAAAAATTAATGTAATTTAAAATCTCGAAATGAAAAAAAGATATTTGAAACTAATTGCCGGTTTGATGTGTTTTAAAAATGTACAGCCCATTTCTCATTACTGATAGGCCATTTTCTCGGCCAGCCGAATGAAGCTCTCCTCGTCTTGAAAGATTTGCAGCCCAACAGGCCTGACAAAGCGACTTACTTGGCAAATCACAAAAAAACTGGGTTGTGGCCTTGACCCAGCTGTCAGCCTCTCCACGTACAGTACTCTTCTGATGGAAGTCGGTCGTTGACCACATTGACCACGCCGTGCCGAGAGCACCAAGGCGGTGGACGACGGCGAGGCCTAGGAAGGGGATGACGAGGAGCCAGGGAAGACGCGGCAGTGGATGCCCACACGGAGAGGAGTACGAGGGTTCACTGGTTCGGCTGCGGCGTGAGGCTGCTGTCGCCGCAGAATAACAGGGGGTGTGGGTGAGTAGAGGGATACCCTTGGCCAGCGGTGGGAGTAGTAGGGGGCGGTGAGGCCTCCGCGGCATCACAGCCGGCCATGAGAGGCAGGAGCACACGGCACGACCGGTGCTGCTTTGGGCGGCTGGAGCAAGAAGACCAGAGGTTGAAGAAGCACTATGGCCATTGGATGGACATCGTACGGTCACTGGAGCTAGAATCGTTCATATTGACTAATTTGACAAAGCCCTCCATCCTCGTCAACTTAGTAGGCCCACAAGTCAGTCACCCACTATGGTGGGTCCCAGCTAGCAGGGGGTATTCATTTTTTGGTGCGTAATAAGGAGGCACTCCCTTGCGTGCGAAGATATAGCTGGTGGGTCCGACCTGTCAGCGGGGGGGGGGGCGTTTTATTGGCAAAATACAGAAGCCCTTCCCACGTAAAGTGCACGTACAGTGCGTAATAAGGAGGAACTTTCCTTGCGTGCGACCATGGACCTCGTGGGTCCCAACCATTAGGCTCTCCACGTACGGTCCTCTTCCGATGACTCTCGTATGTTGACCACGCCGCGTCGAGCGCACCGAGGCGGTGGACGACGGCAAGGCCCCAGACTGGAATGACCCGGAGATGGGGAAGACGCGGTAGTGGAGTCGCAGACGGAGAGGAGTGGGAAACTTGACTGGTTCGGGTGCGGGGTGGGCCTACACTCGGCAGAGAATAACAGGAGGTGCGGGGTGGATGGATGGCCTGGCCATCGACGGGGTAGTGTTTCGCCGAGGAGCGCAAAACAATGCCGCTGGACACCGAAGGCTGGAGCAGGCGGTTCCGGCAGCGCTGGGGGAAGAAGACGAGAGATTAAAGAAGAATGCCGGCTGTTGGATGTAAATCCAATGCCTTCTTAGGCTTCGACCTACTGGCCCACATGTCAGCCAGTCCATTTGTTTTTTAGTCCATTTGGTGGGCTGGGTGAAACAATGATGTAGCATCTATGCAGCCCGTTTAAATCTCATTTGCATTTTTCTCAAAATCCGCAGACTTGTTGGGCTGGGTGAAAATATCATGTTGGGCTAGACGGAGAAATGTTATAAAAACATAAACACATGATTGCATGTCAGTAAAATCTTTGCAAGCTTATGTACGAAATCACTAGGAGTTAACTTGGCAAGTTATATATAAACAATTATTATTATTATTTTGTAAGAACTTTCAACTTACGAAATAAAATATCATTTTAATTTGATGAGTTAATAGTACGTGGGGTATTATTATTTTTTAGGCTAGACGTGGGACAGTTGAGTTGGTTCTAGGGGAAAGTACTGGGAGAAAACTCAGTTTACATCGAAAAAGAAAGTGGGAGAAAATTCAGAGACCTGCTGGGTCCACCTGAGGAGAGGAATATGTTGGGAGGAAGGAGATTCAAAGCACGGCAGCCGAGTGAACTAGTTTTTTTATGTACAAGTGAACTAGTTTACATACATTAGCAAATAGCCACTAAAAAAGCAATCAGGTTAATGGGTTCTTAAAAGAAATATTTCGGACAAAACAGATAATTACGACACATAGGCTAATGCATGAAACACTCAGATGATAAAGGTGCTTATAAACAGATAAAGTACAACATCTAGACCTTCCTGGCACGCTTGATCATGATGCTGCGGCTGTCTGTGTACTCGTCGGTTACGGGAAGCAGACACGCCCTCATGTCCAAGATCTGCCTGTACACGCCCTCGTAGGTTATGTAGGCTAGATTCAGAGGTACCTCCCACGTGTTCAGGTCGTCTTCTTTCATGTTGGCGTATCAGGGGTCGATGATGGTCTCAGCGAGGTCCACCACGGAGTCCTTCTCCTGCCCGTTGCTGATGATCTTGTATTGCTTCTGGATGTCGACAAGCTTGTTGCACCAGATGGCCGAATCATCGCGTTCTTCCTTCTCTCCACCGTAGCGAAGGTGCGGTCGGCGCTGCCGATGAAATGGGCGAATGCTCCAGAACCTGGTGCAGCCATAGGACTGAGGCGAGGCAGAGCTTCACCGAGTCCGTATCGTTGGTGTACATCACATTCAACTTGGTGCAGCCATAGGACTGAACGGCGAACTAACTCCTTGCTGAAGTCCATATCCAGCAGGCTCACCCCTCGGATCGCCATTGGAGTCTCTTCGAGTGAAGGAGTGTGTAGGTGGCGGCAACAGTTCGTTTTTCAGCTCTTGGGGAACTGGATTCAATAGTAAGCTGAGTGTGTACAGGCGACAACAGTTACTACCCCTCCCTCGTCCGCTGCACGCCCGGCAGAAGATGCACCCTCGGCGCATTCAAACGCCTCCATTAAGAAACCTACTCCGACCACACGTCGGTTCACGAGCGGGTCTGTATTGGTACTGTAATAACAGGAGTTAGTGGTCACTTTACTTAAATTTAATTAGCTTTAGTAGAAATTTATACTTAGAACAAGCAATGCATTGGCTTGTTCTATCAGTGCCACGGGATCAACATGCACAACAATTAGAATTATTATTCTCAGGACGCATCAGCACATTTGTCGCACTTTCACAAAGATAATACTACCAAGTTTGAATTGTTTGTTATGGTTGCTGTCCTCTGCATCATCATGCCGTGTTTCCCAGCTTGCAAGATTCAGAACCAACAAATAAGATCCAAATAATAAGTACAACAAAGATGCCTACACATCTCATTGATTCCCAGCTTGCAAGATTCAGAACCAACAAATAAGATCCAAATAATAAGTACAATAAAGATGCCTACACATCTCATTGATTCCAAGCTTGGAAGATTCAGAACCAACAAATAAGATTCAAATAATAAGTACAACAAAGATGCCTACACATCTCACTGATTCCCAGCTTGCAAGATTCAGAACCAACCCATTAGAGCCTTTTGATAAAGTGAATATCGGGATTAAATCCATCTTGGCTAGCCATGTCATACAATCGAAGAACTTGGCGAATGCTCTTGACCGTCACAACATCTGTAGTAGAGTATTCCTGTTTGCACAGCATGTTTGCATAGCACAAACAAGGAGACAGGAGAACATGATTTCGCTTTAGTTGAACCATTTTGTGCAGTTCCACCAAAATTGAGAGATGTTGCTCTTGACCGTCACAACATCTGTAGTAGAGTATTCCTGTTTGCAACAGCATGTTTGCATAGCACAAACAAGGAGACAGGAGAGCATGGTTTCACTTTAGTTTAACCATTTTGTGCAGTTCCACCAAAATTGAGAGATGTTGCCCACGTGACATTTTAGTTGAACTGCACAAGACACTCATTCCAAAAAAAAGTGTTTTGTGCAGTTCACCAAAAGGTCACAACAGCAACAAGGTGAAATGGATATCCCTATCTGCACAAAATGATAGAAAGTAAACAGTTGTTGGTCAATAAGAATATACGGAACATATACAAAATGAAAAGAAGCATCTTAATTATGTTCATGGCAATCACGCAAGGATAATAGAAATTTTAAAACATCAACAATGCTTCATGTTACCAGAAGCATTAGGATCAACAATGAGATTCCTTAGATATGGGATTACTTTAATGGTGGCATTGCTTGTTTACCAGACACAGTAAATCAACAAAAGCTAAAGAGTTGGTTTAAGGGCATGGGATCATGGGGACACCAAGACACTCAGCAGCGTAAAGGAGCAACTTACTTATCATACTGGGGAAAACAGCAGGAGTGCCATTTGAAACACAGTTTAATTGCATCTTATCATTGGAGGCATTAGATTAACAATAACACTGGTTAGACATGTCCCTAAGGTAACAGTGTGATCGCTTCATTTTACATGCGCCCTTACAGCAAAAGGTTGGTTTACCCGCAAAAAGAAAACAGCAAAAAGTTGGTATAAGGACATGCGATAGTGGACTCATCACCACAATGTACCTACAAGGAGGCATAAAGTGGTGATGCCGAGCTTTTTCATGCTATGTGAGGGCAGCAAACCTAATCCTGGAGACCTTTACTATGTGAGGGCAGCAAATCTAATCCTGGAGGCCTTTTACTATGTGAAGGCAGCAAATCTAATCCTGAGACCTTTTACTATGTGAGGGCAGCAAATCAAATCCTGAGACCTTTTACTATGTGAGGGCAGCAAATCTAATCCTGAGACCTTTTACTATGTGAGGGCAGCAAATCTAATCCTAAGACCTTTTACTATGTGAGGGCAGCAAATCTAATCCTGGAGACCTTTTACTATGTGATGGCAGCAAATCTAATCCTGGACATACTCTATTGACTTGTCCACCAGCCGCCACTTTCTATCCTTTTTTCAACCAATAATAAATCTGTTCCTTATCCAGTTTGTACTGCGTTTTCCCATTATTTCCCTTTTCAACCAAGAGACCGGTTGGGTATCCGGTCTCTACTACTTTCACTATATTATTTCCTCTTTGAATCAAGTCCTAGATTCATGCTACAACTTTCCCCCCTTTCTTCGTTGTTTGAACAAAGCCCTAGATTCGAATGCATGAAGTAGCTTTACCTCTAATAATACTAAAAATTTAGGTGGCTTTGGAAGAGCTGATGGGAGTAGAAAAAGATGCACATGCAGACACGTGGGGAGCTGGGGCAGTAGAGCAAGGCCGCTTTCGAAGAACTTATACCTGAGGGTCGCCGGGATGTCAGCGGCGACAGGTCGGATCTGCGGACAATACGGCAGGGAGGAAGAAGAGTCGGAGGACCTCCCGAGTCGGTGCTGTGTCGGAGCGAACGGCACGGGCATATGATCGGGCCCCTCTGGCAGCTGTTGGTTTCCTCCCTCGGCGGCGATGACCGCGTGAACGATGCACCTTTTAGTCCTCTACACACACCGGACGAAGGGATCCAGCCGGATCTGTGACCAGCGGTGAGCAGAGAGAAAATGTCGCTACCGATGTCTTGTTTATATCTGGAGAGGATGAGAGAATGAAGAGAGCAACCATAGTAAAGCAAGCGCTCAGGCCCCTGCGTCCATATATAGTGGAGTGATTATCTTTTTTCTCTCCACAACAAGTGTTTCAATTTGTGTATGTGGCATTAAAGAAAAGAAACTCTCTATTTAAGGTGACTACTCTACGACTCCTACTTAGTACTACCTCCGTCCTGGTTTATAGGTCCCTTTTATAGTTTGTGCCAAATTTTGACTAAAGATTTAACTAACAAAATGTTAATGCATGTCAAGAAAAATTATCTCATTGGATTCGCATTTGAACATAGTTTTGAAAAATATAATGTTTGGTGACATGCGTGAACATTTTCTTAGTTTAATCTATGGTCAAAATTTGGCACGAAATACAATGGGGACCAATAAACCCGGACAGAGGTAGTATTGTTCACTTGTGCTCCCCGCCCCTCCATTCATTGAACAACCCCATGGGTGAATAAACATACAGTAAGTAATGTATTAATATAGAACGAACAAGCTCGAACTATTTTCACGTAGTTAAAAGTTGAGGGCGGGGCTTTTCCCGGGCAGTACGCGCGGCAGTTTTCGGGTAGGCGGTTTAACAGAGAGGCGAGGAGGGTGAGCGAGTGGGGCTGTGCGATTTGACGGCGCGTTACTGCTGGAAAGACTTGTGATATGACCACTCACTATAGTCATGAATTACTGGCGCTCCGACCGGGGTGATGCCCTCCTTCCGTTCCGCACTCTAATCTGGTGCATGACACGTCGACCCGGATGCTGGCTCTCCCACATGTCGGAGTAGTAAGAAGGAGCAAAGAATGATGCGGTATATACTAGTACTATACTACTCCCTCCGTTCCTAAATATAAGTCTTTGGAGAGATTTCACTATGGACCACATACGGAGAAAAATGAGTGAATCTACACATAAAATGCATCTATATACATCTGTATGTGCTCCACAGTGAAATATCTATGAAGATTTACATTTAGGAACGGAGGGAGTACTACTCAGGTCGGAGGAGTGTGAACCACGGCAGCCCAGTGAACCAGCCGTGCGAACCACGGTAGCCCAGTGAACTAGCAGTAGAAAACAATAATGTTGTGATATGGCCATAAAAAACAATGTGCTACAGTCCATACTGTAGCATGTACAGTAACACGCCTCTTTGTTTGGATCCCTGAGTTAGAGCTAGTTTGGGTTGAAATAGCCTCAAATTATCGAAACAAGAGGGGTTAGTTTGAGCTAGTTTGCTCTAACCCAGCTAAAAAAACTAGCCCGGTGGAGAGGTTCTAATTGGGTTAGTTATCCTGGGCCCACTAAAAGAGAACTAAAAAAATCTCACCTGCCCGCACCAGATCGCTCCCCCCCACTCGCACGGCTCCTCTCTGTTCCCCATAGGGCCGCCCGCCCAAGCTCCGCTCGCCCTCTCTCTCTCCTCTGGCCGCCCTCTCCTTCCGGCCTCCGCCGCCCTAGTCCGGCCGCCCTCCTCCGACCTTCGAAGGTTGCCCTGCTCCCCCTTCACCAGTCGTTTTTCTCCCTCTGTCGTGCGCGGCGGCGGCGCATCTACCAGGGAGTTCGCGAGAGGGGTGAGTTTGTTCGTTCCTTCTCTGTCTCACGGCCATATCATTGATCTTGCTTGCTCTAGCGCTAATTCTGATTTGGAAAAGTAGATCCTGATCAAACTTGCTATAGATTTGTGGTGCACGCATGGAATTGTTTGATGTTGCTTGAGGAGGTAATAAATCTTTCTAGAGGCCCAAAGATTCAGGTCACCTTTCTAGGTATTTTAATTTTAGGCTTGCATTATTTATAGAGGCCCAAAGATTCAGTTCACCTTTCTTGGTATTTCAATTTCAGGCTTGCATTGTTTCTAGAGGCCCAAAGATTCAGTTCACCTTTCTAGGTATTTGAGTTTCAGGCTTGCATTACTTCTAGAGGCCCAAAGATTCAGTTCACCTTTCTAGGTATTTCATTTTCAGGCTTGCATTATTTCTAGAGGCCCAAAGATTCAGTTCACCTTTCTAGGTATTTCAGTTTCAGGCTTGCATTATTTCTAGAGGCCCAAAGATTCAGTTCACCTTTCTAGGTATTTAAGTTTCAGGCTTGCATTATTTCTAGAGGCCCAAAGATTCAGTTCACCTTTCTAGGTATTTTAGTTTCAGGCTTGCATTATTTCTAGAGGCCCAAAGATTAAGTTCCCAGTCGGCGGCAAGCGGCCCTGCTACCCATGCCGGTGTCGACCTCAACTCGCAAGGGCCAGCATCGGAGGGGTTCCCGGGGCTTCGGCTCTACAGAGCCTTCCTCTAGAGCGATGATGACGAGCTCCTCCCTCGGTGCATGAGGGGCTCCGGGCTCCCTCCCTATCGTGAACAACTTCCGTGATGAGTTAGCTCATTCTTTGTTTCATGAAGTGTTTTTTTATTTTGTGAAGCTTGATTGACGACTTGTATGTTTAAGTGGGATATCTCATTTGTATGGACAAAGTAAAAATTATCATGTTTTGCATGCTTGATTGTATAGATGGTTCGTTTATGTCAATTGTGAGCGGGAGGAGGCCACAGAAGAGCCGGCCACACCAAGAGGGTGCTTGGATCCAAGGGACTTATTTTAGTCTGACTAAAAATAGGGTCCAAAGTAGTCAAATGATTGAGATAGAGCATTTATTGTCAATCTAACCCTGCTATCCATACACCTCTTTGGTTTAGAGTTAGTTCAGGGTTAGAATCTAACTCTAACCTCTAACTGAGTTAGAGTTCTCCTCGTCTCGGTTCATCGCCATCATACTTTCCCCATTCCTGTGTTTTCAGTATCCTGCAAATCAAAGAGGCCCTTTTTTCGGGAAAAATCAAAGACGCCCTTAGACTGGTTTAGGTCCGGTCATTTTTTATAAACGTGTTATGTCCAAAATTTAATGAACATGCTCCGGTTTCCATGAAAATAATCCGGTTTCATGTAGTAATTCATTGATTTATTTATTCTTCTGCGGGGGGTTTTCATGTAATTCATGAGGTCTGAAATGTAAAGTACCCCGGCATATGCTCCGAGTCGTGCATGCACTACGACCCAGATGCTCTATGTCCCACATGTCGGCGAATGGGAGCACGTGGAAATAGCCTAGGAGTACATATAGGAGGATAAATGCGTGAAAAATATGTACTGTGAAGCGTAGCCGCGGTTCAAAAAGTAAACCTAAAGTGATGACAGCTATAGGTCGCACGCACCCAACTAGTGGTACGACTAATTTTTCCCTCAAAAAAAAAGAGGCACGAGTGCTCAGTACTCCTATTCTATAAACACGAGTCCCATCTGACAACAGCGTCTGTGCTATAGCTAGCCCTCCTCCCTCGTTTCTCTCTTCTACTCTCTAAAACTCGGCCGACGCCCGGTGGGTGGGGTGGGTTTGCTCAACTGCGGCCCCACCTCACAGTGAAAACGTTACGAGTGGAATAAAAAATGCCATATACTCCCTCCGTTCATAAATATAAACCTTTTTAGATACTACTTCAAATGGAATACAGCATATAGATGTATGAAGACATAGTTTAGAGTGTAGATTCACTCATTTTGCTCCGTATGTAGTAGTCACTTGCTGGAATCTTTAGAAAGACTTATATTTGGGAACGGAGGGAGTACAATACTAATAAAACATTAAGGCCATGAGGCGATGCAGTGCTGGTTACAGGAGGCAAGAAGAAGAGATGCATCCATCGACGACGTCCACCTCCTCGACTCAGGGCACCGGCCCACCGAACGGCGCCTAAGTAGCAGCGGCTTTCGTGGCCAGGTCGACGTGCTTCTGAACAATGGCGTCCAAAGATTCCAGCCGCTGGAAGAAGGCCAACGTCTTTCTGTCCTCGTTTGCCTTGTAGTGGCCTATGTAGACGATTTCCTCGTAGACGTGGATGTGCAGGTCGACGGTTTCTTGCAAGGCGAGGCGCTGCGTGGCGAGCGCGGCCTCGAGGTGCACATTCTTTGTCGCGACCTCCGGCACCTGCAAGGCCACCAGGGCTTGAAAGAGTTCGTCACCATGTAGGCCGATGAGGGTGGCAAGCAATGAGGAGCCTGGAAGCGCGGGCTGGAGCAGTATGGCAAGGTCGTCCGCGCGCTTCTTGACGGCGGTGAACTTGCGGATGGAGTTGACCATCATGTCGCCCATGCGAGAGGCGAAGCCGGCGTCGCCGAGGGCTACGATGCCTTCGGCCGCCAGCACCGTCTAGAAACGTTGCGCGGTGCGGGGCCGCAGGCCGGCGCCTTGGATGATTTGGCACAGCCGACTGCCGCTCGCGTCCATCGCCTCCATAGGTGCTTGTGGCTTCTGGTCACTTGGTCTTGGATTGGAGTGAGCAGTGTTGCGCAGATACTTGGGAGTAGATGGATTGGAGTGGTGGGGCGCCTTTATTATATGAGAGTCCAAACTCTGTTGCATTCACATCGTGCTGGCTCTAGTCTGCTTCTCCAAGGCTGGTCACAATGGACAAGAACATAAGCTAGTAACTTACACACTTCTCTACATTATGTTACTACCTCCATAGTGGGTAGGAACATCTATGTAGTTGAGGATGCATCATTGACCGTTCAACGTAATTGTGACCAGCCCAATTAATTCCCTCTGCATGTAATTGAGGATGCATCATTGACCGTTCAACATCTCAGGAACCGCTACCCTCTTCCTCCTTGGCATTCAAGGACCTATGGACCCGTCGACGACGAGGTGCCTATGGTGACTTCGTAAATTTCAAGATGATAGTGGCGTGCGTGTGTGCGTTCATAGAGGTTAGTGTATGCGCGTGTATATGAGTGCTTGCGTCTGTATTGTGTCAAAAAAACGTAAATGCGTGTCAAAAAGAGACTAGTCAGTATACTCAATATTGTGCACCTCGGAGAGGAAAACGATAGAACTAGTACGTCTTTATTTACGGTGCAGATTCACTCATTTTGCTCCATATGTACTCCGTCTCGGTGTAGTCTAATCACTTGTTGAAATCTCTAGAAGGGCAAATACTCCTTTCTGGTTTACAGGGCTATACTAGCAAGTAATTGCACGTACTAGTACAATAGTGGGCTCACATAGCAATTTTGTCTCATGCAAGAGCCTGGCTATATGCATGCTCCAATGTTCGCAACTGCAACATTCGGTTTGCGCTTGGCTCTTCGCCTCTTCGAGAAGATGAACAATGATGTTACTACTACTGCTTCTATACTGTCGAATCCACTGCTGCATGTCCGTCCACCGCGAGCGGGACGGATAGCATGTTGTGGAAGTACTACTACTAAGCAAAAGCCTGTCCTCGTTTGCGAGCAACCACGCGCATGGGCGAGGGAGAAGGCGTGTAGTAAAATCAAGCTTCTCCTCGTTCTACGAGTTGACGCGACACATCATAGCACTGGCCCCACATGCTTGCCTCTAAACTTGGCTGAAAGACCCGCAGTGTACAATATATTTGCTGCAACCTCTAACATTTATCCACCACAAATTAAAATATATCTGGCCATATGCATCGTTTTGATGCAGAGGCCGGGGAGTCCCCCGTTTTCAAAAGAAAAACAAATTAAAAATATATTCCTGCCTTGACCAGATGAGCATGCGAACTACAATCACCAGGGTGACAGGTAGGGCCAGAAGACTATTTTAATTTGAAAAAAAACTTCAAGACAGCCACATAGCATGGAGCCGACCCCAACAATTTTAAGCTTACAGGCACGGTACATGCTATCTAGACTACTCTACACATGAAACTGCCACATGAGCGTCCGGGCTGCGCTTGGCTCTTCGCCTCTTCGGGAAGTCGAACAATGATGGTGTACTACTGCACTAGAGGAGTACTACAGTACGCTTCTGTCCATCTGGCACCGATTGAACTGCTGCATGTCCACCGCGTGCGGGAGGGAGAGCGTGTAGCGAAAGCTTCTCCTAGTCTTGCCAGCCACCATGCTCATGGGCGAGGGAGGGACGCTCCTGTCTTTGCGTGTATGACAGGTGGGCCCAACAGGTGTGTGGCCAACCTGTCATACAGCCAAAGGCAGGTGCAGTTATGTCCGTGAAGGAGAGGATAATCAAACTTCTTGTTGATGTACGAGTTGACGCGACACATCAAAGCACTGCACTCGATATATTTCAATAATTTGCGTTTACCGATGCATTAATTACAATGCATGCATGCATGCCGTGACTCATCTTTTGATAGTACTTGCATGTGTTGATTTAATGCACCTTGAAGGATGGTTGTGCACGAGGAGGGCGAGATCATGCAGACCGAACAGGCTCACGTCCTAAATGTTTCGACAGTGCCTTCTGTTTATCTTAGTAATATGCTAATATAGGGATTACCTTGGTCTACTTTAGCTTAAGAAATGGTGGGTTTTGGTGGCGCTGCATCAATTACTTTGACATCAGATCAGTAATTTCCAACATTCGAACGGATATTTTGTGTCTGTTGGATATAAAGTTCCTTTGGGTAAGAGTACTACTTGTCATCAAAATGGATAAAAGGAGATGTATGTAGACGTATTTTAGTTCTAGACACGTCCCTTTTTATCCATTTTTGATGACAAGCACTCCCTCTGTTCCACAATAGGCATGCCTTCCATTTGTCAAAATATAGATGTATCTAGACATGTTTTAGTATATAGGTACATCCATGATAGAGCCAATCGGATGGTTGAGAACACTACAATTCGTAGCTACAGATGCGTGTGTGACTCCCAGATGCAGAGGCCGGGGGTCATCATCCTCCTTTTCGAGAAAAAATAGACACGTGTGTGAGAGGACGAGTGCGTGCGTGCACCTCTTCTCTTCCTGTATAATGTACTACTAAACTCAGAGTACAAGTTTTTGAGCTTGCGTCTCGTCACATTCCAAATTACTCCACTCTATATTGAATTGCAAACCTGTTCACACCGATCACAACCTAAACGGTTTCCCACTTAGGAGCGTATTAGTACCACGCTAGTATATTGAATTCCAAACCTATTCACACCGATCACAACCTAAACGGTTTCCCACTTAGGAGCGTATTAGTACTTGGTTATAAATACTAGTAGATGCCAAGATGACTGCACATTCCTCCTCAACTCCTCATCCACAAAAACAAACAAGTCATTCAGCATCCTTCCCTTGCATCTGCCATGGCCAGCATGAGTTCTGGGTCGAGAGATTGCTACCAGGTAGAGGCGAGCATGGAAGCGGAAGCACGAGAGATGTCCCGCCTCGCTGCGAGAGCAGCCGACATGTCCCTCCATGCGGAAGTAGCAGCACAGAGGTCCCGCCACGCTGCTAAAGCAGCACGGAGGTCCCGCCGCGCCGTCGATGCAGCAGACTGGTCCGGCCGCGCCGCGGAAGTAGCAGAGATGTCCCGCCGCCCCACGAATGCAGCAGAGATGTCCCGCCGCGCCGCAGCGGCCTGGGAAAATTTCTCGCAGGCAGGCGACGACTATTACAGGTGCATGCATGCGATCGTCCATAGCCAGATGGATCAGATCTCCAGCTTGGTGAGGTTGCAGGACGACGTGAAAGCCTCGTTTGAATAGGCTACCGGCGTCATCCGGCAACTAAGGGAGGGCAATGAGAGGCTCCGGGCCGAGCGCGACCTGCTGAGGGAGAAGATCGTCCGAAGTGCATACCAGCAGGAGGAGACCAGTGCCATGTTGAAGAGTACCCGCGTCATCGTCAAGAAACTTATGGACGAGAATGACATGCTCCGCAACGAGTGCCAAAGGCTGGTGGAGGAATCCGTGGATGTTCTCAAGCAGCATCTTGAGGACAAGAAAGAGCTCATCGCCGCTCGCCGCGGAGACTAGTTCCCGTGGCCTGCAGCAAGGCATCAAGAAAGTAGAGATCAGCGAGCCAGATCCTTGTCTTCCTTCTTCTTTTGCCCTTGTGTATTTCGGGCGTAGCCGCATGTGGCTTTTTTAATTATCTTTCTAATTATGTAAGACAATTAATCGTCCTTATCTTTCTGTGGAAGATCAATGTTGCGAGGCTGGAATGAAGAAAACTCTTATTGTGGCGACCCTGGCGTTGTTGTTCTTCTAGTTGCTGCTAGGCTTCCTTCAGTTTACTGGTTTCTCTTGATGTAATAATCGGTTTAGGATGTCGATTGTGTCGTCGATTGTGAAATGTTGGGTTCTAGCCCGGATGTTTGGCCTTTGTTGGCCTCTTGGGATGTTGCGATTTCAATCTGGTACTTTTAGTCCTTCGTGTTAGGCTGGAGTTGTGCTGAACTTCTTGTGAATTGTGGTGGTTTTCAGTAATGAAAATTAGAAGGGGCAAGCCCTTCTTTGATAAAAAAATCATCCTTATATATTCATCAGTCTTGCTATAAGTCGCAGTAGATGCTATATAGGTTCGTCGGATATTACATCAAGATCCGTGCTATCAGATTTTCTATTTTCTCTCTTAAATCTCACTCGAGTGAGACATAGCCACGCCATTAAACAGAGGCTCGGGCGCCATTAATGGAGACCTTGGGAGAGAGGTGGACGGCAGATGGAGGTCAAAGGGCTCTCCTCCTGATAAGCACGCGCACGGGTCTGATCGCATGCCTCTCGTACTCAAATAGCAACCCTGCACGGTGCCTCCTAGCTAATAAAAAATCGGGACGCGTGGCGACACGTAAATGGTACTAGTAAGTAGAACGCACACGGTTTCAATAATACTTGTGTTTCCGATTGTAACGTGACAGCACTTGTTCCAAAATGACTTTGTTGATTATTAATGTGTGTGCCTTCGCAAATTGGATTGCAAATTTACCACAGCATGTTGGTGCCATGTCATGGCACCAAGCCAAGTTTCATTATTTTCATGCGTGTTTTGTATTTACAGGAATTAAAAAACTAAGTTTCTCAATGTTTCCAACGCAGCCACGACGCCCAGAATTTTGAATTTCATTCCCATTTCTTGCATGGAACCTAGAAATTTACCCGAGGACACACATGTGATTTTTCAACCAACTTTGGTGTGCTTGTATTTAAAATTTGAATTATGCACACAAAGGTGACACGTTCCCTCCCAGAACCACGAGCCTTCTTGAGAGAAGCTCCGATTTGCAAGAAGCTTATACCAAAATTTGTTCCTATTCGGCCAAATTTTTTTACCACGGCATAGTACTACCATGACATGACACCATGCCAAGTTTCATGATTTTAAAACCAAGTTTCTCAATGTTCTTGACCGATCCACGATGCCCAGATGTTTGAATCTTATTCTCATTTTTTGCATGGGAGTAGAAATTCACCCGAGGACACAAATGTGATTTTCAACCAACTTTGGTGCACGGGAGCACGTGCTTGTAGTTCAAATTTCAATTATGCACATTAAATGACCAAAAACTCAATTAATGTGTAAATAAGGCTAAATGAAGCCGAAATAATTCCAAAATTTAACAGGACACTCATGTATTTCTATGTTGCCTTCGTAAATATACTCAAGGGGGACAACGTATATCGTTTCGCACTCAAAGGTGACACGTTCCCTCTCAGAACCACGAGCCTTCTTGAGAGAAGCTTCGGTTTGCAAGAAGCTTATACCAAAATATGTTCCTATTCGGCCATTTTTTTACCACAACATGGAAGTACCATGACTTGACATCCATACCAAGTTTCATGATTTTCAGACGTGTTTTGGATTTACAAGAATTTTAAAACCAAGTTTCTCAATGTTCTCGGCCGAGCCACGATGCCCAGATGTTTTAATTTTATTCTCATTTCTTGCATGGGACCTAGAAATTCACTCAAGGACACAAATGTGATTTTTCAACCCACTTTGGTGCATGAGAGCATGTGCTTGCAGTTCAAATTTGACTTATGCACATTAAATGACCAGAAACTCAATTAATGTATAAAAAACGACAAACGAACCCAGAATAATTCCAAAATTTAACATGTCACCAATGTAGTTCTATGTTGCCTTCGTTAAGAAACTCAAGGGCAGGGGGGTGGCACGTTCCCTCTTAGAACCACGAGCTTCCAAATCGGCCCAATTTTTTACCACAACATGTTAGTGCCATGACATGACACCATGCCAAGTTTCATTACATGAATTTAAAATCTAAGTTTCTCGATGTTCTCGGCAGAGTCATGACGCCCAGATGTTTGAATTTCATTCTCATTTCTTCCATGGGACCTAGAAATTCAACCAAGGACACACATGTGATTTTTTAACCCACTTTGGTGCACCGGAGCATGTGCATGCAATTCATATTTAGATTATGCACATTAAAACTCCAGAAACTCAATTAATGTATAAAAAGGCCAAATGAACCCGAAATAATTCCAAAATTTAACAGGGCACTCATATAGTTCTATGTTGCCTCTGTAAATAAAATCAGGGGGAGGCAGTGTATATTGTTTCGCACATGAAGGTGACACGTTCCCTCTCGGAACCATGAGGCTTGTTGAGAGAATCTCCGGTTTTGCAAGAGGCTTGTACCAAAACTTGTCCCAATTCAGCCAAAAATTATACGTATGAAAACAGGGTTTAGATTATCCCGAACATCTCGCTACCTAGACCAATAATGTACTATGATTTGAATTCAACATAAAATGGATACAAATATTTGAATTGGAGAGCGTATGGTACATGTAGTTCATAGTGAAATATGATTACTGCTATATGCATGTATTTTTGTTATCCAGATAATATTTAAATTATTGTGTAACTTGACAAAAATTGTATTCAAATAAGGAAAATTGATTCAAATTTAGTCCATATGGTAGACGACAATATATATGTTCACATGGTGGAGTAAAATGTTCATATATGATGGAAGATCAAAATGTATGACTACATCAATTATAAACCGCAAGGTCACCTAATGATATATTTGAATTCAACATAACGTGGATTCAAAAATTGAAATTCGAGATCATGGCATGTGTAATCATATAAAAAGGGACATTACTCTTTCTTTGGTGGGAATTGATTTTTTTTGTTCTTGTTGAGGGAAGTGCGAATCGATTTGGTACTGTGCAGGGTAATCATGTTCTCCCGATTTTTTTTTACATTTTTCTTGTAGTTTTTTCAATGGCATCTATAGCAATATAGTAAAAGGGGACATGACTCTCTTTTGTCTTGTATGATTTTTTTACACGTTAAGTTTGTTCTGCCAAACAAGGAATCCGCACCTTGTTATCCCGAAATTTTCAAGCTCGAGTATCTTTTGTCTCACCTGCTTTGAAACTCCCGCTTCTTCAACCCGCGTCGCGCCTTGTTATCCCAAAATATGGACGCGCGCGAGAACTCCCTCCTCATCCGAAATCGCTCCCGCAGCCCAGACATGCGAAATCCCCCTTCTACCCCTCAGCCGAAAATGAAGCTCCATGTTGCGGTGTCAAAACCGGTGGGGGTACACTGGTAACTTACCCTACATTTCAGACAAGCCCGTCCCTAAGCTTGGCTCCCCCCCCCCCCCCCCCCATTCGTACACCAAGGCCGCCAAAACCCGTGAAACCCCACGCTCCTCCGTCGGCCTCCCGACCGTCGCCCAGCCGGAGACTCTTCCCCGACTACATCGTCCACCGCAACAGCTCGCCGTCCCTCATCCACTGCACCGGACGAGGATCCGTTGTCGATCTCGTCGTCCCGCCGGATCAGCCGCCCCGTCCTCCACCTCCAAGGAGCTGCCCCGATGTTCGCCTCGTCTATCGTGCCACCTCAATCCCCACAACGCCGTCTTGACCTGCCCCACCGGAACCGCAGCACCCTCACCAATTCCTCCGATGAAGCCGAGGCCAATTCGGCGCCACCAAGGAGGTTCTGCACTCACCGCTGCATTTTATCTTTTATTCGATCTCACAGGGCTGCCGGTGTTCGATACCGAGCAGACATGGCGTCTCCATCGACGGTGCCGTCGCCGGCCACATCATCCATGGCGTCTCTCCCCCATGTTGTTGCTTCCTCGGCGGCGACTTCCACAACGGCACTAGCTGCAGCTGCTCCGGCTCTCGCTCGCGCAGCGGCTCTGTTCTTGCCGTCGGTCGCGCTGCTGCACTGCTCCTGCTTTCGTTCGTGCTGCTGCTCTCCTCTTGCTCTTGCTTGCGGTGTTGCTGCTGCTACACGACCTCCGGCAGCTACAAGAGTTGCTGCTTTAGCACTCGCTCGCGGTGCTACTGCACGACTTGCTCTCTGCTAGTGCGTTCCCTGCTCGAGCGTCTGCTGATTTAGATCACTGCTTCTCTGCTACTAGTGCTCGAACACCCTAAACATCTATTGCAATGCTCTGTTACTAGTTCAATCAGTATCGACAGTAAAATTCAGTTTCGACTGTGAAGTTCATTTTCTTCAGTTAAGTTCGGAGTGAACAGTACTTACAGCATCTGTCAGAGCGGCCGTGGCGCGGCTGATGCATTTTACATCTAGCACTTTTTGGTGATGTATTTTACATCATCTATTGTAGATGATATTAGGGTCCCACTTCAGATTAAAGTTGTCTGTCTTGTCATGCTTCAGCCTCGTCGTCGTACACCTTAGCGGAGCTGCTCCAACGACGGAACCGTCCATCACAGCGGAGCAGTACCCTTGGCACCGTTTCCAGAGGCCTCGGATCTTCTTCCCCGCCTCCGACAGTCACACCAGCATCATCACCATCCTCCACGTCCAACCCAATTGATGCTGAGGTCCACAAGGCTATGTCAAAGAGGTTGTACACTCGTCGCATCACTTTGTTTCTCCATTCCTCTGTTCTCCCAATTCATGTGAGCCAAACACCCAGGTTGACTGAAATCCTATGTTTCCAAATGCTCTCTTTTGCACATGCATTCCTATCCTATTCCTGTGTTTTTCCTGTCCCTGCGTTTATAGAATCCTCCAATTCTAAGGAGCCCTTATAGATTTACTTCATTTTCAGATTGGCGTCAAAGAAAACTCTGTGTGTTATGTCCTGCTCCTGCCGTGCCGTCATCCACCCCACCTGAGGTGCACCATCGACAGAAGCGTTCACTGCAGCAGAGATCCCCCCTGCAGACTTTCTTTCACCGCCTCAGATCATCTTCCCCATTGCAGGCAGCCACGCCAACTGCATTACCATCATCGACTGAACAGATGAACCTGAGGACTAGACAGTTCCGGAAGAGAGGTCGCAGTCTTTCGTGTTTGCTTACATTATACATCGGTCCTGCTACTTTATCGTTCAATCTTGAGTTTTGAATTGCCCATGGGTCTCATATCGAGCCAGCAACGAATGGTATCTATCTACTATCTGGTTCATCTGGGGTCTTCTATGTGGTTCATGTTGGGTGGGCAACAAACAATAGATGATCCATTGTCTATCTTTTTAAACTGAAGCTTTAATCTACCTGCTATCATTAGTTTTGGATCCATCCACTCGTTTGCTACCATCAGTCTTGATTTTTGCATGCACCCCTTAGGCCTTACAAAATCTAACTATTTTTTTATTATGCATGTCAGATATTGTACACAATCGTACTGAACATGTAGAGAAAAAGAGAAGACCGTTGCGTGCGAATTTAATGTCATGCAGACGCTGCTCCATGGTGGGCGAAGTGCCCCCCCTCTCCTGCATTTCCAGATTGTATTCCAGAGGAAGATAACTGTTCAGATGGAGATTCAGAAGGAGCCGACCACGCCTGTTTACCACCTGCGGTGTTTGCTCTAACCTGGCATGCTGATGTTGGTCATATCATGCATATGGCGCCTTGCATTGCTTACATTATACATCTTATATGTCATCAGCTTAGTTTAGATTTGCTTTGTGTGAATGCCACCTGTTTGGTTTCTATATCATACTCCCACCATTCCTGAATATTTGTCTTTTTAGAGATTTCAACAAGTGACTACATACGGAAAAAAATGAGTGAATCTACACTCTAAAATATGTCTATATACATCCGTATGTGGTAGTCCATTTGAAATCTCTAAAAAGACAAATATTTAGGAACGGAGGGAGTATATGGGAATTATGCAACGCCATCTTCTTTAGCCAGGCATCATATACGTGAATCATGCAATGCCATCCTGTTTAGCCAATCATCGTATATGTGAATTGTATCGTGCCATATTTTTTTCCATAATGTGTTCCATTTGTCAGCAATGTTTATACATTCATCTACTCTTCCTGTGCATCAGCCATTTGAGTCGGTCATGGGAAAATCTGGAGTGAAAACAAGGTCTTCTGAGCAGTCAGTGCTACCTGTCGATGCAGATTTCTTGCTGGTTACAGATAGCTCCTCAGAGGAGGATTCAGAGAGAGATGACCAGTCGTATCCCCCCCCCCCCGAGGTGCATTCTCTAACTTGGCTGGGTTATATTGCTCATATCATGCATATGGTGTCTTGCATTGCCATGCCATCTGCTTAGATTAGACATGCTTTGTGTGAATGCCTCTTGTTTGCTTTCTATATCAGATATGTGAATTATGCAATGCCATGTTTTTCAGCCAGTTATCATATATGTGAATTATGCACCACCATGGAGCCAGGCATCATATATGTGAATTATCTCATGCCATCTTTGTTTTTCATTACGTATTCCATTTCTCGACAATTTGTGTATATTGAACTACTATTCATGTGTATCAGCCATTTGAGCCGGTTATGGAAAAATCTGGAGTGAAAACAAGGTCTTCAGAGCAGGCAATGGTACCTGTTGAAGCATATATCTCGATAGTTACAGGGAGCTCCTCAGAGGAGGATTCAGAGACATATGACCAGTCCTATATCCCACCTGAGGTGTATGCTCTAAGTTGTAATGTTTATATTTCTCATATGCTGCATATGGTGTCTTGCATTGCTTAGTTTAGACATCATATGCACAATATTGAATTCTATCTGCTTAGTTTAGAGATCATACATGCGAGTGCCAGCTGCTTAGTATATGAATCAATTATGTCAATTATATCATGCCATCCTGTATACTTAGACAACATGTATGTGAATTATTTCATCCCAACCTATTTTAGAAAGACATCATATAGTTTTATCATGTCATCCTGTTTAGGTACTCATCATATGTTGAATTATGCCATTATATCCTGTTAAGTTATCCATCATATATCTGAAACTGTGTCATGCTATCATGTTTAGTTAGGTATCATATATGTGAAATTGTGACATGTTGTCCTATTTGGTTAGACAACATATATGTGAATTACCACATCTGTCTATCATACAATGTCTGTATGTTCAATTTCTTTTCTTGTTTATCAGCCATTTGAATTGGAGGGGGTGATGGCAGTATCTAAGGAAGCAAAAACCCGTTCTTCACAAAAGACAGTGCTACCCGTTGATGTAGATAGAACCATGGTTGTATTGGCCCACAAACTAGCCCCACCACACATAATCGAGACTCTTCCAGATTGCACACTTACACCTTTGGGCAGAGAACCAGCTACAACCCATCTAACCGCAACCCCAGTGGATAGTAACCCACTTATAGTTGACAAAGCACCATGTCCACCACAGAGTACCCCCACACGAGCAGTTTGTAAAGCTACTGCAGTGCCCAAAGCACGAAGACCACCACAGCTAACCCAAACTCCATGTTTAAAGCAGAAGAGCAACTGTTCTCAGGTCAGATTTCGTAGCTATGGTCCATACTCCTTTGTTGTTGCATCACTGTATTTACTCATACCAACTACTTTCGAATTTGAAGGATCCAATTGAAACTCCAATGGTGCAACAGGTATGTTTTAAACCTATTTCTTTAACTGGATTGTTGTTCTAACTTCTTGCTCTATGTTGATTTCAGTTTAAGTTGTATAAACAGTTATGTTCTCATGTGATGCACATTACAAGTGCTGCCAATGTTGTGTAGTTTCTCACGCTTATATTCTGTCTATGCTGCTGTGTCTTAAAAATATATGAGTTGAACTGTGTCTCTATCTTGATTAGGGAACATAAACTAGAATGATATGGACAATACAGTGACCATAGTACATAGATATATGTTTGTTTCATGTTGTTATCCTGTCCACCTTACTACTGAACCGGTTTACCAAAATGAGTTTGGTATACTACAAGCTAAACCTGTGATGTGTCTGCTTGTTTCTCTTGTAGTATGCAAACAGAATATTGGAGAAGAGCACCCCACTATGCAATGGTAGAGAAAGTAATGCAGATAAGGTTCAAGATAGTGAGACAACCCTGTTGGTCTCCAAGAAAGGTGATAAAAATGATCTTGTAGACAATGAGAAAACCCCACAGTCCTGCATTGATGTAGTGTTTGAGTTACTGGCCAGTACCGCTGGCACAAGCTCTTCAAACTCGCTGCCTGAATCACTTTGGCTTCTTCAGTATCAGCTACAAGCTGAAAGGCATCAGTCATCTGTGCTGCGGCAAGAAGCCGAAGGACTGAGGAAGTCCCTGCAGAATTTAGATGCGTACTTTCTTGTGCAACAGCAAGCGCGGGAGGATTTAAGCGCCAAACAAGAGAAAGTTAATAAGCTTGCTAAGCATCTTGCCAGCATTGTGGGTACCCAGGATATTGTTTCTTGAACTCTTCTGAAGTGGTTTCAGTTCTGGACTTGTTTTTCTGCGGTGTTTATATGCTGCTATGTTCCCTATATTTGCACTGGTGGTGAACTTTGATGCCCAGTGGATGTAATATGTGTAATAGCCGTGATAGCCTAGCATAAGTTGCTTGCTTATTTATTTCCTTGTTGTCTTGTTTATTTGTTTGCTTGTAGTCAGTGCAGTTCTTTTTCCGCGGTTTGCTAGTGGCTGCAATAACCTATTTTTAAAAACTAGGCCACAATAACCATGGGCTAATATTTACTGTAGTGACACTGGGCCTCCTACGGGCCGTAGAAATAGTGGGCCTTCTACGAGCCGTAGAAACAGTAGGCCTTCTACGGGCCGTGGAAACATTGGGCCTTCTACCGGCCGTAGAAACAATGGGCCTTCTACGGGCCCTATCATCAATGGGCCTTATACGGGCCGTATGATCGATTGGCCAAACATGGGCCAGTAACAGGCCGCATTATGGCCGTAAACGGGCTAGAGTTGGAATCGTCCATTCATGGGCCGACCATAACGGCCCATCGCTAATAGGCTGTATTTGATGACGCTATGAAAAGGCCCAATGTATTAACGGACCAGAAACGGGCCGACTGTAACCACGTGCTGAATTTGGCCCACAAGCAGAAAATTACAGTAACGCGCCGTAAGTAAACGAATGCTCGAAATGAGCCCAAGAATAAATGGGCTCTAAGAAGGCCGAAAGATAACATGGGCTAGAAACGGCCCAAATGAATAACAGGCCATTAATGGGTATAAAGTGATACATTGTTCATTACGGGCCAGTTTCACCACGGGCCATTAATGGGTCTAAAGTGATACACTGTTCATTGCGGGCTAGTTTCACCACGGGCCGTTAATAGGCCAAGAGTTACATAGGGCCTCATATGGGCCGAAAGACGTCACGGGCTATACATGGGCTAGAAGTGAAAACGGGCTGGAATCATATTGGATGGCCCAGATGACGCTACTGGGCCTAATTCAGGTAGGGCGTAACAGCCTTGGGTTAGCGGGCTGTAAATGGGCTATATGCGAACAGGTCGTTAACAGGCTTTCCGTGGGCCGGCCCGTCACCTTTTGAGCAAGTCAAACAGGCCGGCCTTTTCACAGGAATGGGCCTCTGTTGGGCCGGGCCACGTGTCGATGTATCATAGGCGCCTTCTGTCCAATGAGTGGATGACATCTATCCCAACAATGAGTCGACACGTGTTTCCTCCAGCCAATGACGATTTTACACGTGGAAAATCCCCATTGGTCGGGGCTGTTAACGGGTTATCGGATCCAAAACCCGACCCGGTAGTTAACGGCGTTCCGTTACGGTGGATGCCACATGTCGGTCACCCTTGACGAAAGCACTTCTTTGACGCGTGATTTATCATCATGGAAGTGGACACTTCCGTGATGATAATTTTGGTAATGTCATGGAACACTTCTACGACAGCATAGGTATGACTATCTTGATTCTGTCATAAATTTGTCATGGATGTACATGCATGACAAAAAACGCGACCTACAGTGACAAACACGTATCATCACAGAAGTGTATTTTACTATGTGAGGGCAGCAAATCTAATCCTGGAGACCTTTTACTATGTGAGGGCAGCAAATCTAATCCTGGAGACCTTTTACTATGTGATGGCAGCAAATCTAATCCTGGACATACTTTGTTGACTTGTCCACCAGCCGCCACTTTCTATCCTTTTTTCAACCAATAATAGATCTATTCCTTATCTAGTTTGTACTGCGTTTTCCCATTATTTCCCTTTTCAACCAAGAGACCGGTTGGGTATCCGGTCTCTACTACTTTCACCATATTATTTCCTCTTTGAATCAAGTCTTAGATTCATGCTACAACTTTCCCCCTTTCTTCATTGTTTGAACAAAGCCCTAGATTCGAATGCATGAAGTAGCTTTACCTCTAATAATACTAAAAATTTAGGTGGCTTTGGAAGAGCTGATGGGAGTAGAAAAAGATGCACATGCAGACACGTGGGGAGCTGGGGCAGTAGAGCAAGGCCGCTTTCGAAGAACTTATACCTGAGGGTCGCCGGGATGTCGGTGGCGGCAGGTCAGATCTGCGGACAATACGGCAGGGAGGAAGAAGAGTCAGAGGACCTCCCGAGCCGGCGCTGTGTCGGAACGAACGGCACGGGCAGAGGATCGGTCCCCTCCGACAGCTGTGGGTTTCCTCCCTCGGCGACGATGACCGCGTAAACGATGCACCTTTTAGTCCTCTACACACACTGGCCGAAGGGATCCAGCCGGATCTGTGACCAGCGGTGAGCAGAGAGAAAATGTCGCTATCGCTGTCTTGTTTATATCTGTAGAGGATGAGAGAATGAAGAGAGCAACCCTAGTAAAGCAAGCGCTCAGGCCCCTGCGTCCATATATAGTGGAGTGATTATCTTTTTTCTCTCCACAACAAGTGTTTCAATTTGTGTACGTGGCATTAAAGAAAAGAAACTCTCTATTTAAGGTGACTACTCTACGACTCCTACTTACTACTACTACAGTACTACCTCCATCCTGGTTTATAGGTCCCTTTTATAGTTTGTGCCAAATTTTGACTAAAGATTTAACTAACAAAATGTTAATGCATGTCAAGAAAAATTATCTCATTGGATTCGTATTTGAACATAGTTTTGAGAAATATAATGTTTGGTGACATGCGTGAACATTTTCTTAGCTTAATCTATGTTTAAAATTTGGCACGAAATACAATGGGGACCAATAAACCCGGACAGAGGTAGTATTGTTCACTTGTGCTCCCCGCCCCTCCATTCATTGAACAACCCCACGGGTGAATAAACCTACAGTAAGTACTGTATTTATATAGAACGAACAAGCTCGAACTATTTTCACGTAGTTAAAAGTTGAGGGCGGGGCTTTTCCCGAGCAGTACGCGCGGCAGTTTTCGGGTAGGCGGTTTGACAGAGAGGCAAGGAGGGTGAGCGAGTGGGGCTGTGCGATTTGACGGCGCGTTACTGCTGGAAAGACTTGTGATATGACCACTCACTATAGTCATGAATTACTGGCGCTCCGACCGGGGTGATGCCCTCCTTCTGTTCCGCACTCTAATCTGGTGCATGACACGTCGACCCGGATGCTGGCTCTCCCACATGTCGGAGTAGTAAGAAGGAGCAAAGAATGATGCGGTATATACTAGTACTATACTACTCCCTCCGTTCCTAAATATAACTCTTTGAAGAGATTTCACTATGGACCACATACGGAGAAAAATGAGTGAATCTACACATAAAATGCATCTATATACATCTGTATGTGCTCCACAGTGAAGTATCTACAAAGACTTATATTTAGGAACGGAGGGAGTACTACTCAGGTGGGAGGAGTGTGAACCACGGCAGGCTAGTGAACCAGCCATACGAACCACGGTAGCCCAGTGAACCAGCAGTAGAAAACAATAATGTGGTGATATGGCCATAAAAAACAATGTGCTGCGATCCACACTATATCATGTACAGTAACACTCCTCTTTGTTTGGATCCCTGAGTTAGAGCTAGTTTGGGTTGAAATAGCCTCAAATTATTGAAACAAGAGGGGTTAGTTGAGCTAGTTTGCTCTAACCCAGCTAAAAAAACTAGCCCGATGGAGAGGTTCTAATTGGGTTAGTTATCCTGGGCCCACTAAAAGAGAACTAAAAAAATCTCACCTGCCCGCACCAGATCGCTCCCCTAAAAAAATCTCACCTGCCCGCACCAGATCGCTCCCCCCTCTCGCACGACTCCTCCCTATTCCCCATAGGGCCGCCGCCCAAGCACCGCTCGCCCTCTCTCTCCTCCGACCGCCCTCTCCTTCTGGCCTCCGTCGCCCTACTCCGGCCGCTCTCTCCCTCCGACCTTCGAAGGTCGCCCCGCTCCCCCTTCACCAGTCGTTTTTCTCCCTTTGTCATGCACGACGGCGGCGCATCTACCAGGGAGGTCACGAGAGGGGTGAGTTTGTTCGTTCCTTCTCTGTCTCTCGGCCATATCACTGATCTTGCTTGCTCTAGCGCTAATTCTTATTTGGAAAAGTAGATCCTGATCAAACTTGCTATAGATTTGTGGTGCACGCATGGAATTGTTTGATGCTGCTTGAGGAGGTAATAAATCTTTCTGGAGGCCCAAAGATTCAGGTCACCTTTCTAGGTATTTCAATTTTAGGCTTGCATTATTTGTAGAGGCCCAAAGATTCAGTTCACCTTTCTTGGTATTTCAATTTCAGGCTTGCATTGTTTCTAGAGGCCCAAAGATTCAGTTCACCTTTCTAGATATTTGAGTTTCAGGCTTGCATTATTTCTAGAGGCCCAAAGATTCAGTTCACCTTTCTAGGTATTTCATTTTCAGGCTTGCATTATTTTTAGAGGCCCAAAGATTCAGTTCACCTTTCTAGGTATTTCAGTTTCAGGCTTGCATTATTTCTAGAGGCCCAAAGATTCAGTTCACCTTTCTAGGTATTTAAGTTTCAGGCTTGCATTATTTCTAGAGGCCCAAAGATTCAGTTCACCTTTCTAGGTATTTCAGTTTCAGGCTTGCATTATTTCTAGAGGCCCAAAGATTAAGTTCCCAGTCGGCGGCAAGCGGCCCTGCTACCCATGCCGGTGTCGACCTCAACTCGCAAGGGCCAGCGTCGGAGGGGTTCCCGAGGCTTCGGCTTTACAGAGCCTTCCTCCAGAGCGACAATGGCGAGCTCCTCCCTCGGTGCGTGACGGGCTCCAGGCTCCCTCCCTATCGTGAACAACTTCCGTGATGAGTTAGCTCATTCTTTGTTTCGTGAAGTGTTTTTTTGTTTTGTGAAGCTTGATTGACGACTTGTATGTTTAAGTGGGATATCTCATTTGTATGGACAAAGTAAAAATTATCATGTTTTGCATGCTTGATTGTATAGATGGTTCGTTTATGTCAATTGTGAGCGGGAGGAGGCCACAGAAGAGCCGGCCACACCAAGAGGGTGCTTGGATCATAGGGACTTATTTTACTCTGACTAAAAATAGGGTCCAAAGTAGTCAAATGATTGAGATGGAGCATTTATTGTCAATCTAACCCTGCTATCCATATACCTCTTTGGTTTAGAGTTAGTTCAGGGTTAGAATCTAACTCTAACCTCTAACTGAGTTAGAGTTCTCCTCGTCTCGGTTCATCGCCATCATACTTTCCCCATTCCTGTGTTTTCAGTATCCTGCAAATCAAAGAGACCCTTTTTCGGGAAAAATCAAAGAGGCCCTTAGACTGGTTTAGGTCCAGTCATTTTTTATAAACGTGTTATGTCCAAAATTTAATGAACATGCTCCGGTTTCCACGAAAATAATCCGGTTTCATGTAGTAGTTCATTGATTTATTTATTCTTCTACAGGGGGGTTTCATGTAATTCATGAGGTCTGAAATGTAAAGTACCCCGGCATATGCTCCGAGTCATGCATGCACTACGACCCAGATGCTCTATGTCCCACATGTCGGCGAATGGGAGCACGTGGAAATAGCCTAGGAGTACATATAGGAGGATAAATGCGTGAAAAATATGTACTATGAAGCTTAGCCGCGGTTCAAAAAGTAGATCTAAAGTGATGACAGGTATAGGTCGCACGCACCCAACTAGTGGTACGACTATTTTTTCCCTCAAAAAAAAGAGGCACGAGTGCTCAGTACTCCTATTCTATAAACACGAGTCCCATCTGACAACAGCGTCTGTGCTACAGCTAGCCCTCCTCCCTCGTTTCTCTATTCTACTCTCTAAAACTCGGCCGACGCCCGGTGGGTGGGGTGGGTTTGCTCAACTGCGGCCCCACCTCACAGTGAAAACGTTATGACTGGAATAAAAAATGCCATATACTCCCTCCATTCATAAATATAAGCCTTTTTAGATACTACTTCAAATGGAATACAACATACAGATGTATGAAGACATAGTTTAGAGTGTAGATTCACTCATTTTGCTCCGTATGTAGTAGTCACTTGCTGGAATCTTTAGAAAGACTTATATTTGGGAACAGAGGGAGTACTATACTAATAAAACATTAAGGCCACGAGGCGATGCAGTGCTGGTTACAGAAGGCAAGAAGAAGAGATGCATCCATCGACGATGTCCACCTCCTCGACTCAGGGCGTCGGCCCACCGAACGGCGCCTAAGTAGCAGCGGCTTTCATGGCCAGGTCGACGTGCTTCTGAACAATGGCGTCCAAAGATTCCATCTGCTGGAAGAAGGCCAACGTCTTTCTGTCCTCGTTTGCCTTGTAGTGGCCTATGTAGACGATTTCCTTGTAGACGTGGATGTGCAGGTTGACGGTTTCTTGCATGGCGAGGCGCTGCGCGGCGAGCGCGGCCTCGAGGTGCACATTCTTCGTCGCGACCTCTGGCACCTGCAGGGCCACCAGGGCTTGAAAGAGTTCGTCACCATGTAGGCCAATGAGGGTGGCAGGCAATGAGGAGCCTGGGCGCGCGGGCTGGAGCAGTACGGCAAGGACGTCCGCGCGCTTCTTGACGGCGGTGAACTTGCGGATGGAGTTGACCATCATGTCGTCCATGCAAGAGGTGAAGCCGGCGTCGGCGAGGGCTACGATGCCTGCGGTCACCAGCACCGTCTGGAAACGCTGCACGGTGCGGGGTCGCAGGCCGACGCCTTGGATGATTTGGCACAGCCGACTGCCGCTCGCGTCCATCGCCTCCATAGGTGCTTGTGGCTTCTGGTCACTTGGTCTTGGATTGGAGTGAGCAGTGTTGCGCAGAGACTTGGGAGTAGATGGATTGGAGTGGTGGGGCGCCTTTATTATATGAGAGTCCAAACTCTGTTGCATTCACATCGTGCTGGCTCTAGTCTGCTTCTCCAAGGCTGGTCACAATGGACAAGAACATAAGCTAGTAACTTACACACTTCTCTACATTATGTTACTACCTCCATAGTGGGTAGGAACATCTATGTAGTTGAGGATGCATCATTGACCGTTCAACGTAATTGTGACCAGCCCAATTAATTCCCTCTGCATGTAATTGAGGATGCATCATTGACCGTTCAACATCTCAGGAACCGCTACCCTCTTCCTCCTTGGCATTCAAGGACCTATGGACCCGTCGACGACGAGGTGCCTATGGTGACTTCGTAAATTTCAAGATGATAGTGGCATGCGTGTGTGCGTTCATAGGGGTTAGTGTATGCGCGTGTATATGAGTGCTTGCATCTGTACTATGTCAAAAAAAGTAAATGCGTGTCAAAAAGAGACTAGTCAGTATACTCAATATTGTGCACCTCGGAGAGGAAAACGATAGAACTAGTACGTATTTATTTACGGTGCAGATTCACTCATTTTGCTCCATATGTACTCCGTCTCGGTGTAGTCTAGTCACTTGTTGAAATCTCTAGAAGGGCAAATACTCCTTTCTGGTTTACAGGGCTATACTAGCAAGTAATTGTACGTACTAGTACAATAGTGGG
This sequence comes from Triticum dicoccoides, assembly GCF_002162155.2. Lineage (NCBI taxonomy): Eukaryota > Viridiplantae > Streptophyta > Magnoliopsida > Poales > Poaceae > Triticum > Triticum dicoccoides. The sequence continues at coordinate 374,120,662 of NC_041383.1, read as the reverse complement.
CTCACATAGCAATTTTGTCTCATGCAAGAGCCTGGCTATATGCATGCTCCAATGTTCGCAACTGCAACATTCGGTTTGCGCTTGGCTCTTCGCCTCTTCGAGAAGATGAACAATGATGTTACTACTACTGCTTCTATAGTGTCGAATCCACTGCTGCATGTCCGTCCACCGCGAGCGGGACGGATAGCTTGTTGTGGAAGTACTACTACTAAGCAAAAGCCTGTCCTCGTTTGCGAGCAACCGCGCGCATGGCCGAGGGAGAAGGCGTGTAGTAAAATCAAGCTTCTCCTCGTTCTATGAGTTGACGCGACACATCATAGCACTGGCCCACATGCTTGCCTCTAAACTTGGCTGAAAGACCCGCAGTGTACAATATATTTGCTGCAACCTCTAACATTTACCCACCACAAATTAAAATATATGTGGTTGTATGCATCGTTCTAATGCAGAGGCCGGGGAGTCCCCCCTTTTCGAAAAAAAACAAATTAAAATATATATTCCTGTCTTGACCAGATGAGCGTGCGAACTACAATCACCAGGGTGACACGTAGGGCCAGAAGACTATTTTAATTTAAAAAAAACTTCGAGATGGCCACATAGCATGGAGCTGACCCCAACGATTTTAAGCTTATAGGCACGTTACACGCTATCTAGACTACTCTACACATGAAACTGCCACACGAGCGTCCGGGCTGCGCTTGGCTCTTCGCCTCTTCGGGAAGTCGAACAATGATGGTGTACTACTGCACTGGAGGAGTACTATAGTACGCTTCTGGCCATCTGGCACCGATTGAACTGCTGCATGTCCACCGCGTGTGGGAGGGAGAGCGTGTAGCGAAAGCTTCTCCTAGTCTTGCCAGCCACCACGCTCATGGGCGAGGGAGGGACGCTCCTGTCTTTGCATGTATGACAGGTGGGCCCGACAGGTGTGTGGCCAACCTGTCATACAGCCAAAGGCAGGTGCAGTTATGTCTGTGAGGGAGAGGATAATCAAACTTCTCGTTGATGTACGAGTTGACGCGACACATCAAAGCACTGCACTCGATATATTTCAATAATTTGCGTTTACCGATGCATTAATTACAACGCATGCATGCATGCCGTGACTCTTCTTTTGATAGTACTTGCATGTGTTGATTTAATGCACCTTAAAGGATGGTTGTGCACGAGGAGGGCGAGATCATGCAGACCGAACAGGAACAGGACCCGACGATGGAGCTCTCTAAGGTCTCGATGGACCTCACTGTGCTCCACTGCCCCTTGTGCCTCCGCCGCTTGACGCCTCCAGTGTATGAGGTTCGAATACACCTTGTCCGTTCGGCTGATTGAGCAAGGTGCAGGTTTCTTGATTGATGTGCTGTTGGATTGATTTCTGCAGTGCAAGGGAGGGCACTTGTCCTGCGCGGACTGCCCGTCGAGCGCCCCGGGAACCAGCGGCAGTGCCAGAAGTGCGAGCGCGGCGGTGGCTTCGACATGAGGAACACGGCGGTGGACTCCATCCTTTCGTCGGTGAGGGTGGAGTGCCCGCTCGAAGGCTGTGGGCTCTACATCACTTACCACAAGCTCGCCGATCACCAGAGCGTGTGTCAGCTCGCGCCCTGCAAATGTCCCGTGCCCGTCTGCGGCTACGAAGGCCCGCCGCCGGCGCTCTACCACCACATCAGCACCGCGCATCCCATGCCCGTGCACATGATCGAGTACGGCAAGGTGCTCCAGCTGCAAGTGCCACTGTCGGAGCCACGGCTCTTGCTGTTCGCGGAGGAGGACCGCCGCGTGTTTTTCTTGGTCGGCGGCGTGCTCGACATCGACGCGCCTATCGACGTGTCGGTCGTATGCATTAGAGCGGGGGCATCCCCACTGCCGCACTACTTGGCCAAGCTGTGGGCGAACGGCCCGCCGGGGGAGCCCAAGGGCACGACCGACACCGTCAAGGTGGAAATGGAGGTGACAAGCAGCAAGGATCCCGGCGACGTCGACGTGCAGGAGCTGACCTTCTTGACAGTTCCGCCCAAGCTGCTGGCCGGGGCTAAGCTTGTGTCCCTCCACATTCAGATTGACAAGCTCACATCCTAAATGTTTCGACAGTGCCTTCTGTTTATCTTAGTAATATGCTAATATAGGGATTACCTTGGTCTACTTTAGCTTAATAAATGGTGGGTTTTGGTGGCGTTGTAGCAATTACTTCGACATCAGATCAGTAATTTCCAACATTCGAACGGATATTTTGTGTCTGTTGGATATAAAGTTCCTTTGGGTAAGATTACTACTTGTCATCAAAATGGATAAAAGGAGATGTATGTAGACGTATTTTAGTTCTAGACACGTCCCTTTTTATCCATTTTTTATGACAAGCACTCCCTCAGTTCCACAATAGACATGCCTTCCATTTGTCAAAATATATATGTATCTAGACATGTTTTAGTATATAGGTACATCCATGATAGAGCCAATCGGATGGTTGAGAACACTACAATTCGTAGCTACAGATGCGTGTGTGACTCCCAGATGCAGAGGCCGGGGGTCATCATCCTCCTTTTCGAGAAAAAACAGACGCGTGTGTGAGAGGACGAGTGCATGCGTGCACCTCTTCTCTTCCTGTATAACGTACTACTAAACTCAGAGTACAAGTTTTTGAGCTTGCGTCTCGTCACATTCTAAATTACTCCACTCTATATTGAATTGCAAACCTGTTCACACCGATCACAACCTAAACGGTTTCCCACTTAGGAGCGTATTAGTACCACACTAGTATATTGAATTCCAAACCTGTTCACACCGATCACAACCTAAACGGTTTCCCACTTAGGAGCGTATTAGTACTTGGTTATAAATACTAGTAGATGCCAAGATGACTGCACATTCCTCCTCAACTCCTCATCCACAAAAACAAACAAGTCATTCAGCATCCTTCCCTTGCGTCTGCCATGGCCAGCGTGAGTTCTGGGTCGAGAGATTGCTACCAGGGAGAGGCGAGCATGGAAGCAAAAGCACGAGAGATGTCCCACCTCGCTACGAGAGTAGCCGACGTGTCCCGCTGCACGGAAGTAGCAGCACAGAGGTCCCGCCACGCCGCTGAAGTAGCACGGAGGTCCCGTCGTGCCGTCGATGCAGCAGACTGGTCCGGCCGCATCGCGGAAGCAGCAGATATGTCCCGCCGCGCCACGAATGCAGCAGAGATGTCCCGCCGTGCCACGGAGGCCTGGGAAAATTTCTCACGGGCAGGCGACGACTATTACAGGCGCATGCATGCAATCGTCCACAGCCAGATGGATCAGATCTCCAGCTTGGCGAGGTTGCAGGACGACGTGAAAGCCTCGTTTGAACAGGCTACTGGCGTCATCCGGCAACTAAGGGAGGGCAATGAGAGGCTCCGGGCTGAGCGCGACCTGCTGAGGGAGAAGATCGTCCGAAGTGCAGACCAACAGGAGGAGACCAGTGCCTTGTTGAAGAGGACCGGCGTCATCGTCAAGAAACTTATGGACGAGAATGACATGCTCCACAACGAGCGCCAAAGGCTGGTGGAGGAATCCATGGATGTTCTCAAGCAGCGTCTTGAGGACAAGAAAGAGCTCATCGCTGCTCGCTGCAGAGACTAGTTCCCGCGGCCTACAGCAATGCATCAAGAAAGTAGAGATCAGCGAGCCAGATCCTTATCTTCCTTCTTCTTTTCCCCTTGTGTATTTTGGGCGTAGCCGCATGTGGCTTTTTTAATTATCTTTCTAATTATGTAAGACAATTAATCGTCCTTATCTTTTTGTGGAAGATCAATGTTGCGAGGCTGGAATGAAGAAAACTCTTGCTGTGGCGACCCTGGTGTTGCTGTTTTTCTAGTTGCTGCTAGGCTTCCTTCAGTTTCCTGGTTTCTTTTGATGTAATAATCGGTTTAGGATGTCGATTGTGTCGTCGGTTGTGAAATGTTGGTTTCTAGCGCGGATGTTTGGCCTTTGTTGGCCTATTGGGATGTTGTGATTTCAATCTGGTACTTTTAGTCCTTCATGTTAGGCTGGAGTTGTGCTGAACTTCTTGTGAATTGTGGTGGTTTTCAGTAATGAAAATCGGCAGGGGCAAGCCCTTCTTTGATAAAAAAATCGTCCTTATATATTCATCAGTCTTGCTATAAGTCGCAGTAGATGCTATATAGGTCCGTCGGATCTTACATCAAGATCCGTGCTGTCAGATTTTCTTTTTTATCTCTTAAATCTCAGTCGAGTGAGACATAGCCACGCCATTAAATAGAGGCTCGAGCGCCATTAATGGAGACCTTGGGAGAGAGGTGGACGGCAGATGGAGGTCAAAGGGCTCTCCTCCCAATAAGCACGCGCAGGGGTCTGATCGCACGCCTCTCATACTCAAATAGCTACCCTGCACGGCGCCTCCTAGCTAATAAAAAATGGGGACGCGTGGCGGCATTAAAATGGTACTAGTAAGTAGAACGCCCACGATTTCAATAATACTTGTGTTTCCGATTGTAATGTGACAGCACTTGTTCCAAAATGACTTTGTTGATTGTTAATCTGTGCGCCTTCGCAAATCGGACTGCAAATTTACCACAGCATGTTGGTGCCATGTCATGGCACTAAGCCAAGTTTCATTATTTTCATGCGTGTTTTGGATTTACAGGAATTAAAAAACTAAGTTTCTCAATGTTTCCAACCCAGCCACGACGCCCAGAATTTTGAATTTCATTCCCATTTCTTGCATGGAACCTAGAAATTTACCCGAGGACACACATGTGATTTTTCAACCAACTTTGGTGCACTGGAACATGTGCTTGTATTTAAAATTTGAATTATGCACACAAAGGTGACACGTTCCCTCCCAGAACCACGAGCCTTCTTGAGAGAAGCTCCGATTTGCAAGAAGCTTATACCAAAATTTGTTCCTATTCGGCCAAATTTTTTTACCACGGCATGGTACTACCATGACATGACACCATGCCGAGCTTCATGATTTTAAAACCAAGTTTCTCAATGTTCTTGACCGAGCCACGATGCCCAGATGTTTGAATCTTATTCTCATTTTTTGCATGGGAGTAGAAATTCACCCGAGGACACAAATGTGATTTTCAACCAACTTTGGTGCACGGGAGCACGTGCTTGTAGTTCAAATTTCAATTATGCACATTAAATGACCAAAAACTCAATTAATGTGTAAATAAGGCCAAACGAAGCCGAAATAATTCCAAAATTTAACAGGGCACTCATGTTGTTCTATGTTGCCTTTGTAAATAAACTCAAGGGGGACAACGTATATCGTTTCGCACTCAAAGGTGACACGTTCCCTCTCAAAACCACGAGCCTTCTTGAGAGAAGCTTCGATTTGCAAGAAGCTTATACCAAAATTTGTTCCTATTCGGCCATTTTTTTACCACAACATGGAAGTACCATGACTTGACATCCATACCAAGTTTCATGATTTTCAGACGTGTTTTGGATTTACAAGAATTTTAAAACCAAGTTTCTCAATGTTCTCGGCCGAGCCACGATGCCCAGATGTTTTAATTTTATTCTCATTTCTTGCATGGGACCTAGAAATTCACCCGAGGACACAAATGCGATTTTTCAACCAACTTTGGTGCACGAGAGCATGTGCTTGTAGTTCAAATTTGACTTATGCACATTAAATGACCAGAAACTCAATTAATGTATAAAAAACGACAAACGAACCCAGAATAATTCCAAAATTTAATATGGCACTAATGTAGTTCTATGTTGCCTTTGTTAAGAAACTCAAGGGCAGGGGGGTGGCAAGTTCCCTCTTAGAACCACGAGCTTCCAAATCGGCCCAATTTTTTACCACAACATGTTAGTGCCATGACATGACACCATGCCAAGTTTCATTACCTGAATTTAAAATCTAAGTTTCTCGATGTTCTCGGCAGAGTCATGACGCCCAGATGTTTGAATTTCATTCTCATTTCTTCCATGGGACCTAGAAATTCAACCAAGGACACACATGTGATTTTTCAACCCACTTTGGTGCACCGGAGAATTTGCATGCAACTCATATTTAGATTATGCACATTAAAAGTCCAGAAACTCAATTAATGTATAAAAAGGCCAAATGAACCCAAAATAATTCCAAAATTTAACAGGGCACTCATATAGTTCTATGTTGCCTCTGTAAATAAAATCAGGGGGGAGGCAGCATATATCGTTTCGCACACAAAGGTGACACGTTCCCTCTCGGAACCACGAGGCTTGTTGAGAGAATCTCCGGTTTTGCAAGAGGCTTGTACCAAAACTTGTCCCAATTCAGCCAAAAATTATACGTATGAAAACAGGGTTTAGATTATCCCGAACATCTCGCTACCTAGACCAATAATGTACTATGATTTGAATTCAACATAAAATGGATACGGATATTTGAATTGGAGAGCGTATGGTACATGTAGTTCATAGTGAAATATGATTACAGCTATATGCATGTATTTTTGTTATCAAGATAATATTTAAATTATTGTATAACTTGACAACAATCGTATTCAAATAAGGAAAATTGATTCAAATTTAGTCCATATGGTAGACGACAATATATATGTTCACATGGTGGAGTAAAATGTTCATATATGATGGAAGATCAAAATGTATGACTACATCAATTATAAACCGCAAGGTCACCTAATGATATATTCGAATTCAACATAACGTGGATTCAAAAATTGAAATTCGAGATCATGGCATCTGTAATCATATAAAAAGGGACATTACTCTTTCTTTGGTGGGAATTGACTATTTGTTTTTGTTGTTGAGGGCAGTGCGAATCGATTTGGTACTGTGCAGGGTAATCATGTTCTCCTGATTTTTTTTACATTTTTCTTATAGTTTTTTCAATGGCATCTATAGCAATATAGTAAAAGGGGACATGACTCTCTTTTGTCTTGTATGATTTTTTTACACGTTAAGTTTGTTCTGCCGAACAAGGAATCCGCACCTTGTTATCCCAAAATTTTCAAGCTCGAGTATCTTTTGTCTCACCTGCTTTGAAACTCTCGCTTCTTCAACCCGCGCCGCGCCTTGTTATCCCGAAATTTGGACGCGCGCGGGAACTCCCTCCTCATCCAAAATCGCTCCCGCAGCCCCGACACGCGAAATCCCCCTTCTACCCCTCATCCGGAAATGAAGCTCCACGTCGCGGTGTCAAAACCGATGGGGGTACGCTGGTAACTTACCCTACATTTCGGACAAGTGTGTCCCTAAGCTTGGCTCCCCCCTC